>NC_139656.1:30424598-30699598 GCF_951799395.1 Argentina silus | reverse complement strand
ACAGTTCAGCTCCTTGGGGCTACGCGTTCTGATTGGGCAGAACTCCTGGAACAGGGTGGGGCTCTCCTGGGGGGTGGCACAGTCCTCAGGTGTGGGGCTAGGGGGCATGGCTGGGGGGCCGTTCTCTACTGCTGGGGGGCAGTCTCGTGGGCCTCTGAAGTTCAGCTGGGAGCTCCAAAACTCTGGAGGGAGGAGAGAGGGAACATCAGAATGGAGGGGAGAGGGAATGTCAGGATGGAAGAGAGAGGGAACGTCAGGATGGAGGGGAGAGGGAACATCAGGATGGAGGAGAGGGTCAGTGTGTCAGGGAAGGGCAATAGCAAACAACAACACACTTTAGCAAACAAAAATGCTAAAAGCACTTTGGTTATTTTTATTTTTTTTACCTTTGCATGACTGTTTTATTTTTCCCTAATTGAACTGTGTGCCGTGCAGCATGGTCCCCCGCCCCCCCCCCCCCCCCCGTGTAAGATGGTACCTACCAACACCCATGTGTGAGATGGTACCAACAACCCCCCCCCATGTGAGATGGTACCTACTAACACCCATGTGTGAGATGGTACCTAGCCCCCCCCTCCCATGTGAGATGGTACCTACCAACACCCATGTGTGAGATGGACTCCAGCTGTTTGTGGGATGTTGCCTTGGCGATGGCCACAGGAAGCTCCAGGGTGAAGGGTAACACATCTCTGAAAACACAAACATACTATTTATACATTTTATATATACACAAACATACTGTATATACATACTATTTATACACAAACATATATACATACTATACAGTGGCTTTGGAAAGTATTCAGACCCCTTCACTTTTTCCAAATTTAGTTGTGTTATTGACTGAATTTAAAATTAATTGAGAAATTTATTAAAATTGAAATACAGAAATATCTCATTTACATAAGTATTCAGACCCTTTGCTATGACACTCTTAAAATTAGTTCAAATGCAAAAATATCATCTACAAAGTCCATCTTAATCCAAGGATAATAGTCATGTGATTTTTAAATAAATATCTTTGTTTCTATAGGGTCTCTGATTTGCATAAGAATCAATTACACACTGTGTGGATCAGGATGTCATTAGGTGTCAAAGGTTAGGGCTAGGATTAGAGTCTGTAACCAAGTCAGGGTCAGGGTTAGGGTCAGGGTTTGGGTCAGGATCAGGATTAGAGCCTGTACCCAGGTCAGGATCAGGGTCAGGGTCAGGGTTAGGGTTTGGATTAGAGCCTGTAACCAGGTCAGGGTCAGGGTCAGGGTTTGGGTCAGGGTTAGGATTAGAGCTTGTACCCAGGTCAGGGTCAGGGTCAGGGTTAGGGTTTGGTTTAGAGCCTGTAACCAGGTCAGGGTCAGGGTCAGGGTTTGGGTCAGGATCAGGATTAGAGCCTGTACCCAGGTCAGGGTTTGGGTCAGGGTTAGAGCCTGTACCCAGGTCAGGGTCAGGGTTAGGGTCAGGGTCAGGGTTAGGATTAGTGCCTGTACCCAGGTCAGGGTCAGGGTCAGGGGTAGGATTAGAGCCTGTACCCAGGTCAGGGTCAGGGTCAGGGTCAGGGTTAGGATTAGTGCCTGTACCCAGGTCAGGGTCAGGGTCAGGGGTAGGATTAGAGCCTGTACCCAGGTCAGGGTTAGGGTCAGGGTCAGGGTCAGGGTCAGGGTTAGAATTAGAGCCTGTACCCAGGTCAGGGTCAGGGTCAGGGTCAGGGGTAGGATTAGAGCCTGTACCCAGGTCAGGGTCAGGGGTAGGATTAGAGCCTGTACCCAGGTCAGGGTCAGGGTCAGGGTCAGGGTCAGGGGTAGGATTAGAGCCTGTACCCAGGTCAGCAGAGGAACCTACCGGCTAACACAGTAGAAAGCCACCAGTCGGCACAGGTCAGGAAAGCTGATGGCAGCACTCTCCAGAGCGAACGCTGTGGGCGGGGGTGGGGGGGGGGGTTACCAGATAGAATTAGAATCAATAGAATTGCCTTTTCCATTCAAACCAGCATTCTCTGACAGGTGGCCCAGCAGCCAGCCCAGTGGGCCTGAGCCAGGCAGAACCCTCACCCTGGCCGTGGCCGCCCCTGGCATTAACATGCCACTGAATATAATAACAATCCCTTCACAGCGCGTCTTCATTGTCTACACATCTTCTGGCTGGCCGGGTGGTTTCATTTCACAAATATAGACATAATCTGACAGTGAAAGTTAGAATAGGCTACTTTTAGATTGAACTAAAACTAACTGGGTGGTGTGGTGTGGGTGCATGAGTTGACGTTTGTGTAGATATTCAAAGGGATCTGGCTGCATCCTGAATGGAACCAGGGGCCGGAGGGACCCAGACCTCGAGCCAGGGCAGGGGGGCCCGCTTACATTTTGGGTGTCTATCGTTGGGTGTTATTTCAATTTGTTTATATCGCATTTATTGTTTATATTGTTTGTGTTGTTCCTGTTGTAAACAACTTTGAGAGACAATTGTCATTGTAAAAAAAAGTGTTATACAAATACAGGTGACTGATACTCCTGTAGCCGTGTGACACCCGCCACACCACACCACATTATCCTGAATATTACACTATATATCCTGAATATTACACTATATATCCTGAATATTACATACACTGTATATCCTGAATATTACATACATTGGATATCCTGAATATTACATACACTGGATATCCTGAATATTCTGAATATATTTACTTATTTACTGTTACTACCTTTAGTGGTTATATTTATGTTTACATTTATGTTCATGATTATGTTTACATGTTCAATGATGTTGATGGTGTTGGTTGATGTTGTAGAGCTGCTCTGCCTTAAGCATTTTGTTGCGCTGTATACTAGTATATGACGTAATGACAAATAAACTTGTCTGAACGAATGAATGAACTTCCATGGCAATATTAGTATCAGCAGGCTGTAGACGGAGCGGAGTCACTCACCAGAGTCCACGTCACGGATCACAAACTGCTTGACGAAGGAGGGGACGCTGTCGTCCGCCAGACGGACACACAGGACCTTCCTCTGGGACGTGCTGGATTTACGCACGAGAAATGTCTGCAAAGACACACACACACTTACACACGAGAAACACACACTTACACACTAGAAACACACACACTTACACACGAGAAACACACACTTACTCACTAGAAACACACACACTTACACACGAGAACCACACGCACTTACACACGAGAAACACACACACTTACACACTAGAAACACACACACTTACTCACGAGAAACACACACATTTACACACTAGAAACACACACACTTATGCACTAGAAACACACACACTTACACACTAGAAACACACACACTTACTCACGAGAAACACACACACTTACGCACTAGAAACACACACACACTTACACAGTAGAAACACACACACTTACAAACTATAAATGTGTGTGTGTGTGTGTGTGTGTGTGTGTGTGTGTGTGTATCTGACCCCAGGTGGCTCCCTCTGCAGGATGTGCAGCGCAGTAGCAGCATTGATTGACAGCTGGAGCCAGACTGGATGTGTGAGAAGGAGGCGGTCCAGAACACTGATGCTCTTCAGAGAGCCTCGCTGAGGTCCCGCCCACTTCTGACCCCCTGTTTGGGGGTCGGGGAAGTCATACACTGGCTCCTCCCCCTCCTGCATCTGGACAGACACAGATATACATTAGACTGTGCTGTATATTCTGAATGTTTTGACTTATTTACTATTACTACTTTTAGTGCTTATATTTATGTTTACATTTATGTTCATGATTATGTTTACATGTTCACTTATTACACTGTATTATTGATGTTGTAGAGCTGCTCTGCCTTAAGCATTTCAACACAGACATACACTAGACTAGACTGGACATACACTAGACTGGACATACACTAGACAAGACTAGACATGCACAGACATACACTAGACTAGACTGGGCATACACAGACATACACTACTAGACAGGACATACACAGATGTACACAACACTAGATTTCGAGACTGGTTTGATTTAATACAGTTTTAATTACAGTGTAATAGTAACACTAGCCCCCGCCCCCCCCCCCCTCCTCCTCCCTCCCTCACCCCCTCCCTCCATACCTTCCTCTCTGACTGGTCATGGACTGAGTAACAGTCACCAGTCAGTCACACAGCACTCATGTGAGGGAGTTGAGTGTGTGTCTTTACAGCTGAACAGTGAGTTGAATGGCTTCCCTTGGTAATGCTGTGCTCTGTTATTAAACCTTTTGAACGTAACCCTAACGCTAGTTTAAAGCTCTGACTATCTCCATCCAGACAGCACAGGGGGTACTGTAGAGGGTTGGGTGAGCTTCATGTGCCTCTGTAGGACATCATTAGGTTGGTATGGATGCAGACCTACCATGTGTATGACTGTAAGACTGTCTGCAGGCTTTGCTCAGTAGGTTCACTAAGAGATCTCAGTCCCTGTCTCTTTTGTGTGATCAAGTCTAGACATGCCTGGCTCAGGATCCCTCTACATGTAGAGACAGTCCTCCTTTCACCCCCCCATCTGCTCTACCCCTCCCTCCGTCTCCTCCCTTCATCCTCTTCTCTGCCCCTCCCTCCATCCCTCCACCACCACCCCTCCATCCCCCAACTCCACCCTCCCATCCCCCTCCTCCACCACCACCCCTCCATCCCCCAACTCCACCCTCCCATCCCCCTCCTCCACCACCACCCCTCCATCCCCCTCCTCTACCTCCACCCCTCCATCCCCCTCCTCCACCTCACGATCCCCCTCCACCACCCCTCCACCTCTCCATCCCCCTCCACCTCTCCATCCCCCTCCTCCACCCCTCCATCCCCCTCCTCCACCTCTCCATCCCCCTCCTCCCCCTCCTCCTCTACACCCCCCTCCCACACCTCTCCATCCCCCTCCTCCACCTCCACCCCACCTCCCTCCTCCACCCCTCCATCCCCCTCCTCCACCCCTCCATCCCCCTCCTCCACCTCTCCATCCCCCTCCTCCACCCCTCCATCCCCCTCCTCCACCTCTCCATCCCCCTCCTCCCCCTCCTCCTCTACACCCCCCTCCCACACCTCTCCATCCCCCTCCTCCACCTCCACCCCACCTCCCTCCTCCACCCCTCCATCCCCCTCCTCCACCATCCCCCCCATATGGAGAAGCTGGAGACATGGTCAACCTGTCATATACTATCCCCCTGTGCACCTGGGTAGTCCTACCCCCCCCTGTGCACCCTAAAGCATTTCATTACATTGTATCCTGTATATTGTGGAAATGACCATTATATTTTGATTTTGATTAATTTAAAATTCATTTAATTTTTGATTTTAACCCTAACCCAGCATGTAGCTGATAGACTCGTGTACACCGCGGAGGCTCCCTGCTGAAGTAGAGTACAGGCCCAGCATATGAAATGTTGTTCAAAACTTGTTGTACAATGCGCGTCTGCCCCTCCAGCCTACTTGTTCTCACACGTGTAACTGAAGTGACGTTCTGCCGTACTTTTGTCAACGCGGATCACTTCCTTGATCTGAAACTTTTCCATGTCCATCAGTTCATGGTCTGATGTTAATAACTTGAATCATTTCAGTAATTACCTTAAAACCTCGGTTTCTGGTTCCACACTTTAAAGCAACACTTACCTTTATATCGGGTTAGGGTTCGATCCCTTCTGCTGATCCCGGCCGTCCCTATGCTGAGCGCTGATCATATTCCTCCTGATACAAGTAAATGTTGAGATTTTAAAAGTTTAGAAAAGTGTAGAGAAGTATCCAGTAATCACGCCAGATGCCTGGACAAGCCATTCTGAATGACGGGACTCCGGGCAGAAACTGTGATTCACAAACTTCCCGACTGCGTCTTCCTTATATTTTCCATTCTCACAGAAACTGAACTTGGACCTACAGTAGATTAAATGCGCATGCGCGTTCTATCACGTTTCGAGACCATAATTAGAACTAATTCTGTAGATGCATTACTGTATAATCATCATTCAATCAAGTTGGCCAATTATTACGACGTATTTTGTGTCATTATTCATTTAATCAACCAAAGACGTGTACCGGCGATTTTGAATTGGCTTTGATGTTGGTTAGGGTTAGGGTTAGAAACGGTTGTTACAAACCATAACCAAGATTAGCATATCTGTATACCTATCAATCTATAGTTATTCTTATATGTTTCACAAACCGTAGCAATATACTCGACTGGAAATCATTATTGAAACATTTTACATGTTTACATTTTAGTAATGTATCCACTTCAACAAAATTATAACTACATAGAAAACCATGTACTAAAACAACACCGCTCAGTTACTTTGTAGCCAGCTTCATGTACCATCAGACTCCCAGGTTACATTGTAGCCAGCTTCATGTACCATCAGACTCCCAGGTTACATTGTAGCCAGCTTCATGTACCATCAGACTGCCAGGTTACATTGTAGCCAGCTTCATGGGCTACCAGACTAGCTATCTGGATATAAATGTTTTATTTGATAAGTTATGAAAAATTCCAATCTGGTCAACGTATCTTGAGCTCGTAACGTATTTTGAGCTCGTAAACTGGGTGATTTTTGATTCTGACCTCAATTTCGAGAAACAAATCAAAACAGTTGTACAGTCATGTTTTTCAAAATGCAGCCTTTCTCGTCATTTGCCGATCAGAAAAAGTCATCCATGCTTTCATCTCATCTCGCTTAGATTATTGCAACTCCCTCTATTTTTCCCTCAGTAAAAAGTGCCTCGCACGGTTACAGATAGTCCAAAATGCAGCAGCTAGGCTTTTAACCAGAACTAGAATAGACCACATCACCCCAATGTTAGCCTCCCTACACTGGTTACGTGTTCGCTATAGAATAGATTTTTTAGATTTTACTGAAAACTTTTAAGGCTCGGCTGGGTCTGGCACCGGACTATATTTCTGACCTTTTAATCCCCTATGAGCCTCAGCCCAGCCTAAGAGCTTCAGGCAGGCCGTGCCCTAGAGTCTGGAATTACCTGCCTGAGGATATTAGGTTAGCAAGATCTGTATTCCCTTTTAAATCACTTCTTAATATTGTTTTTTTATAGACTAGCCTTTGATTGATTTTTTATCAATTATGCCCGTATGCCCTTATTCTTTTCAATGTGTTGTGTTTTACTGTTTCTACTAACATTTTAAAAAGGTGCTATATACATAAAGTTTATTATAATATTATTATTATGATTATTATGATTATTATTATTATTATTATTATTATTATTATTATTATTATTATTACCACTAGACTCTAGGTTACAGTGTACCAGCTTCATGTACCACCAGACTCCAGGTTACAGTGTAGCGAAGCTGCCGGCTGTTCATTTGTTGGAGATATCACACGTCACTGACAATCGGAACCGGATGAAGTCAATGGAAATACTGCACCGCGTTAGGTAAGCTAGGAGCACAATGTGCCACATTTCTATTCGCCTGAATAATCGACATTTTAAGTAGTCTAAGCAACTTTAAAACATGATAACGTGTAGCAATAGCAATGCGCTATACTCTAAATAGGGTGGATTCCTTTCAACTGTCTCTTAACAATGTTTTTCAACCAACACAAGATGGCTAGCTAGTAAGTTAGCTAACCGTAGGTAGCTCTGCTCCGCGCCGAATTTAGCTAACTAGCTAGCTGTTAGCTACTGTAGCTAAGACAGTCAGCTAACGTTAGAGCAATGTGAACATGTTCCCTCATCTTCTCTGGTGCCACAACGACTGTAGTAGGGGGTAAAAACAAAAGGGAACTCGCTAACTAAACGTAGCTTGATCAGAGGTACACACGGCTTTTCAGCAATGTATTGGTGCATCAGCATGATGATATACACTTTGTTAGACGGATACCTGCTGCATATATTTTCAAATGAAAAGAAAACCCATATCGATATCTAATCATCGCTATATCGGAGATTTCGTAGTAGATTGACTACAGGTTCGGTATCACAAAGATGGTCCGTAGCATCCTCTATGCAGCCCTAATGGACAGATATTAGAGTCGGAGACTTTGCCGTGTATCGACATAAAAATGACCCTGCGAAGACACAGTTTGTAATGAAATCCTTCTTTCACTGACTGATGGTTCGTCGGATGGTTGTCCCCTTTGACGGGCATTAAGCGTGCTACATTTCTCTAGCAAAGTAATTTAATAGCAAGCAAAGAGAGTTAGCGAGCTAACTTTAACCAATTCAGGAGTTGGAGCGAAAATTAGCTCGCTATGTCCCTGGCTTTAGCCCGCTTTGTAGTATAGTTTTGTCGAATAGTTGAAAAGTGCTTTTATTTAGTTTTTTTGGAAGGCACATTCGGCTAGCTTGATGCCCATCAAAGGGGGCAATCACAAAACGAACCATCCAGTCAGTGAAAGAATGAATTTCTCTCAAACTATGACTTGTCTGGGTCATTTTTATTTTCATACATATCCAAATCTCGGACTGTCTGTCCATAGGACTACATGTGTTACACACTAAACTACCATGACGAACTTAAAAATCCTGGAGGATTTTTTGACTGAAACTGTTCTCTCAACAGGTGTGCCCTCCCTCCATTGCAATGGAGAAGAACGATGCTATTAAACTGTTTGTGGGGAACTTGGCGTTGGAGACGTCTCAGGAGGACTTGATGCAGCTGTTTGGGCCGTATGGCCAGGTGGTCACCTGCAGCGTGCTCCGCCAGTTCGCCTTCATTCATCTGCAGGGAGATGGCGCCGCGGACCGGGCCATTCGGGACCTGAACGGACGGGAGTTTCGCGGGCGGAACCTGGTGGTGGAGGAGTCTCGCGGACGGCCACTGCACTCCACCAAGGTGTTCGTGGGGAACCTGAGTGCCACATGCTCCGCGGACGACCTGCAGGAGCTCTTCCAGACGTTTGGGAAAGTTCTGGAATGTGACAAAGTCAAAGGTCAGCGAGACTCCTACCATTATAACCCATAGCAACAGAACCAATATTTACTACATTAGCAACAACAGAACCTGTATTTACTATAGCAACAGAACCTGTATTTACTATTGCAACAACAGAACTACAGCACTACCAGGCAGAGCCACATGTGATTTACATTGTGTATGTGTGCCGCGTCGTCCCTCTGTCGTTACGGTAACGTGGTGTCTCGTCTCTGTCGTTATGGTAACGTGAAGGTCTCTCTCTGTCCACAGCCAGACTGTCATCGTCGGCAGGCTACGCCTTCGTGCACATGGAGAGGAAGGAGGACGCGCTGCAGGCCATCGAGGCCCTCCACGGCACCACGTTTAAAGGCCGTCCACTGTCCGTGGAGCTGTCCAAGGTGCAGCCCAGTAAGCCCACCACCACCACCGCCAAGGTGGGCAGCCCCAGCCCCTACGGCGGGGAGGGCATCATGGTCAAGCCCCCCATGGAGCACCACCAGAGCCAGGCTGCAGTGCTCGCGGCTGCGGCTGCTGCAGCTGCAGGCCTGCCTCTCCAGGTGCAGCAGAGTGTCCATAACTCGGTGTACAACACCACCAGCTTTGACCCCACCTACGCCGCCCTGAAGGGCCTGACGGCCACCAGCGGCGCGGACGGCACACCTGTCAGCCCAGCTGTGTACGGAGCCCTGGCCAGCCAGGTGTACGGCTCTGTGGCAGACCAGGTGTACAACTCTGTAGCCAATCAGAGCTACGAAAACGTTGTTAACTCATCCCCTGGGGAGGCGGGCGGTTACAACCCTGCGGCCGGGGAGACGCCCTCCTCATCTGCGACGGCGGCGGTCAACCCGGCCTACAGCGGGGCGTCGGCCCTCTTTAGCGCCAGCTCGGCCTACGGCTCCATGGGCGGCGCCGACCCCACGGCCCAGGCCATCTTCGAGGCGGCGAGGGCACGGTTCTTTCAGCAGGGCCAGCAGGTTCTGGCCGAGCAGCAGGCGGGCCAGGTCAAGTCAGGTGACCGCGACCGCAGCCCCGTCCGCCGCTCCGCCCCCCTGCTGCCTGACCCAGTTGCCACAGCCTTCACGCAGGCGCGCCCCAAACGCAGAGCCCTCCTCCCCACGCCGCCCGGGCGGCCAGAGGATCCCGCCGCCGACGGAGACCCCATCGCCAGGTACTTCCCCCTTGGTTACCGTTTGCTATAGTTACGCAGCCAACACACAGCCAGGGGTCCTCCCTTAGTTACTGGTTACTATAGTTGCACAACACAGATTGGTGGACATTTTACTGGACATTTTAAAATAAATCCTAAGACCTTTTTAACTGCGTTTACCTGGGCTGTTTTTACATGCATTTTACGTGCTTTTAGTCCGCTTTTTTTTCTCCCTTTGTTATGCTTTTAATATTGAAAAGTGTTGCATTGATGTATGGCGAGCTATTTAAATATAGTTATATTTAAACATGTTTGATTCAGCTCTCTCTCCCTCTCCCCTCCGCACTCCCTTCTTCCTCCCTCTCTCCCCCCAGGTGTTATGCAGAGTACTATCAGCAGGTCCAACAGTACAACCAGTACCAGCAGTACCAGCAGCAGTACCAGCAGTACCAGTATGCCTACCCTCCTCCACCTCCACCTCCACCCCCGCAGATGCCCCCCATGCCTATACCGCCTGCTGCCCACATGGAGCCCCGGCCCCTGGCCTCGCCTGCTGTCTACTCCTCCTCAGCCAGAGTGTATGAGCCTCCACCACCTTCACACAAGGAGCTGCCACGCCTCCACCCTGAATACCCCCACTACCACACGCCACAGCCCCCCTACCGATAGCCCCTCCTACTGCCTGTGTGTGTGTGTGTGTGTGTGTGTGTGTGTGTGTGTGTGTGTGTGTGTGTTGAGGTTTTGTAGAGTGCCAGATGTGAGACTAGGTCTGAATTTGCACCACTGTAAGTTGGTTTGGGATGTTTCTGACCAGCTTGTTAGTTGATTCTCGTTAGTTCCCCCGTGGTCAGGCTGGCCGATCTGTTCCTCATCCACACCAGAGGAGTGCCTTGTGTTGCCTGGTGTCTGTATTTCACACATCTATGGCCAGGGTTAGCTGGTTAGGGGAGACTGGTTAGCTGGTTAGGGGAGACTGGTTAACTAGTTAGGGGAGACTGGTTAACTAGTTAGGGGAGACTGGTTAGTGGAGACAAGTTAGCTGGTTAGTAGAGACTGGTTAGCTGGTTAGTGGAGAGGGGTTAGCTGGTTAGGGGAGACAGGTTAGTGGAGATGGGTTAGCTGGTTAGTAGAGACTGGTTAGTGGAGATGGGTTAATAGAGACTGCTTAGCTGCCTAGTAAAGATGGGATAGCTGCTTAGTA
Organism: Argentina silus; assembly: GCF_951799395.1. NCBI lineage: Eukaryota > Metazoa > Chordata > Actinopteri > Argentiniformes > Argentinidae > Argentina > Argentina silus. Next base: position 30,688,396 of record NC_139656.1, on the reverse strand, counting down.
GAGACTGGTTAGCTGCTTAGGGGAGATGGGTTCGTCAGGTTAGATGTCTGTATCAGGCTCAGTCTGCCCTCCACCAGCCTCCCCTGGTCTGTAGGTAACACGTCTGTTACTAGGGAGAAGGTTTGGTCAGACGGACGTTTGAGATGAATCCCCATATGAAGCCGTGCTATTGGTTCTCTCAGGCTCTGACATCACAAGAGGCTGTGCTTCAGACAGATGGAGCAGCAGGTGAAAGCTTTAGTTTTCCATTGAACAGTTCGTTTCATTTGTGTTGCGTTAAGACTTGATATGAAAACCAACTGCTCCAATATGTTTCAGCTTTTGTAGATGATCAATAAAAGGTTAATGTTTTTTAGAGCTTCCGATTTGTAAGGCAAGGTGTAATTTGGGCATGTCTGTGTCTGTGTGTCTGTGTGTTCTGTGTGTGTGAGTGAGAGAGAATGAGACAACATTTGAGGAGATCCATTTAAGTGTAAAACCACCACCACAACATTCAGGGGAATACACACACTACCACGCATCAGTGCTGAGAACGGTCTCTCTAGTCTCTAGAGGCAGGAGGGGGGGGGGGGTGCTGGGCCGGCCAGGGTTAGGATTACGGGCCTGCAGGAGATATTCACACTCTACAGCATCACATCACCATAGTCTGCAGGAGAGCCTAGCTAAACACCCTCCTCCCCTACACATCCCAAAACTCCCCCCCCCAGCCCCTCCCTAGGAGCCCCCCAGCCCCTCCCTAGGATGCCCCCCCAGCCCCTCCCTAGGATGCCTCCCCAGCCCCTCCCTAGGATGCCTCCCCAGCCCCTCCCTAGGATGCCTCCCCAGCCCCTCCCTAGGATGCCTCCCCAGCCCCTCCCTAGGATGCCTCCCCAGCCCCTCCCTAGGGTGCCCCCCAGTCCCTCCCTGAGATGCCCCCCAGTCCCTCCCTGAGATGCCCCTTCCCCTCCCCGAGTCTGTCGCTACCATAAATGCTATTCTGTAGCAGTGAGCAGGAGTTCAGGCCTCTAGGGTTAGGCTTAACCCTAACCCTAGGCTTAACTAACCCGAACCCTCCAGCATTGAGCAGGAGGCCAGGCCTCTTGGGGTACCCTAACCCTGTGTCCAGGCTTCTCGGGGTACCCTAACCCCCCCCATGTTGTCACACCATTCACTCCTCCGCTTCAAAGGACAACAACTAGCAGAGTTTTACACACAGTAACTATGTGGTTTTACTCTACAACGGCCATGTACAGGAGAAATATCTTACGTTTTCTTTTCTTTTCTTTTTTTTTTGTTTGTTGTTGATATAAGTAAGCATCCTTATGCGAACGTGGTAGTAATATTCTGTCAGCGTATCGACTTGAATTGGACCATAAAATTCATTAGTGTCTCGAATGGACTGTTTTTCTTCTTCTTCAGTATGTAACCTTTTGAAACGTGAAGCTCTTCAGCTGAAGCTATGAAAGTAGTCGTGATTTGGTTTGAGAATAAAAAAACCAACAACATGTTTAAAATAGTTGACTGTATTTTTTTTTCTAAATTAAAACAGGAAATGTTTTACCCATTGGCTTAATTTTTTTTTTTAGCTCTGCGGTTAAATTTGCTATAAAATCGTAAGATCAAAGATCTTGATGATGACTGAGTGTTAATCCGAGTTAGTGGCACCACCAGTGAGTTTGGTGCAGGTGTCCTGTCTCCCTATGATGTCATACACACACACACACACTTTCTTTTGCATCTCCTTATCACATAGACACTCTGATATGTGTTCAACTGTAGTGTATGAACTTGTTCCTCTGACTGCTCCTCCAGACATCTTTTCCCTCTCGCTAATTATTACAGCTAAAATGGCTCCCGGGCCCTGGACGCCATGTTGCGTGTGACGGGGGAAGAGAATTAGTCGCTCACTACCGTGGACGCAATCACCAAGGTAACACCACGCCCTCTGGCCCCGCCCACGCCTGCACTATGACATCACACCTCCCTTCATTGATCACTCCTACTGGTGGTGTTGATCCACCCATGTCAGAATATCCTCCTAGAACCTGTCGCCACACAGGCGGCTATTTACCCTAACTACAACCCCCATGGTGCATCACTGGGGTAGAACTACAACCCCCAAGGTGCTTCACTGGGGTAGATCCATGACTACAACCCCCAAGGTGCATCACTGATGTAGAACTACAACCCCCAAGGTGCTTCACTGGGGTAGATCCATGACTACAACCTCCATGGTGCTTCACTCTGGGGAAGATCAGTGACAGTGGCTGGCCCCAAACCCATCGCTCCCTCAGGGTTGCCTCATGGGAGTTGTAGTCTGGCTGCCCTAACCCACCTGATCTGAAGCTGCGCTGGCTTCTGAGCTTGTCCATGCCTTCTGATGCCATGTCCTATAATGCTTAGAGAACACGCCAACAGCAGACATTACTGATCATGTTTAGAGATTCACAGAAACCACTGTATGATATCAAACCAACCAGATCCAGTGTGTACATGAACTTCCCCTCAGGTCTGGGTAATGGTAACTCCTCCCCTCAGGTCTGGGTAATGTAGTTCTAACTCTGCTCAGGTCTGGGTAATGTAGTGTTAACTCTCATCAGGTCTGGGTAATGTAGTGTTAACTCTCCTCTCCTTAGGGCTGGGTAATGTAGTTTTAACTCTCCTCCGGGCTGGGTAATGTAGTCTTAACTCCCCTCAGGTCTAGGTAATGTAGTGTTAACTCTCCTCAGGTCTGTGTAATGTAGTGTTAACTCTCCTCAGGTCTGTGTAATGTAGTGTTAACTCTCATCAGGTCTGGGTAATGTAGTTTTAACTCTCCTCAGGTCTGGGTAATGTAGTTTTAACTCTCCTCAGGTCTAGGTAATGTAGTGTTAACTCTCCTCTCCTCAGGTCTGGGTAATGTAGTTTTAACTCTCCTCAGGTCTGAGTAATGTAGTGTTAACTCTCCTCTCCTCATGTCTGGGTAATGTAGTGTTAACTCTCCTCAGGTCTGGGTAATGTAGTCTTAACTCTCCTCAGGTCTGGGTAATGTAGTTTTAACTCTCCTCAGGTCTGGGTAATGTAGTTTTAACTCTCCTCAGGTCTGGGTAATGTAGTTTTAACTCTCCTCAGGTCTAGGTAATGTAGTGTTAACTCTCCTCTCCTCAGGTCTGGGTAATGTAGTTTTAACTCTCCTCAGGTCTGAGTAATGTAGTGTTAACTCTCCTCTCCTCATGTCTGGGTAATGTAGTGTTAACTCTCCTCAGATCTGGGTAATGTAGTTTTAACTCTCCTCAGGTCTGGGTAATGTAGTCTTAACTCTCCTCAGGTTTTGGGTGATGTAGTGTTAACTCTCTCAGGTCTGGGTAATGTAGTGTTAACTCTCCTTAGGGCTGGGTAATGTAGTTTTAACTCTCCTCAGGTCTGGGTAATGTAGGCTTAATTGTCCTCAGGTCTAGGTAATGTAGTGTTTGGAGCAGGGTGAGAGGAGGAAGATGGATAATGGAGTGTTTGGAGCAGGGTGAGAGGGGAAAGCTGGGTAATGGAGTGTTTGGAGGGGGGTGAGAGGGGAAAGCTGGGTAATGTAGTGTTTGGAGCAGGGTGAGAGGAGGAAGATGGATAATGGAGTGTTTGGAGGGGGGTGAGAGGGGAAAGCTGGGTAATGGAGTGTTTGGAGGGGGGTGAGAGGGGAAAGCTGGGTAATGGAGTGTTTGGAGGGGGGTGTTTGTTGTTGTTCCTCCAGTGAGACGTGCATTCACGCTCCACACTGAGATGTTCCTGCTGTGCCTTGAACGGCTACAGTCGCCATGGTGATGGGATGTGTCCCAGCATGCTCGGTGAGTAACCAACGCACCACTAACAAACCTCTCCTCCATCCCTTAGTAACCAACGCACCACTAACGACCCTCTCCTCCATCCCATAGTAACCGACGCACCATAACGACCCTCCATCCCATAGTAACCAACGCACCATAACGACCCTCCATCCCATAGTAACCAACGCACCATAACGACCCTCCATCCCATAGTAACCAACGCACCATAACGACCCTCCATCCCATAGACATCCATCCCTGCACCTAGACAACATTCCACATCTGCATTCCCTTAGATTATCTTATTCTCTATGCAGTGACATAGCCACATCATATTTTCTATGCAGTGACATAGCCACATCATATTCTCTATGCAGTGACATAGCCACATCATATTCTCTATGCAGTGACGCAGCCACATCATATTCTCTATGCAGTGACGCAGCCACATCATATTCTGTTCTTGTTTCTGACATTCCATGAATGTCTACTTAAGTCAGCTGGCCTTGTTCAGGACCTCAGAGGTGTCCCTCGACAATGCCTGAAGCCTTTGACTACAGCCTTAAACGACAGTTCCACACTAGCACTAAACACACAGTAACCACACTACCTACTATGTAGTAACACAACACTACCTAGTATGTAGGAACCACAACACTACCTAGTATGTAGGAACCACACTATCTAGTATATAGTTACCACACTACCTAGTATGTAGTTACCACACTACCTAGTATGTAGTAACCACAACACTACCTAGTATGTAGTACCACAACACTACCAAGTATGTAGTAACCACACTACCTAGTATGTAGTACCACAACACTACCTAGTATGTAGTAACCACAACACTACCTAGTATGTAGTAACCACAACACTACCTAGTATGTAGTAACCACACTACCTAGTATGTAGTAACCACACTATCTAGTATGTAGTAACCACACTATCTAGTAAGTAGTAACCACACTACCTAGTATGTAATAACCACACTACCTAGTATGTAGTAACCACACTACCTAGTATGTAGTAACCACACTATCTAGTATGTAGTAACCACACTATCTAGTAAGTAGTAACCACACTATCTAGTAAGTAGTAACCACACTACCTAGTATGTAGTACCACAACACTACCTAGTATGTAGTAACCACAACACTACCTAGTATGTATTACCACAACACTACCTAGTATGTAGTACCACAACACTACCTAGTATGTAATAACCACACTATCTAGTATGTAGTAACCACACTACCTAGTATGTAGTAACCACAACACTACCTAGTATGTAGTACCACAACACTACCGAGTATGTAGTACCACAACACTACCTAGTATGTAGTAACCACACTACCTAGTATGTAGTAACCACACTACGTAGTATGTAGTTACCACACTACCTAGTAACTCATTCCTGCTTTGGAACTACCTAGTATGTAGTACCACAACACTACCTAGTATGTAGTAATACAACACTACCTAGTATGCAGTAACCACACTACCTAGTATGTAGTTACCACACTACCTAGTATGTAGTAATACAACACTACCTAGTATGTAGTACCACAACACTACCTAGTATGTAGTAACCACACTACCTAGTATGTAGTACCACAACACTACCTAGTATGTAGTAACCACAACACTACCTAGTATGTAGTAACCACACTACCTAGTATGTAGTAACCACACTACCTAGTATGTAGTCACCACATTACTGGGTAGTATGTTGTTCACATACTTCATTGCAAGTATGAAGTTGTCCATCTCACTCATTCCTGCTTTGGAACGTCACAGACGTGTTGAGTCATAATCTGGATTCTAAGGTGAATGAAAACTGGGAAAAGGGAAAACGTTATAGATTTATGATTAAGAAGGATCATCACTTCAACTGCTTATTTGAGATTTTCAAGTCATTCATTTTGTATTCTGTCCTTTGAAAGGTTCAATAAATTATATTGAAATAACTATTGTTTGTTGTGTGTCGTGTTTCTTATTGGAATATTTACTGGTCACTATGACACAATAGATCACTGACCGTGTTCAGGGCAAACAATTAACACCTGCCAAATGCGGCTAGATTTTGGCATTGGTGGGTAGATCTGTACATTTCACCAGCCACTTTGGCGAAACTGGTGCGATCCGCATAGATAATAAGTGTAGAGCTTTGGATATGGTGGAATATACACAGATAAATAGTATAAATGCAGTAGCAATGATGGAAGTGTGTGTGTGTGTGTGTGTGTGTGTGTGTGTGTGTGCGTGTGCGTGTGCGTGCGTGCGTGCAGAGAGTGAGTGCAAATTGTCTCTTGTGCAGGTCGTGCTGCTGGGCAGCTAGAGGTGACCGTTCAAAAGTATTATGGCCTGGAGATTGAAGCTGTCTTTGAACCTGTTGGTCCGAGACCGAATGCTCCGGTACTGCCTGCCGGAGGATAGCGGAGAGAACAGGGCGTGACGCTCAAGGTGAGGACTGACGTGTCGTAGAGAGGAAATTCCATGTGTGTTTTTTTCCAGTGCTCCTCACAGATCTTATGAAACATTGTTTGTGCCACAATTCAAAGACAAAACGACCACAAAGTCACAAAGGAAACGTTTTTTAATCAATGCTCAGAATTTCACTATGAAAACCATATTTTATGTTTTCACAATCGGTGCATCACAGAGTGTGTGGTCTTGTTTATTCAGCCTCTTTGGCCTGTGAAAAGAAAAAGAAAATAAGGACATGAATGAACCTCTTACGTATGATCACTTCAAAGAACACAATAGACTGTTTAGGGCAAGCAGTTCTTTGGCTCTGGGCTCTGCTTTGAGCTTAAATTTCAGTGTCAGCTTGGTTTGTATTAATCTGTTATTAACAGGAGGACCCTAATGCATTGTGCAATGCCAAAAAGAAGATTTTTACCCCCCCGAAGGATACGTTTCTCAGAGATGTCCAAGACAGTTGAATGTAAAAGTCAATATTGACCTCTGTGTACACTGAACCTGAAATGATGTTGTTGATGAGGTCATATTTGGACATGACTCAGGTATAGGTTTGATAGCAGCTTTGTACCTTTCCAGAATCGCGGCTCTTAGCCCTGAGCTTGTTGACTTGGGACTCAGCGATGTCAGCACGCTCCTCAGCCTCCTCCATCTCATGCTGAACCTTACGCAACTTAGACATGTGGGTGTTGGCTTGTTCCTCCTGGGAGAGGAAAAGAGAGGTAGAGAATGAGAGAGGGAGACAATAACACTCAGCCTACAATGTCTGAAATGTTGTCAAAACAAATGAACCAAAATGATATTAGTTGTATTGATTACTTACTTATTTCTGATAGTGATGGTAATATAGAAGCAAAGGAAGCACTGTGTGTATTATTTCCTTACCAGTTACTTGACGCGATGTACATTGTGGATACCAAATTTTGTCATCTATGTTGACTATGAACAAAACCATGTGTCTTATATGCTGTAAGAATATTTGAGTGACAGTATGTGACTCACCGCTTCCTCAGACTGCCTCTTGTAACCCTTCACTTTAAGCTGCAGCTTGTCTACCAGGTCCTGAAGTCTGGCAACATTCTTCTTATCCTCCTCAGTCTGTGGGAGAAAGTCAATGCCCATACTTCAATTGCATTCAGGTGCCTGACTGTACCAGTGTGTGTGAAGGTGTTTCTGTTACTCTTACCTGGTAAGTGAGCTCCTTGACTTTGCGCTCGTACTTGCGGACACCCTTGACTGCATCTACACCCCTTCTCTGCTCAGCATCCACCTCAGTCTCAAGCTCACGCACCTGTATGGAGGGAACACAGCCGTGTGTTAAAGGTGGTGAAATCAGTCATGGGTTATTGGAAAGAAGTAGAGGTTGATTCATCTAAGCTATTATAGATAGACTGTGAACAAAAGTTTATTGAATACAATAAGTTCTGCAAAGTTACCCTGGACTCCAGTTTCTGCAGCTGTTTCTTGCCGCCCTTCATTGCCAGGTTCTCAGCCTCATCCAGACGGTGCTGCAGGTCCTTGACTGTGACCTCAAGGTTCTTCTTCATCCTCTCCAGGTGAGAGCTGGTGTCCTGCTCCTTCTTCAGCTCCTCTGCCATCATGGCCGCCTGAAATGGTCGTGTGTGGAATCATTTAATTCATCCACAATGTGTCACAGATCATGTGCTCAGCCCAACTACAATTGGCCCATGGTGGAGAGGTCTTTACGGGTCAAAAGACATGGACCCTGAAATGAAATGGATCCATGCATTTCCGACTCTTAATAATATTATGACGTGATGGTTTTGAAATGTGTGATGTTATGATGTGGAACATATCTTCTGTCATTGTAGGAATCGGGACAAATAGCCAAAGTGTGTTCACCCTACTCCATCTTGCATTCTATTGCTTTCTCTCTCACGATGTGCAATCACAGGTTTTGATGAGTTGGGATTGATGGTGACAATCAATTCCTCAGGTCCGTTTATCAGGTCTGCTCTGTCATTTACCCTGGTCTCAAGTTTTCGTGGATCTGTAAAGATCTATAAAGACCTCTATTTTGGAGACAAATAATGTTTATTGTATTGTTTTGTTTTTGAATAGGGGGACTTACATCAGTGATGGCCTTCTTTGCCTTCTCCTCTGCGTTTCTGGCCTCCTGCACTGTGTCGTCCACCTCTCCCTGCACTTGAACCAGGTCACTCTCCAGCTTCTTCTTAGAGTTCAGAAGGCTAGTGTTCTGTATGAGGAAACTCAATGATTAGTTGGAACTGTATTTCAAGAAATCATACAAAAGTCACTGTGGGTAAGATGAGACTGCCTAGAAATCACCTATACCTGGGAGTGAAGCAGTCCCACGCGCTCGCTGGCGTCCACCAGCTCCTGCTCGGCCACTTTGCGGCCTCTCTCTGTCTGCTCCAGAGCAACCCTGAGCTCCTCAATCTCAGCCACCATCAGACCGTTCCTGCGCTCCACCATGGCTGCCTGCTCCTTCAAATCTTCTGCTGCGCGAACAGCATCATCAAGGTGCAATTGAGCATCCTGGGATTCACAAAGATGTAGAGCATTAAAACTTGTTGTAGGCCGAAAGGAAAATATCTGAAATGTATAGTTGGGGGCAATGTTTACATTGACTGATTTCCCAGCCCCTTACCTTGAGCTGTCCCTGGACGTTCCTCAGCTGCTTCTGGGACTCGGCTGCCTGCCTGTTGGCGTGGCTCAGCTGGACCTCCATCTCGTTCAGGTCTCCCTCCATCTTCTTCTTCACCCTCAGGGCGTCATTCCTGCTCCTCACCTCTGAGTCCAGGGTGCTCTGCATGGAATCAACCACCCTCTGGCTGTTCCTCTTGATCTGCTCCATCTCCTCATCCTTTTCACCAAGCTTCCTGTCCACCTCACCCTTGATCTGGTTTAGCTCCAGCTGCACACGCAGAATCTTAGACTCCTCGTGCTCCAGTGTACCCTGAACAAAACAAAACAGTCGTCACACGTTGATTGTGGGAGAGAGTAGTGGACTGGCACTCATTAATTTAGGCTTCTCCTGGAAAGGGCCCTGCTACTGTATGCAATGAAAATGTGGTAATAGGATAGGAGGACCAGGTCTAAAAAATGATTTTATCTCAATGAGACTAACCTGGACAGTAAAGCTTAAATGAAAGGATGAGTATATGTTCCAAATGAACAGGATTAAACTGCATGAGTTCCTACCTCAGCCTCCTCCAGGGCAGTCTGGATCTCAGACTTCTCTGTCTCCACAGTCTTCTTGGCCTTCTCCAGCTCATGGATGCTCTTGCCAGTCTCCCCGATCTGCTCAGTCAAGTCAGAGATCTCCTCTGCAAACAGAAACACAGAAGTCATTCAGAACAGGGAGATTTTCTTTGAACATTGGAACACACTGGAGTTCATAATGAATTATGAGAAGAATACATGTAAATGTTTGTTCTGTCTGGCGAAGCTTAGGGTCTTAAAACGTTTTAGACTATTTGAACATTGTTCTGAAGAATCAGGTCACTACATACGTAGCTTGATGAAATAAGTCAGCGCATCAAGAGCCAAATAAAACTACTGCTGTTTGACTCACGTTGCAGGTTCTTGTTCTCTCTCTTCAGAGTCTCCAGTTGATCCAAAGCCTCCTCATAGGAGTTCTTCATTTTGAAGAGCTCCGTGCTCAGAGAACGAGCCTCCTTCTGAGCTCCTTCCAGCTCTGCCTGGCCCTCCTCAAACTTCTGTTTCCACTCTGCCAAGACCTAGAGAAATACATGTGATTTTAATATTTCGCTTTCTTCTTTTATCTGTCCATTAGCGAATTGATAGGGCTTTTGTAATAAGAAATATGATTTAACAATACCCCCTATTTATCATTTCAATTTAAAGAGGTCGATATGGTTCTAGAATGAATACATTTAATTTATTTAGTTATTTCACACCTTGTCAAAGTTCCTCTGCTTCTTGTCGAGGTTGGCAGCAAGAGCATTGGCTCTCTCCACGTCAATCATGAGGTCCTCCACCTCTCCCTGCAGCCTCTGCTTGGTCTTCTCCAGAGAGGCACACTTTGAGTTGGTCGCCTCGATTGTCTCCTCTGCCTCCTGCAGACGCTGGGCCAGCTTCTTCCTGTTAGACAAATGAGGGATTATAAAGCTTCACCTCTGAGGGATTGTGTCAGAGAATGTCTGCACATCTGGCTCTTACAGGTGATGGGAGAAACAGTATACAGTAACTCATGTGTCTTGTTCTGATGATAGTGAATTTAAGAAGCCCTGCTCAGGAGCTTCTACATTTCTACTTCTACATTCTGGTTTCCTTTCATTGTCAACCTGTATCAAACAGTGGGATAGACTGTTTTTGCTGTTATGTGTGACTCACTTGGCTTCCTTCAAATATATATCTGGGAAATAATTCCATTTCTATTTAGGATTAAATATAATGGAAAAATAATTTTGCAATAAGTGTCCCCTTTACATTCTTTGATTAAAATGTATCAACTCATCTCCAGAATGAACAGAACAGAATTTAAATACCCCCCATCCATGGTGAATAATGGTTGTGTGTGACTCACTTGGCCTCCTCCAGCTCCTCAGTGCGCTGGATGGCATCAGTCTCGTACTTGGTCCTCCACTGAGCCACTTCACTGTTGGCCTTGGACATGCCGCGTTGCAGCTCTGCCTTGGCCTCCTGCTCCTCCTCAAACTGCTCCCTCAGGAGGTCACAGTCATGGCGAGCAGACTGGACACCGTGGGCCAGTGCGTTCTTAGCCTAGGGAGAGAAATAGAAGAGGTGATGGGGAGAAGAGAGGTGAGAGGGAGTAGGAGCTGTAGAGAAGGTGTAAGAGCATTATTGAAAAAGAAAAAGACAAAGAGAGAGACATGAGGAGAGACTAAATATTACAGTTAGAAGTCACTGGGTGGCATAATCACAGTCAACATGAATCTGTAGTTGAAAACGTTGTGGTTGGTGGTGTCTATTTTGAGTTCCTTACCTTGACCTCCTCCTCAACATGTCTCTTCAGCTCCTCAATCTGCTGGGTGAAGGCCTGTTTGCCTCTGGTCAGCTGGGACACCAGGGCCTCCTTCTCCTCAAGCTGGCGACCAAACTCACCTGTGGGGAACAGAGCATCTTGTTAATCTACGCTAAATTCTAATGGTTAATGTTCATTGTTGTCACTGTCAGTTATATTTCTGAGCTTATAGGGTATCAAGTTTGATTTATGGTCAGTTATGTGTTTTTAAGGTTAATGGTAGGATTTGGGGTTGGTAAGCTGGTCCTAGATGAATTTCTACAGTATCTGGAGTATCATTGGTACCGTTCTCAGTCAGGAGTCTGGCCCTCTGTCCGCTCATGTCATTGACCTGGCGCACATTCTCTTCATTCTTAGTCTTGATCTCGCTCAGCTGATCCTCAAGAGTACGGCACATCTTCTCCAGATTGCCCTGGTAGTGAAACATAAACCATTATTACTTTCCATGATTATCTTGAGCCAAGCCTTGAATGCCAAGCTTTCCATTTCTAACTTGTATTTGAATTGGCCCCCACAAACACAGCTCCATCCAAACATTGCTACTGACCTTAGCCTTGGCGACGGCCTCCATGTTGCTGGAGAGGTCATCTATCTCCATCTTGTACTCGCTCTTCTCCTTCTCCAGCTTCTGCTTGACGCGCTGCAGGTTGTCGATCTGCTCCCCGAGCTCTGCCACGCTGTCTGCCTGCTTCTTCCTCAGAGCGGAGGCTGTGGCCTCATGCTGCAGGGTGGACTCCTCTAGGTCGCGTCTCAGTTTCTGAAACTCTGCCTCACGCTTCTTGTTCATCTCTATCTGAGAAGCGGTAGCACCCCCGGCCTCCTCCAGCCTCTCACTGATCTCCTCAAGTTCCCTGGATAGATCGGCCCTCTGCTTCTCCACCTTAGCCCTGGCAGAACGCTCAGCCTCAATCTCCTCCTCCAGCTCCTCAATACGGGCCTACAATAGGGAGACACAAACAGAGAGATGAAATCTACAACACAGTCAAAGCAAAGGAGCTCACAAAATAATAGTAAACAAATGATTATTTTAATATTAAAATGTGTTTATCCAAAGCAACTTACAATTAACATACAGAATGTACTGTATGGTGTTTAAGCATCATGCTTAAACAAACTGAACCGTTGCAAACCAGGACAGTGCTAACAGGAGAATGAATTGATCACTGTTTCTCATCGCGATCCTGACAATGTTACTGTAGTATTGTTAAACACTATACAGACAACTGAACCATCTGATGGTCCTGTTCTGTACCTGGAGTTCCTTGATCTTCTTCTGCATCTGAGCACCGAGAGACTGTTCATCCTCAATCTTGCTGAGAAGCTGAGCGGTCTCGAAGTCCTTCCTAAAGAACATAAACACATTGATTGCAGTTTGTAGTGGAAATGGAAAGTCTATTGTCCTGTTCACTTTGATTTACAGAAAGACATCTGTTCAGATTTGTCTATTTTCTAATTCAATAGAAACGTTTTTTCGTTTTGTTTCAGCACAATGATGATTCTGACTATTGCAACAATGTGAAGAAAAATGAATGTTCAATTAATACAACTTTGTTGTCATTTGTTTGTGTTTACTTCTTGATCTTCTCATCAGACTGCTGCTTGTCGTTCTCCAGGTCCATTATGGACTCCTGGGCCAGTTTCAGATCTCCCTCCAGCTTTCTCTTGGATCTCTCTAGGTCCATACGGAGCTTCTTCTCTTGCTCCAGAGAACCCTCAAGCTAGAAGATAAACACACATATTTGTCATCAAAATCTAAATAATGAACAATAATGTCCAAACCATTAATAAGTAGATTAATGAAGTGAATCATTTGGGAGATAACACAGGGTGTAGTTTCATAATGATTGCCTCAAACTAAATGACTAACCTAGACTTTCATACTATCTAATGCCATCTAATAATTCCCAGCTTGTATGTGACAGTTTCATATTCTTGTGTGTCTTAACTTCTGTAAAACAATTAGCTTTACTCTACTCTTACAATCTTGATTGACACTAGCACAGCTTTATTTGCATTGCCCACTCACATCGTCCACTTGCTGTTCCAGCTTGGTCTTCGCCTTGGTCAGAGTGTTGACTTTGTCCTCCTCTGCCTGCAGGTCGTCCAGTGTCTGCTGGTGGGCCTCTTGGAGGGCTTTCTTCTCCTTGGTGAGCTTTGCAACAGCCTCATCCTGAGACGCCATTTCCTCAGTCAGGTTTTTCACCTGAACACAGACACAACAGAAATGGTCTTTTGTCACTTCACCTCACAAAGGGAAATGCAGTTTATATTGCAAATGTTAGCATGTAATAAAAGTGATCCTCTAGATGGCAGTGTATACCATGAATTAATATCAGATATGGAATGAAGAGTCCAGAATATGCTATGAATGTGGGGAGTACTATGCTGCTGAACTCTGCTACTATTTCATGTCTTCTCATTCCAGGACCAACATCACTTGGATTTAGTTATTGTTTTGCTATGGTTGGATTCATTGATTGTTTCACATTGACAGTTTGATCAGATTGTAGTTTGTATGTGTTATATGAGACCTTGTTTTCAGTGGCGTGTTTCTCCTTCTCCACTTTGGCCAGAGTTAGCTCCAGGTCATCAATGTCTTTCTTCAACTCAGAACACTCATCCTCCAGCTTCCTCTTCTTGGCTGTCAACTCAGCATTGATCTCCTCCTCATCTTCCAGCCTCTCGGTCGTCTCTTTGAGTTTGGCTTCCAGCTGGATCTTGCTCTTGATGAGCCCCTCACACCTCTCCTCAGCATCGTTCAGACACTCTCCTTCCTGGTTTCAAAGGGAAGAAAAGGCAAACGGCTTCAAAACACAATGTGTATGCAAATATAAACTGATTCTAGTCCAAGGGCACACAGACAATCAATACAAATCTTTGAAAAATGCTTGCGTGTTTGTGTTTGCATGCATGTGTGTGTGAGTGTGTGTGCCCTTGTGAGGCTGGTTGCCCACTCACAGATGCAACTTGGAGGGCAAGGTCATTCTTCTCCTGCAGGAGGGATACCATCTTCTCCTCCAGCTCCTTCTTACGGGCCTCTGCCTTGGTCAGGTTGACTTTGCACTTCTCAAACTCCTCCTTCATGTTGGCCAGCTCCTTCTCTGTCTCAGCGCTCTGCAGCAGGGGCTTGATCTTGTAGTAGACCTTCATCCATGGCCAATGTTTGACATTCATGAATGAGCGGACGTTGTACTGGATGGTGTAGATGGACTCTCTGGTTGACGGCAAGCAGGAAGGCAATTGTGGCGTAGTGAGTTTTATGCTTTTGAACGGCTCAATGATAACAAAGTTACATGGAAAAGTAGCCCAGGCTACATTATGATATGATTATATGATTTCTTGTAAGTGCATTCATATATCATCACATACAGGTGGTTCATATGTAGTGCTAGAGAGATTATCTTCCATCCCATACCTCCTCTCCATCATCTTTGAGAACTCCCTCCTCATCAGGTATCCACGGCAGAGAGCTTGAGTCATGGTTACCAGAGTTGCCAGCTTCTCATCTCGCATCTCCTCCAAGACCCCCAGCAGACCAGCTTTGAAGAACACCTGAGCACAGATAAACAAACATGTCAAATGGAGGAGTTAGACATTGTGACGTACGTATACGAAGGGGCAGAATGGGTGGTTCAACACCACTAGACTTGGTTGTAACAACATTGAAATGCATGTAATTTCACCATGAGATTTTGAAGAACAGATCGCTAATGCTCTGGGACAGATTAGCTATAGCCATACGACTCAAACACAAAGCATCACAAAGGAATTAAAGTTATCTGAAGCTTGGGTTCTTTCAACTTTGAAAATGTTACGGTGTGGGCAATATTTTTCTCCTCTTAATATAGCTCCAAATGCTACATAAGGAAAGAGAAATTAAGAGATGAGGGAGATTTTTTATGGATAGTTTACATTGAAGAGATGCTTTGCGGGATCTCCGCAAGTACAATATGTCTGTACAAACCTATTTTTTTGGGCATGGATGGTCAATGTTTAGTTCGTACAAATATAATTTATCACTGTTTTACCTCATTCAGCCACGGCATCACTAGTTTTTCAGTGCCAATATTTTGAAGCAGCAGTATTTTCACTTTCACACTAGCGTGCCCATGTCGTCAGTGGAATTTTCACGCCCACACTTCAGGGCATGCGACAGGGACTCGTTTTTGCTCATATGCTCGACTTTTAGAATTGTAGGCTGAAATTATACAAAATATCCTGTAGCATCTCTAATGTTTTAGTCCTGTTATGTGGTAACATTTCCTGGGTGAATTTGAGCCCTTACCTTGGTGTGTCCAAACTTGTACTCATCCTGAGGAACATCAATTGACGCAAGCAGCTTCTCAGAAGCCTTCTTGTTGTCCATGAACTGACCCTCAGGGATGACGCCAGCATTCAGTACTTTGTACCTGTATAGGGAGAATTGTTAAATATGTTAGTCTCAAAACTGTTTCGTATGTTGTCAAGGAAGGGCACTGTATATGAGTGTGTGTCTGTGTGTGTGTACTGTGTACTGTGTATTGTGTACTCTACCTCTGCTTGAAGTCAGCATAGAGGATTCTGCTGGGGAAGCCCTTTCTGCAGATCCTGATACCTTCCAGTACACCGTTACACCTCAGCTGATGGATAACCAGGAAGTTCTCCATCAGACCTGGAAAACACAAAATGCATCTTAACCCCTACATAAACCTGTTATAGGATTTATAGTTTAAAAATGTCTCTCTGTGTTGTACCTGGAGTCTTTGACTCGTTGGGGATCAGGCAGCGCACAAAGTGAGGGTGAGTACTCCTCAAGTTGGTCATCAGTTTGCCCAAGTTCTCCTGTGGGGGTTTACAAACCATTGTGTTCTCACAAATAATTCAGACTTAATACACACTTTTAAAAGATATTAAGTTTCAACAGACACTCAACAGGCAGGCAGGACTATCAAAAGCTCACCCTGAACTGGGAGGACACAGTCTGCATGGAACCTCCCTTCTTCTTGCCCCCCTTCTTTGTGGTGTCTTTTTCAAGGAAATAATTTGAATAAATAAAAGAGTGTTAGAAATTATATAAATCTCTGATAAAGTTCAAGTTGTATCTGCTGCAGTAATTAACTCTAAAGCCAGACGAACACTGTCCAATTCTCACAAATGCGATGAGAGGGTCTCATACTGCAAGACAAATTATCCACGCCACGCTGTCTTGATGCAAAGTATGCTGCACGTGTAGACCTGATTGTAGCCCTCACGCTGGGCGAGGCGACCGAGCCCCTCTCACCCTTGCCTTCAGCGCTTTTTCATTGCCAAGACAATGGTAGAAATGGCGCTGGCCACGTAATAGTAAAATATTTTGTCTGTATAGCCGTAGTCTATGTCTTATTCACAGAGAAAAAGCCTTAAAAACATAAGGAGAATTTGGACACAATATCCAGGCACAAACTATGGCAGCCTGGTTGTCAATTTTTCAAAGATTTGTAACGATCATCTGAATTTTCGCGAGATATTGTATTGACAGCTGTTTTTCTGCAGTTTTTCTTCAATTTCATGGTTCCAAACCAATAATTAGAATGTATATTGTAGCTATGTAGAAAAGATGTTCTGGACAGAAACTTGATCCCTATAAGATTACATTGCAGCTATTTATTTAAGTATTATATTGTAATGTGGCAAAGAATGTAAAGTCTCATTCACACCGAGTTAATTGTGTGACTTCAAATGTCAGAATTCAAATGGGTCTTCTCTTCATGTTGTTGACCAACTCACACTGTGCGAGTCAAGGTTCACAGCAGATGACCTGCGTTTACGTGAACATTTAGTCATGAGAACTTGGCTTTTGGCAAATTTGTGGCTGAAACTGTGTAGTGTCTGCCTGGCTTAATGCTAATCATCATCATAATGCTTAGTTATTAACATCAAGCTAATGTTACCTTCAGCTGCAGGAGGAGGATAAATGACAGACAGCAGTTTGACTGAAGACTTCTGGTAGAGCTGCACCACAGAGTCGTTCAGGGGGTCCTTGTTCTTGTCCAGCCAGCCAGTGATGTTGTAGTCCACAGTGCCAGCGTAGTGCACCAGGGAGAAGTGGGCCTCAGCCTTGCCCTTGGCAGGCTTGGGCTTCTCAAACGCCTTGGTTTTGCCAAGATGCTGGTCGTTCAGCTTGTTCTTGAAGGTTGTGTCTGAAGCCTTGGGGAACATGCACTCCTCTTCAAGGATGGAGAAGATGCCCAATGGCTGTGCAAAAAGAGATTTGAATTCAATTAGTATGTTCATATTTTCATGTTTTTTACTTCAACAGTCACCTTTATATGATGATATGCATGCGGTGGAAGCATATTAAGCAGGTACTAACATACGAACAGTAAGATTCATTGTACCAAAATGAGGACATCTTACAGTAGTCTCAAACACCTACCACTATTAAGTCTGCTTTTGACACCCATCATTAAATGCTATAATCCTCACAGGCTGCTTACCTTCTCAATAAGCTCAATGCAGGCAGCCAAGTCCATGCCGAAGTCAATGAACTCCCAGATGATTCCCTCCTTCTTGTACTCATCTTGCTCCAGGACGAACATGGTGTGGTTGAAGAACTGTTGCAGTTTCTCATTGGTGAAGTTAATACACAGCTGCTCCATGCTGTTGTACTGTTGATGGAATTTCAGAAGAATAAAGGAATCTTTTCGTCATACATGGGGCTGTAATCTTTCATAATCGCAACTTGTTTTCTTGTCCTGACATCATACTCACATCAAAGATCTCAAAACCTGCAATGTCGAGCACACCGATATAGAACTGCCTTGGCTGCTTGGTGTCCAACATTTCATTGATACGGACGACCATCCACAAGAACATCCTTTCATAGATGGACTTAGCCAGAGCCATCACAGAATTATTCACCTATAAACAATTATACCTCGAGTTAATACATGAGATATTGACCATGTGCAGTTGAGGTGATGCAGGTGGACGGTGGTATGCATATTAGAGAGGTTTTTAGAGCTCAAGGATTAGGGCACTAGTGTTGTGCAAGTGTTGTGACTGCATAAACTTGGGGGAGAGAGAGGGGGGCTGTTTGATATTATTTTACACTGGTGTTGACTGATTTGGGAAATTGTGTTTTATGATTTCTTATCATTGTTGAACCACAGGGTGGCACTTTTACACTCAAGCACTATGAAACCAAAACAAATCAAAAGATTGTTAACAATATGGCAGTATCTTATGAATTAAAGAATGATACATGAATGCCTTACCTGGGCTACTGTCTGTCCCTTGGTCACATACTCATTGCCGACCTTCACTCTGGGGTAGCACAGAGCTTTAAGCATGTCGGCTGAGTTCAGGCCCAGGAGATAAGCGATTTTATCAGCCACTGGAAAGAGAAGGAGCAACAACAGACTCAAGGACAGAGCCATATTATTTAAACTTTATTTAGGCAGGGGTTAAGGCTAACACTAACCCTAACCCTAACCCTAACCCTTTATTTAGGCAGGGGTTAAGGCTAACCGTAACCCTAACCCTAACCGTTTATTTAGGCACAGGTTAAGGCTGACCCTAACCCTACTGAGAGCGAGGTCCCTTTTTCAGAGGAGCCCTGGTTACAAACATGGAACAATCAAATGTTCATTCAGAATGACAAACATAGTACAGTTTATAAATGGCAAATCAATTACAACAAGAATTTACACGCTAGCATGTTCTATGTGTTTAATCAGTGAAACTGAAATCTATGTATCTGAAATAACTTTTTTAATTTGAATCAATCCACTAATTTGCATTATTTCAAATAATTGGTAGAGTGTCTACATATTCTGTCTGGCCAGAGTGATCAGCTATTCTGTTGTAAGGTTTCATGAGGATCAACTTGATGTAAATGTTCTTTTTTCCATGTTTGGGGCAAGAGGTGGAACTCACCCTCTGTGCCGTCTGGCTCGGCCTGCTCCTCACGCTGCTTCTGCTTGAAATGCATGTTGCCGTGATGCATGACAGCGCCCGTCAGCTTGAAGATGTACACTTTATCCTCAGCGGTGAAGCCCAGGATGTCAATGGCTTCCTGAAAGAGAGGGATTTCACGTTATAGAGGAAAAAAACAGTGAGGAATTGAAGACAAACTCACTCTGTCAGAGTACGGCTCTGTAAGCTCCAAATCTAGCAGAATGGATGGAAATGTCAGACTTCTCTATTCCTTTAGTAGAGTAGCAGCACAATAGGATTTTAACAATGTTACACAGGGGGGCTTTGTGGATGTACCTCTATAAGAGGATTCATTACAACTGAACCATTCATTAACACTAAAACAAATCATTGATACAAATAAAAACCCTTTGCGCGACTCACATCTGTGGCGACCAGCTCTACCGTGTCGTCGATGCTGGCCACAGTGATCTGCCCCTGGCTGATCATGGGGAAATCATAGGGGTTGGTGGTGATGAGTGTCATTTCTGTGGAGACCAGAGAACAAAGTTGTCCATTAAATCAAATGCAGGCACATTTCATCAACTCAACCAAAGCCCAATTCTGATACCATCTCTGACTCTACTTAGTGCAGCAGCTACTGTATGAGTATTTCACTTTGACAGCAGGGCGCTAGTTTTCCCTGCTCTCTGCTTTGGCGTACCGACTATCTCAGGTTTGTGGTTGGTCATCATCTGGTAGAAGATGTGGTAACCCCTCTCATCAGGAAGCTGGAAGGCCACCCTGGACTTCTCCAGCAGATCTGATAGAGAGAACAGGACAGAGATGGGTATTTTGCAAAAAAATAAAATAAATTGTGTTTAAATAAGTATGGAGAAATGACTAATACCAACTTACAGGTCTCAATGTCAGCACTAGCCAGTTTGCCGGACGTAGCAAAGTGAATCCTGATGAATTTACCCTACAATAGAGCGGGGTGGTTAGAAATCAGTCAACAAAAAAACTACAACTGCCAAAGTGTATTCCCTCATACTTACAAAGCGAGACGAGTTGTCGTTCCTCACAGTCTTGGCATTACCGTAAGCCTCCAGCAGGGGGTTAGCTGCAATGATCTGATCCTCAAGAGACCCCTGTAAGAGACAAAGTCGCTGAAGTGTGAGTAACTTAAAATCTCTTTTAATTTGTCTTTCGACACAACATCTGTTCCTTTTATCTGAGAAAGTGGAAATAATGAGGTACAGACCTTAAATAATAAAAATTGAAAAAAAAATATATAATCTGAAATGTGATTGGCTCCCACCGTAAAGCCCAGGGTTCCATTCCTCTCTGAGCCTACTGGTTCCCAACATCACATATACCCAACCCTAATCCTCTATAAAACTACTTTTGATATGCAGGACTACAGTATGGAAAACATGACTATAATAGAGTAAAGTTTAGGTGTTTCCTATCATCATTCACCTCAATTTACTCTAAATTGTGACATCAGCACAACTTACCTGTATTTTACCAGCGCTGACAGGTGCTTCCTTCTTCCCGCCAGCCACAGCAATGGTGGCAAAGTACTGGATGACACGCTTGGTGTTGACAGTCTTTCCTGCACCGGATTCTCCACTAGTTTATAGACAGAGAAAGAGGGGTTTAGGGTTTGGATCATATCAGCATTCATTAAGCAAGAAAAGACAATGGCATTGCTTTAACTTGTTTCATAACCTAACACATATCCTCATTCAGTTACTCGTTATTGTCTTCATGACCCAACATACTGCAAATGGAACACTTTTTGAAAAGTAAGATGTTAGTGAACAACTTACGTAATCAGGACGGACTGATTCTCTCTATCTGCAAGCAAAGAAACATTGTTCATACTCATTCATTGGATGTTGGTACATTATTGCATTCAAGGCATCATCATAAAGTATCTCATCTATCCATCTATCCATCCATGAGAGCTCGTACCAGTCAGCATGAACTGATAGGCGTTGTCAGAGACAGAGAAGATATGGGGTGGAGCCTCCATACGCTTCTTCCCTCTGTAGGCATTTACACATGCCTGGTCGTACACGGGGAGCCACTTGTAGGGGTTCACCGTGGCACAGAAGAGCCCAGAGTAGGTCTGAATGAATTGGATCAAATATGGGAATTAGCCAAGTCAGATGAGCTGGTATGTGGAAGTTTAGGTATCTTTGAATATACTGACATGCCATATATTTTTTATTCATTGCGTTTGCTAAAGTGTGATAGGTTTCTTGTGTTGACTGATGTGTATGTATCTTACGTAGATCATCCATGCTGCGTAACGCTCTTTGAGGTTATACAGCACAGAGGCTTCATTCAGGTAGGTCATCATGGCCATGTCCTCAATCTTGTCATACTTTGGGGGGTTCATTTGCAAGACGTCATCTTCTTTGAAGTCTTTAGTCTGAAACAGTGGGATATTTAGATAATACTCAAATCAACACTATATGGATAACTTTTCACTGATAAACAAATAGAATATTTTTCATGATTTGTTGTTACAAGCATAATCCATGCAATTGATTTATTTGCATTACAGTACCACTGCTATGCTATCCTCCACTCTACTTGAGTATTAAAGGTGAAATCAAAGATTCCATTTGTTCTAAATAATATGTGTGTTGAAAGGTTTATCCTGCTTATGGAAGCTGCAGTTTGGTTATATGTTATAGGCTTACCTCCTGAGTGTCCGTAACTTTCACAGAAAGTTTTGCCCCATCCCTGGCAACAATTGTACCCTTGAGGTACAGCTCCTTGACATCAGTCACATAGCAGGCATTCTTTGCATCAAAGGGTGCGCTTTGAGCTTCGATCCTCTCCCTCTCTGGCTTACGAAGGTATATGGCAGCTGCGCCATAAATGGCCATCTCCGCATCCGTACTCATGGTGGCGGCTCACTAGGAAATAAAGAATAAAAAACAAACATGTTTGAGTCTGTACTAACCCCTCCCCAGTCAAAAGAGTTAGAGGCAGTATATTTAACAGAATGTTTTCTAATAATGTGACTCAAATCATGTCTCACCTTCTTTTCTCCACCCAGGTGAAATCGTATCTTTGAGGTGACCCAAGGTCCTACAAACAAAGTCAGCTAAAAAGCAAACACATTTAGACATTTAAAGAATAATTATATAAAGGGTGAATACAGGGTTACATACAGTTATCTCTGTAATTATTGGGACACTGAAGCATTTCTTCTTCACAAAGTATCGATTCTCAGGCATTATTTGAGATAGTTTTTTTTGTACATATTAGCTTCACCATTTAGAAATAACAACACTTTTTATACATAGTCCCCCGATTTCTTGACCACCGTTTTGGACTGTTTTGGATAATTGTTGTTGTTCAGTGGGCCTCATTTACCAACATTTTCCTGAATTAATTGTATAGGCCCTGTTGTATAATTCAAAACTGAAACCACTGTCAGACCCTATTTTATTATTCAAAACTGAAACTGTAAATTTCAAGCTCAATGACGAGTTTCAGCAAACTGTAACCTGACCATCCTGTTTTTGAGTATAACTAGTGGTTTGCACCTTGTAGTGGAGCCTCTGAAGTTTGGCTGGTGAAGTCTTCTGTGGATGGTAGTCTCTGACACATACACGCTTACCTCCTGGAGAGGTATTACCTCCTGTTCCTGATCAGTGGGAAAGTTGTTTGGGGGTTTTTCTCAATCATGGTGAGCATTTTTCAGTCATCCACTGTAAAAGTCTTCCTTGGCCTACTAGCTGTTGTTCATGAACTTTTCCAAACTGTTGATTTTGGCAAGCCTAAGGTTTTGGCTATGTTTCTAATAGATTTTTCTTTATATTTTCAGCCTCATATTGGCTTCCTTGACTTTCAGTGACACCTCTTTGGTACTTATTTTGACAGACATGAATAGCAGACTCCAAAGGCAAACGCAAAGCCTAGAATCAAGACTAGACATTGACAGCTCTCTTATGCCTGCACAAATTATGTGACAGAACACACCTGACTAACCTGAAACACTTGTCAAGCCAATTTTCCAAATACTTTTGGTGCCATGAAATAGGGGGACTATATGTAGACAAATAGCATCAAATCAAATCTAACCTCATTCTTTTGGAGTATAGAGCCAAAAAGGTACTTTTGACGAGAAACGTTTTAAGATTGCACCTTTCAATGTCCACTTGGTATAAACATGCCCACTTTCTTTCAAACTATGTGAAGTAAAACATATTTTGAATTATCTATTACAATTTAAAAACAATGCCACTTTACTGTCAAATAGAATGCAGGACTTGCAGTAGAGCTAATCAAGTGTAATGTAAAAACATTCAGAACAAGTGAAATCATGTAAGGAGGTGGAGGGTCTTACCACAGAGATTGAATCTGCCTGTGGATGTTGTGGTCTCAGGCTCCTTATATCTAGTTCCAGAGTGCTACCCAAGCAGAAGTTAATTATGGACCACACGGCTAAAGGAGATGGATTGGAGGAGAGACATAGCTGTTTCCCTATGCCCTTTTCTGATATTCCTCCAATGGCTCTGATTTCAGTTGCACAGAAAAAATTCTGGCTTTTTTGTAGCAGTCATGGCAGGAATAAGAAAACTGAGATCAACCGGTTATTGGCAGATGTTAATGAGCAACGATGTGATGAAAGCTCTTTCTCTGTGAAATAAATCCAAGCAATCCAGACTCAGGACAGATCTTTGTATTTTCAGATAAAGGTCACAGACAGAACAATAATATAGATTTTTCAAACTTTGGTGATGCTAATTACATTTGCCTTGATCGAAATGTGACTACAATTCGATATAAATCGCAGTTTTAGCTGGAATGACCCTTTTATAAATGCTGCTTCTCTTGCATATTTATTATTATTATAAATCTTTCCACTGCTACTCCTCCGTCAACTTTGAAGCTATAAATACCAATCCAATTTTACAATGTGCAGAGAGGTCTTACTGAAGTTGCTCTATCTTTGGTTTTTAATAATTGTTTTAATTTTTTATTAAAGTGCAAATGTTAACATGGAAGTCTATGAAAACCAAAATATTAAATGTTTGTTCCTCTGCTGCTCGTACATCTTTCAAACGATTTACACCAATCCAGCTTTAGTGTGCAGAAACCTCCGAATTATGAACTCTGATGAAAAGCTTTCTGATATCTAATGTACTTTTTCAAGCTTTTTGTAACTCCAAAAACTCCCACCTGCATGATGGAGTGTTGAGTTAGGTCAGCATTCTATGAGTTCCATTGTTGCTGCAGGTGCCATGGAGCTTTCAGAACTCTAAAAGGGAGTGGCTCTTGATCCGTACCAGAGCTTTTATATCTGAGGTATATGGAAGGCCAAGAGGCTGTTATCGTCTCATTTAAACACACTTCTGTATTCACCCGGCAAAAACAGTGAGTAGTGCTAGAGAAATACACAACAGAGGAAAACTGAAAACTAATGTGTCTGATATTCAAACATATTCAAAAACAGTTGTTTTATTTTTCTTCAGAAAGGATATTCACTCGTGTTCTCAGTGAGGCAGATTCCTCATTGTAGGCTGTTATTCCAGAGGCGGACATCAACTCATGTTTGGCTCCAAAGTATCAACCTGTCCTACACAACCTACAGTTGTACTGTAAATTTGTTTTTGCCCAAAAATAATGCATACCTACTTCATAGAAAATAAGTTTGGAGAGCCTTTACGCACAAATTAAAAGATGGTTGTTAGAATCATCCTGAAAGTTGTCAAATTCCACTTCTTCAACCCATGGTAATAGTTACCCTACCAATACCCTAATTTATAAGCGTTGCGTACATTTGCACACAAAACGTGCATATGCCTTCCTTTAAAAAAAGGTGCACGCATGAATATATTGAGGTTTATAAACGATGCGTAGATCACACATACACAAGTTTTCAATTTTAAAACAGACCCATCTGATTTGTAATTGACACACCTACGAAGCCAGTGGGAAGGCCACAGCTGAGCTTTCCCTCCTCAACCAGCGGATCAAGGCAGTTATTAAAGGACAGTGAGTCGTGGCAGATGCGGGGGATACGGACTCCCCCTCTGGAAGACGTGTCTTCTCCACATGGAGATCACAATTGATGACGTCAAATTAAGCCACAACGTCTAGGCCTAATAAAAGCAAGATATAAATAATAATGACCATGATTATTCAGCCATGTGTCATTCTAATCAAAGGGTGATGTTAATAATTATGAGTAAGCTAGAGATTGGTTGATGTTTATGTCAGGTTTGATCTACTTGATGTTCCTGTATGTTGATCATGCTGCTCCAAAGTCCAATTAAACGTATAAAATGAGAAACAGTAAACCATTCTACAGTGTATAATATTCACATCTCACATAAGTGGTGGCAGATGCTTCAATCTCTAGTGTATAATATCCACGTATTACATAATATAAGAATAATAACTAACAGGAAAATATTTCATTTCTGTAGCCCCTCTCACAAACAGTTTCAAATGGTCAGACGTGGAGCTTAGCACACATTTGTTGCTGTCTATTTAGTGCGCAATGGTCATAAATGAGGCCCCAGAGGCCCAGAAGGGAACAGCTGCTACTGTGTGTGCTCTTCCCATCTCGGCAGCCAAAGCTAATTGTTGTAATCTTTTTGAATGATTCTGTAGAGGCCAACTATTTTGTACAGCCTCATTCTTGAAGCTATGCCACTGTAAGGGCTCAGACCAAATGCATTTGATAAATAAATTTATTTTTTCTTCCTTTTTTACTGAAATAAAAACAAGACACAACAGATAACAACACAATTGGCAAAAAATATACACATGGGGATACATTAATTATTACCAAAACATGTATTTCAGTGCTGGAATTAAATATATTAGTTAACCAATTCCACTGTTGTTGAGTATATTTTAGGAATTTTGGCAGTAGAGTCTTGGGGGATCGCGTTGTTACTCTTCATCACATGGTTTAAAAGCCACTGTGGTCAAGGGAATTTGGCCCGCATCAGCATTTTGTAACATGAATAAACCATTAAAATGTCCCCACCGTAAAGATCTAATTTGGGATGTGAAATGTCACAAGCAGTGGCAGGGCTCCATTTAGGATTGCGATTTGACCATAAAGATTATAACCGGTCATAAAGATGACAATCAAGACAGATCTGTTGCCATTTGAGCTGTGCACCAGGGAATATGGCCATTTAGGGGTCAGCCCTAATATGGTAAATATGTGGCTCCATTTTTAACAACTATATTTTACAATATCTTCTATTTAACAGGTTTTACCTAGCACACTTATAAATTATAAATCATGTAAATTAATAGAAACATTTAAAATGTCCCTTCTTGTCTTTCCATGAATCTGTCTCTGGTTTAACACTGTGGATACTACAGGTTTCATTAAAGAAGTCATGAAAGGAGCCTCAGCTATTTAGTCTTGCAATTCAGCCCACCAACATGACCATGTCTTGAGGGACTAGAACCCCTACCTGTCATAATAACAGTAAACTTTATTTAGAGATCATATCAAAAGCGTAGTATGTAATAGGCTGTGAAATTGAAGTGATGTTGACTTGTTGGATCCAAATTAAACTCTGCTGCAAAGCATTGTCTTGGCTTCTCTGTAAGCTGTCTAGTAAAACTCGGCTGGCCGCCTGACACCGCCTGGCACCACCACCTCTACGAGGATGCAGTGGTCACGCTGTTCAGTTATGGCTTTTCACTGTCTTGGCACCCCGGTTGTGGAACGAGTTTCCCACTGCTGTCAGGACTGCAGAGGTCTGCCGTAGACTGAAGACCCATCTCTTCAGGCTACACCTTGACTGTCCCGCCGAAAGACCGCTTCACCCCCCACTACCCCTCTGTATAGTTCCTCTACTGTTAATAATACAAAATGAACATAAAAATAATCCTTGCACTTGGCCCTAGCATAGATTTTTGCTGATGATGACTGATGTATAGATAATTCACTTACTCTAGACAAATGTATTTGTTGTAAGTCGTTTGGATAAAAGCCTCTACGAAATGTCAAAAATGTAAATGTAAATGTAAATGTAAATGTAATAGCAGTGATTATGTGTGTCTTATAGCCTTATTATGACTTTGTAGCTTACTTCCCTTCCCCTGAGTTTATCAGTTAAAATACATCTTTTATAATCATCTCCTCACTTATTTACATGATGGTAATTGACTAAAACTATGAAATGTAAACTTAATATTTGAATAGGAGCTGTAGCTTGCAATGGTCAGCCCCCAAACTCTGCCTCTATGAGGATGCAGCAGTCACGCTATTCGGTCACGCTATTCAGTCACAGCTTTTCACTGTCTTGGTGCCCAGGTGGTGGAACAAGCTTCCCACTGCTGTCAGGACTGCAGAGTCACTACCTATCTTCTGTCGTAGACTGAAGACCCATCTCTTCAGGGGTGACACCCATCTCAACGGTCCCTCCTAAACACCTCTTCATCCCCACTACCCCCCTGTACAGTTCCTCTACTGTAACATAAATAAATAAATAAATATTCTAATCTGGATCATAGACCATACATGATAAACAACCATAAATTACCAGAATAATGAGTAAACAATGTGAAAATAACCAAACCAAGGAAAACCCCTGAAATAGTTTTGAGCTTTCTCAAAGACTCAAAGCACTTACATGTCAAATAAAACCAAGAGAGAAACGACAGGAGTCACAGAGCATACAGCACAACAATATAGGTGATCAATAAGGTGAGGAGCAGGGTCATGTAGGGCCTTGTTAATTTCATTTTATTTATCCATTATTTATTCAGGGGAGTCCCTTTGAGACCAATATCTCTTTTTCAAGGGTGCCCTGATTACAACATATAAAGACATCACAATTAATGACATGAAGATTGGTGGTGTCAGATGAGCATTCTTATGGTAGAAGCTGTCCCAGAGCCTGTTGGTCCAGGTCTGGATACTTCGACGGAAATGAATTGTTTTCACCACCCTCTGCAGAGCCTTACAGAAATGCGTGGTGTGCAAGCACTCGGGGGGGGGGGGGGGGGGGGAGTGCTGTGGGAGATGGTTGATGCGAGGTAATGGCAATGGATATGAGACCTGCAGTTTGTCCTGGCCTTTCTATTGGGTAAACGAAGGCCAGGTTTGACGCGTGGCATTTGCATTCCTTGGCATTTGACTACTGAAGCGTCTGGGGTCAAGATTATGTAAATACGGAACAGCAGAGGATGAAGGACAGAGCCTTGTGCGACACCATGGAGAACAGTGGATGGGGCCAACTGAACACTGTTGATGGTGACAAACTGTTTGACGGTTGATGAGGTATGATTTGAACCAGGACAGGGCCAGCCCAGAGAGACCAGTGAGGCTCTCCAGCCGTTCCAGCAGGATGGTATGAAGGGGAGTTTAGTTATGGGCCTGTAGCTGGTCAGAGCATCTGTGTCTAGGCCTGGTTAGACAGGAGTGAGGGAGTCCAGGCATCCCTTCCCGCCATGGTGGATTCTATTCATAGCTGGCTCATAATGTCTGAAGCCTCCGCTATGTGTGTTCCATGAAGGACATACTTTAAGGCTGTTTAATGGCTGATGATTAAATTCATGCTGACAAAGTGCTGAAGACTTAACTTACATAACAGGGCCAACTAATATGGTCAAACTTATGTGCTGCCTAACACCTGACCTTTCTCACTCTGCAGCACAGTACAGTACATGTTTTCAGCTGAGTATATGGAGTGCTGAATATGGTCATGTTCAGAAACTGAGGTGTCAGAAATACATATATCCATCACAGCACAGGCTTGGGTCATTTGGGCGTGCGATATGACCGTCATAGAGATGAGTATCAAAGCAGATCTGCTTCTATTTGAGCTGTGCACCAGGGAATATGGCCATTTACGGCTCAGCCCTAAAGCAAATAGTGTCTTCTTTTTTATGAACAATATTTTTCGATTTTCAGATTTACTGACACCACAGACTGTGGAACAGAGAGAAAGTCTGCTGTTTGCAACAACTTGACGTCTGTTTCATTGGTGCCATTACCAAGATATGCAGTTGGGCTCAGCTCAACAGCTGGGTTTGCTGTGGTGGAGTGAGTGTAACCGAGTTGAGATGGTAAAACTCACTCCTCAAGTCCAAATACCCCCACTGAACGTCTGGAGCCTCTGCTGTTATTTATGGTGGGCATACTAGAAATCTGAGATCAGACATTTTTATATGGTTATTTAAAAGGTTTATAAATAAATACATACTGACATAAGTGCCTTAAGTCAGTGCAACTGTGAGTAAGTGTAACATTGCTGAATATAAATTAAATAAATTATAAATTACAACTTAGAAAGGCTTAATGAGACTTTCATGAAAACCTGTATAAGGCCTACATAGATGCTTAACCAAACATTTATAAGCAAATTCATATTATAGACATAGTGTTATTACAGGTCCTTACATCTTAACTCTTCATATACTGTCACATGATATTTGATTTGGGAGGCATAGGCCTTATTATAGGTAATGAAGGTTTCTTAAAGCCTTTAAAGTTTATTAAATAGGACAGTATTTTAAAGACTGCTTAATTATAACAGTTTTCCCTGGTTAGGTCACATGGTCAAAACAAAGTCCTGCCCATAACTATATTCCGACCCTGTGTCATTGTTTCCCTCGTATGATTATGTGGTGATAACAGTGTACTGGTCATGCTTGAGATGCATTAAACAACCAACAATGGGAATGTTCAACATTGCATGTCTTAGGGTTAGCAATATTATCATGCAATATCATCTATGTCTTATATTTTTAATTTTAATGTTTTAATCTTGAGCACTGTGATGCCATTATATTAAATAATTTAGACCATTGTAAATCATTGTAAACAATTCCCAACCAGCAGTGCTAATTGCCAAACAGGATTCACAATCTGGTTTTATGCCTCGAAACATTACGCACCATAACATTACGTACCATAATTGCCACGCATCCAGTTAAAAGCCGATACACCTTTTCCTATTTCAAATTCCCTCACCTTGTCTTAGAAATTGTGTGCGCGATGCAGGGTACAATATATTCTCACTCTGATTGGTCATTACCGTTGCAGATTGGATTAGATCTAATCAAATCCAATCTATAGAAAAAAGACGACTGTATCACTGAAACCATCTCAACCCAGCAGTGCTAACCGGGATTTAGAATCTGATTTAACTGAGTGGCACAGGCAACATTGCGCGTACAGTATAGAGGCACAGCCGTTTTGTCTTGGTCAAAAGTGACGGCACCACACAGTGTTGCTCGGTATGTCGTTTCCGTAGCGTAGTGGTTATCACGTTCGCCTCACACGCGAATGTCACTGGAGAAAATTTATATTCTCCTCTCACCAAGTACCGCGGTGGTTTCTCTCCGTAGCCGTAACATTATTGTACTGAGATCGTTGTGTAAAATAAAAACTCTGAATAATGAGTTGAGTACACAGAACATAGCAAGCTAGCGTTGAAGGCTGTTTTCAGAGTTTCCGTCGTGCAGTTGTTATCACGTTCTCCTAACACGTTCGGGCTGGTCGCGGGTCGTCGTTGGTTGGTTAGTAGAGATTTTGACCTTTTCTTGCCGTGCTTTCAGACTGGTTTCCAATCCTACCTCAGGACACCACTCTCAAAACATATGTTCTTAATGAACTAAATGTTTCATGGAACACAATATGCTGATGATGTTTCATTTAATTAAAGAAAACATGAGATTTTATGTCACTATTGGTTTCATTTGACATTTAACAGTGTCTATTTTACCTTGCGATTTTACCTTGATAAGACTGTAGTGGCCTTCCTCACACCCAAATCTTACCAGACAACAACATTTGCTAAGACATCGCTTTCGACTCAAACTGATCTGATCCATTTTCTAGAAGTGTTGCCAAGTAGAGTGGTACCAGAGATTAATTGAAATCTTTGAACAGTATTTCTGTACAGTTCAGTTTATACAAATATAATATGCATGTGTATGATTGCATGTAATTGCACCAATATGTACATTTTAAAGATCAAAAATACTTTTTAAAAATGGCATATACTTTCTGTTGGGTAATTTGTCCTTATTTCAGCAAAAATTTGAGAAAATATTGTGATCCCATCATTTTCCATTCATGTTTTAACTAGCAAAAACAGGCGACACAGTCAAAGACCGTTGAATGCATTGATTATACATTGATGATTGATTACATATGGTTCGCAAATCCCTCGGACAGTCCAAAGATATATCAAGGAGGGGAGTGAACTACTTTTTGTGACATTATAGATAATGAATGAATTAAAGACAAACAATTAAAAGAAGACTTTAAAACTTTACATGATTTATGTCAGAGTCATCCAGGGGCAGAGGTTGAAGCAGAGCCTCCTGCCAGTGCCGCTCCTGTGATGAAGTCGCTATGGAAACCATCAGCGTAGGCCATCATGACGATCCCAGTGATGGAGAGAATAACTGCTACTATCTGGAGAGACAGACAGGCAGGCAGAGAGACAGACAGACAGACAGACAGACAGACAGACAGACAGACAGACAGACAGACAGACAGACAGGCAGGCAGGCAGGCATTGAGACAGACAGGCAGACTGACAGACAAGCAGGCAGACAGAACAGCCCAAACAGAAACACTCAATCACAAGTCTATCAACACCTTTGACAGCTCTCCACTGCCACCATGTGGTAGAGAGATGTAAGGCACTCTTGGTTCATCTGTGTTGATCAGCTTAATGGACTTGCTGCCCTTTTATACCTTTCAAATGTTCTCCCCCCTCTCCTCCTCACCCATACTCTCCCCCTCCCTCCTCTCCCCCTCCATCATCTCCCCCCTCCCTCCTCTCTCTCCTCTCCTCACCCGTACTTCCATGAAGCGGTCTTTGAGGCCGATCCAGGAGAGCAGGAAGATGACGGCTTGGCTGCAGCAGAGGATGGCACTGGCGTTGCCGGGGGCGATGCGTCACAGGGCCAGTAGGTACAGGTAACCAGAGAGACTCCATAGCAAAGAGAAAGGAGCCGCAACCCGCACCAGCCCTCGAACCGTCATGATGTCCTCTACCAGGAAGTCACCGCACTGCCTGGGACCACAACCACAGGTGTTACTGACCTGCCGGTTTCTACTGACCTGCCTGTTTCTACTGTTGTTACTGACCTGCCTGTTTCTACTGTTGTTACTGGCCTGCCTGTTTCTTCTGCTGTTACTGACCTGCCTGTTTCTACTGACCTGCCTGTTTCTACTGATCTGCCTTTTTCTACTGACCTGCCTGTCTCTACTGCTGTTACTGACCTGCCTGTTTCTACTGACCTGCCTGTTTCTACCGACCTCCCTGTTTCGACTGACCTGCCTGTTTCTACTGTTGTTATTGACCTGCCTGTTTCTACTGACCTGCCTGTCTCTGCTGCTGTTACTGATATGCCTGTTTCTACTGCTGTTACGGATCTGCCTGTTTCTACTGACCTGCCTGTTTCTTCCGACCTGCTTGTTTCTGCTGACCTGACTGTTTCTACCGACCTGCATGTTTCTACTGACCTGCCTGTTTCTACTGCTGTTCCTGACCTGCCTGTTTCTACCGACCTGGCTGTTTCTACTGACCTGCCTGTTTCTACTGATCTGACTGTTTCTACTGACCTGCCTATTTCTACTGATCTGACTGTTTCTACTTACCTGACTGTTTCTACCGACCTGTGGACACAGCAGGGTGTTACTAAAACAGACAGACCAGGGTTAGAGTTAATATGATTAAACAAGGAGATTAAGGAACAAAGTGTCCTAAACAGCAGGTTTGATTCATTAGGTGTTCATAATACTCTTAAAACACAAAAACAACATTTCAGTCACATGTCTTGAAAAGACAGTTGGTTTAAATCAACATGAAGATGCAAGGTCCAGGTCTGCCTTTTTGTATTTGTATTTGTATTATTTTGTACTTTGGGAATGTATAAGATGTGTAGCATCCAGACTGACACTGTGGGTTTCTCTCATCTTGTCATTGTGGGTCTGTCCCCCCTGACCCATACAGGTGTATGACAGAGTTAATCAGAATCAGAATTCTTTTATTTGGCCAAGTATATTTGCACATACAGGACACTGACTTGGTGAGGTTGGTGCATGGACATAAAAAACAAATAGCAAATATTGACAAGAAATTGACAAAATAACAAAGTATTAACAAAATAGCAATAACAAATTTACAAAAAAGAGCAGCAGAACAATACATCTTGTATGCTGTGTGAGACTAAATGGCAATGAGGCTAGAGGCTGTGAAATGGTTGTGAGGCATGTACACTATAAATTAGAATAATTTTCAATAATTATAAATTACACTGTCAGTGCATTGTTTGTGTGACAGGGTGGGGGGGGGGTGGAAATCAGTGAGAGGCAGGAGGCTTGGTTGTTAGCCCCACTACCATGGGGAAGAAACTGTGGCGCAAGGTTTTAGTCTTGATTGACCCGAACCTTTTGCCGGATGGAAGTCTCTGGAAGAGGTTGTGACCAGGATGGGAAGGATCAGCGATGATCTTTCCTGCTCTCTTACTGGTCCTGGAGTGGAACAGGTCCAGGAGAGATGGCAGGTTGCAGCCGATGACCTTCTCGGCTGACCGAATGATCCGCTGCAGTCTGCCTTTGTCTTTGGCAGTGGAGGCAGCGAACCAGACGGTGATTGATGAGCTGAGGATAGACTCAATGATGTACGTGTAGAACTCGACCATCACTTTCTGCGGCATGTTGAATTTCTTCAGCTGCCGCAGGAAGAACATCCTCTGCTGGGCCTTCTTGATGGTGGAGGTGATGTTCTCCGCCCACCTGAGGTCCTTTCAAATTATTGTCCTCAGAAATCTGAATGACTCCACATTGTTAACTGGGGAGTCACACATGTTGAGAAGGGCGGTTGGGGCTGGGCACCAGGAAGCCAGGCTGTCAACTTCTTCGCTGTAGGCGGCCTCATCACCATTGGAGATTAATCCGCGAACGTCAGGAGTTTGACAGAAGGGTGGCTAGAGGTGCAGCTGTTGGTGTAGAGGGAGAAGAGTAGAGGAGAGAGCACACAGCCTTGTGGGCCTTGTGGGATCCGGTGCTGATGGTCCCTAACCCACCTGGTGACTCACCTGGTGTTGTGAGCAGAAACACAGGACTGGGAGAGATGGCAGGACCGGGAGAAACTTTGGACGTTCGTTTTTTCATGTTCACTCCCTGTGCTGCTGTCCTTCGCGTATAGACCTCTGCTACTTTCGAGAGCGGAGGGCTGTTTGGTCCTGCAGAGTGCTGTTTGGTCCTGGGGAGGGCTGTTTGGTCCTGCAGAGTGCTGTTTGGTCCTGCGGAGTGCTGTTTGGTCCTGGGGAGGGCTGTTTGTGGTCGTGTGGTTGAATGGTCAAGCATTCAAGCCGTCTTAGTCGTGTGGTCAAGTGGTCCGGCGGAGGGCTGTCAGGCAATGATGTGTGTATGGAGCTTAGAGGTGTTAAAGCAGAGGATCTACCCAGCTAGCCTAGAGATTACTATCATCACCAGCTCTGTGTTCATGGACAGGCCATCTAATACCACTCGCTCTCTCCATGGACAGGGTGTCTAATACCACTAGCTTAACGCTGTGAGCACAACTAACCCTCCTTCTCACCTGCATCATCCAACTCCCCTGCTTCTCACCTGCATCATCCAACGCTTTTGGCAATTTGTGTCGGTGGTAACAGGTAAAAATACCACAGTGTTGGAACGCTGTCTTGTATATCCTCAGGTGGGTGGAGTAGCGGTACTAGAGGCGTGTTCACGACAATGAGCAGGCCAAGTGCTATGATTAATAGAGCCTCATCATTTTTGGATGATGTGAAAAGTCTTGTGCTCCTTTTAGAGATGGTGTGAGTTGAGTTATTTAAATGAGACCATTAGTCTCACCCACAAGGGAAGTGGTCTGAGACATCACAGCAACCTCTGAGAGAAGTATGAGTTTCATCTTATACTTACGTTGCAGCTTAATTTGCCGCTGTAACATTTGAAATAGGTCTATTATGGAAGCTTCAACCATTCAGAGGAAATGCTTTGAGAAATAGGCTGGCACGAAACTGACTTCACCATGATATTATACAGAGCTTATACAGTTAGGTCCATATATATTTAGACTCTGACACAATTTTTGTTATTTTAGCTGTTTACCAAAATATATTCAAGTTACAGTTATATAGTGAATATGGACTTAAAGTGCAGACTCTCAGCTTTAATTTGAGGGTATTCACATCCAAATTGGAGGAAGGGTTTCGGAATTACAGCTCTTTAATATGTAGCCCCCTCTTTTTCAAGCGACCAAAAGTAATTGGCCAATTTCACTTTTCACTGTCAACGTGCCCCGCTGGTGGAACAAGCTTCTCACTGCTGTCAGGACTGCAGTCACAACCAATCTTCTGCTGTAGATTGAAGACCCATCTCTTCAGGCAACATCTTAACTGTCCGTCCAAAATACCTCTTCATCAACACTACCCCCCTGTACAAGTTTCTCTCCTGTTAAAAAAAATGAATAAAAAAAACTAAAGTAATTATTCCTTCTTCTAGCAGTGTGACTGCCAATAGCCCCTGGTCCTAGCATAGATTACTTTTTCTTATGATGACTGATGGATAGATGATTCACTTACTGAGACAAATGTATTTGTTGTAAGTTGCTTTGGATAAAGGCATCTGCTAAATGCCATAAATGTAAATGTAAATGTAAATGTAAATGTAAATGTAAATGCAATAAGGCACAGTGAAGTCAATAAAATTGAAGTCAAATGGTCTCTAGTGCAGGTAGAGAGTGGCTGCTGGGCAGCTAGAGGTGACTGTTCAAAAGTATTATGGCCTGGAGATTGAAGCTGTCTTTGAACCTGTTGGTCCGAAACTGAATGCCGGAGGATAGCGGAGAGAACAGGGCGTGACGCTCAAGGTGAGGACTGACGTGTCGTAGAGAGGAAAATCAATGTGTGTTTTTTTACCAGTGCCATTCACAGATCTTATGAAACATTGTGTGTACCACAATTCAAAGACAAAACGACCACAAGTCACAAAGGAAACGTTTTTTAATCAATGCTCAGAATTTCACCAAGAAAACCATATTTTATGTTCTCACGATCGGTGCATCGCAGAGTGTGTGGTCTTGTTTATTCAGCCTCTTTGGCCTGTGAAAAGAAAAAGAAAATAAGGACATGAATGAACCTCTTACGTATGATTACTTCAAAGAACACAATAGACTGTTTAGGGCAAGCAATTCTTTGGCTCTGGGCTCAGCTTTGAGTGTCAGCTTGGTTTGTATTAATCTGTCATTAACAGGAGGACCCTAATGCATTGTGCAATGCCAAAAAAGGTTTTTACACCCCGAAGTATACGTTTTTCAGAGACTTCAAAGACAGCTGTGAATGTAAAAGTCAATATTGACCTCTATGTGTACAGTGAACCTGAAATGGTGTTGTTGATGAGGTCATATTTGATAAGTTTGATAGCAGCTTCGTACCTTTCCAGAATCACGGCTCTTAGCCCTGAGCTTGTTGACCTGGGACTCAGCGATGTCAGCACGCTCCTCAGCCTCCTCCATCTCATGCTGAACCTTACGCAACTTAGACATGTGGGAGTTGGCTTGTTCCTCCTGGTAGAGAGTGAGAGAGGGAGACAATAACACTCAGCCTACAATGTTTGAAATGTTGTGAAAACAAATTAACCAAATTAAAAGGGAACATTCTATTACTCTATAATGATGTTAATATAGAAGCAAACACGATGCACTATGTGTATTATTACCTCAACAGTTACTTGCGATATACATTGTCATCGTGCATAGACATGCGTGAGCAGCAATTACTTAAACATAACGACTGTATATGGATACCAAATGTTGTAATGTAGGTTGACTAGGGTTAGGGTTACAAATCATGTGTCTTATATGCTGTAAGAATATTTGACTCTCAGTGTGTGACTCACCGCTTCCTCAGACTGCCTCTTGTAACCCTTCACTTTAAGCTGCAGCTTGTCTACCAGGTCCTGAAGTCTGGCAACATTCTTCTTATCCTCCTCAGTCTGTGGGAGAAAGTCAATGCCCATACTTCAATTGCATTCAGGTGCCTGACTGTACCAGAATGTGTGAAGGTGTTTCTGTTACTCTTACCTGGTAAGTGAGCTCCTTGACTCTGCGCTCATACTTGCGGACACCCTTCACTGCGTCTACACCCCTTCTCTGCTCGGCATCCACCTCAGTCTCAAGCTCACGCACCTGTATGGAGGGAACACAGCTGTGTGTTTAAGGTGGTGAAATCAGTCATGGGTTATTGGAAAGAAGTAGAGGTTGATTCATCTAAACTAATATAGATAGGCTGTGTGAACAAAGTTCTGTGTGTTCTGCAAAGTTACCCTGGACTCCAGTTTCTGGAGCTGTTTTTTGCCACCCTTCATTGCCAAGTTTTCAGCCTCATCCAGACGGTGCTGCAGGTCCTTGACTGTGACCTCAAGGTTCTTCTTCATCCTCTCCAGGTGAGAGCTGGTGTCCTGCTCCTTCTTCAGCTCCTCTGCCATCATGGCCGCCTGAAATGGTAGTGTGTGGAGTCATTTAATTCATGTGTCCACAATGTGTCACAGATCATGTGCTCAGCCCAACTACAATTGGCCTATGGCGTAGAGGTCTTTGCCGGTCAAAAGACATGGACCTGTTCTGAAATGGACCCATGCATTTTCGACTCCAACCAGGACAGCTTAACTTTCTGCTTTTGACTAGCTCTGTAAATAAGGCCTCCTCAGTTACTTGCTTGGAGAGGCAAACATTTACCCTGGTCTCGAGTTTTCGGGTTCTGTTGGATCTGTAAAGACCTCTATTTTGGAAACAAATAATGTTTATTGTATTGTTTTGTTTTTGAATAGGGGGACTTACATCAGTGATGGCCTTCTTTGCCTTCTCCTCTGCGTTTCTGGCCTCCTGCACTATGTCGTCCACCTCTCCCTGCACTTGAACCAGGTCACTCTCCAGCTTCTTCTTAGAGTTCAGAAGGCTAGTGTTCTGTATGAGGAAACTCAATGATTAGTTGGAACTGTATTTCAAGAAATCATACAAAAGTCACACTGTGGGTAAGATGAGACTGCCTAGAAATCACCTATACCTGGGAGTGAAGCAGTCCCACGCGCTCGCTGGCGTCCACCAGCTCCTGCTCGGCCACTTTGCGGCCTCTCTCTGTCTGCTCCAGAGCAACCCTGAGCTCCTCAATCTCAGCCACCATCAGACCGTTCCTGCGCTCCACCATGGCTGCCTGCTCCTTCAAATCTTCTGCTGCGCGAACAGCATCATCAAGGTGCAATTGAGCATCCTGGGATTCACAAAGATGTAGAGCATTAAAACTTGTTGTAGGCCGAAAGGAAAATATCTGAAATGTATAGTTGGGGGCAATGTTTACATTGACTGATTTCCCAGCCCCTTACCTTGAGCTGTCCCTGGACGTTCCTCAGCTGTTTCTGGGACTCGGCTGCCTGCCTGTTGGCGTGGCTCAGCTGGATCTCCATCTCGTTCAGGTCTCCCTCCATCTTCTTCTTCACCCTCAGGGCGTCATTCCTGCTCCTCACCTCTGAGTCCAGGGTGCTCTGCATGGAATCAACCACCCTCTGGCTGTTCCTCTTGATCTGCTCCATCTCCTCATCCTTTTCAGCAAGCTTCCTGTCCACCTCACCCTTGATCTGGTTTAGCTCCAGCTGCACACGCAGAATCTTAGACTCCTCGTGCTCCAGTGTACCCTGAACAAAACAAAACAGTCGTCATGCTTTGGTTGTGGGAGAGAGTAGTGGACTGGCACTCATTAAGTAAGGCTTGTCCTGGAAAGGGGCCTGCTACTGTATGCAACAAAAATGTGGTAATAGGATAGGAGGACCAGGTCTAAAAAATGATTTTATCTCAATGAGACTAACCTGGACAGTAAAGCTTAAATGAAAGGATGAGTATATGTTCCAAATGAACAGGATTAAACTGCATGAGTTCCTACCTCAGCCTCCTCCAGGGCAGTCTGGATCTCAGATTTCTCTGTTTCCACAGTCTTCTTGGCCTTCTCCAGCTCATGGATGCTCTTGCCAGTCTCCCCGATCTGCTCAGTCAAGTCAGAGATCTCCTCTGCAAACAGAAACACAGAAGTCATTCAGAACAGGGAGATTTTCTTTGAACATTGGAACACACTGGAGTTTATAATGAATTATGAGAAGAATACATGTAAATGTTTGTTCTGTCTGGCGAAGCTTAGGGTCTTAAAACGTTTTAGACTATTTGAACATTGTTCTGAAGAATCAGGTCACTACATACGTAGCTTGATTAAATAAGTCAGCGCATCAAGAGCAAAATAAAACTACTGCTGTTTGACTCACGTTGCAGGTTCTTGTTCTCTCTCTTCAGAGTCTCCAGTTGATCCAAAGCCTCCTCATAGGAGTTCTTCATTTTGAAGAGCTCCGTGCTCAGAGAACGAGCCTCCTTCTGAGCTCCTTCCAGCTCTGCCTGGCCCTCCTCGAACTTCTGCTTCCACTCTGCCAAGACCTAGAGAAATCCATGTGATTTTAATATTTCGCTTTCTTCTTTTATCTGTCCGTTAGCGAATTGATAGGGCTTTTGTAATAAGAAATATGATTTAACAATACCCCCTATTTATCATTTCAATTTAAAGAGGTCGATATGGTGCTAGAATGAATACATTTAATTTATTTAGTTATTTCACACCTTGTCAAAGTTCCTCTGCTTCTTGTCGAGGTTGGCAGCAAGAGCATTGGCTCTCTCCACGTCAATCATGAGGTCCTCCACCTCTCCCTGCAGCCTCTGCTTGGTCTTCTCCAGAGAGGCACACTTTGAGTTGGTCGCCTCGATTGTCTCCTCTGCCTCCTGCAGACGCTGGGCCAGCTTCTTCCTGTTAGACAAATGAGGGATTATAAAGCTTCACCTCTGAGGGATTGTGTCAGAGAATGTCTGCACATCTGGCTCTTACAGGTGATGGGAGAAACAGTATACAGTAACTCATGTGTCTTGTTCTGATGATAGTGAATTTAAGAAGCCCTGCTCAGGAGCTTCTACATTTCTACTTCCACATTCTGGTTTCCTTTTATTGTCAACCTGTATCAAACAGTGGGATAGACAGTTTTTGCTGTTATGTGTGACTCACTTGGCTTCCTTCAAATATATATCTGGGAAATAATTCCATTTCTATTTAGGATTAAATATAATGGAAAAATAATTTTGCAATAAGTGTCCCCTTTACATTCTTTGATTAAAATGTATCAACTCATCTCCAGAATGAACAGAACAGAATTTAAATACCCCCCAACCATGGTGAATAATGGTTGTGTGTGACTCACTTGGCTTCCTCCAGCTCCTCAGTGCGCTGGATGGCATCAGTCTCGTACTTGGTCCTCCACTGAGCCACCTCACTGTTGGCCTTGGACATGCCGCGTTGCAGCTCTGCCTTGGCCTCCTGCTCCTCCTCAAACTGCTCCCTCAGGAGGTCACAGTCATGGCGAGCAGACTGGACACCGTGGGCCAGTGCGTTCTTAGCCTAGGGAGAGAAATAGAAGAGGTGATGGGGGATGGGGAGAAGAGAGGTGAGAGGGAGTAGGAGGTGTGGAGAAGGTGTAAGAGCATTATTGAAAAAGAAAAAGACAAAGAGAGAGACATGAGGAGAGACTAAATATTACAGTTAGAAGTCACTGGGTGGCATAATCACAGTCAACATGAATCTGTAGTTGAAAACGTTGTGGTTGGTGGTGTCTATTTTGAGTTCCTTACCTTGACCTCCTCCTCAACATGTCTCTTCAGCTCCTCAATCTGCTGGGTGAAGGCCTGTTTGCCTCTGGTCAGCTGGGACACCAGGGCCTCCTTCTCCTCAAGCTGGCGACCAAACTCACCTGTGGGGAACAGAGCATCTTGTTAATCTACGCTAAGTTCTAATGGTTAATGTTCATTGTTGTCACTGTCAGTTATATTTCTGAGCTTATAGGGTATCAAGTTTGATTTATGGTCAGTTATGTGTTTTTAAGGTTAATGGTAGGATTTGGGGTTGGTAAGCTGGTCCTAGATGAATTTCTACAGTATCTGGAGTATCATTGGTACCGTTCTCAGTCAGGAGTCTGGCCCTCTGTCCACTCATGTCATTGACCTGGCGCACATTCTCTTCATTCTTAGTCTTGATCTCGCTCAGCTGATCCTCAAGAGTACGGCACATCTTCTCCAGATTGCCCTGGTAGTGAAACATAAACCATTATTACTTTCCATGATTATCTTGAGCCAAGCCTTGAATGCCAAGCTTTCCATTTCTAACTTGTATTTGAATTGGCCCCCACAAACACAGCTCCATCCAAACATTGCTACTGACCTTAGCCTTGGCGACGGCCTCCATGTTGCTGGAGAGGTCATCTATCTCCATCTTGTACTCGCTCTTCTCCTTCTCCAGCTTCTGCTTGACGCGCTGCAGGTTGTCGATCTGCTCCCCGAGCTCTGCCACGCTGTCTGCTTGCTTCTTCCTCAGAGCGGAGGCTGTGGCCTCATGCTGCAGGGTGGACTCCTCTAGGTCGCGTCTCAGTTTCTGAAACTCTGCCTCGCGCTTCTTGTTCATCTCTATCTGAGAAGCGGTAGCACCCCCGGCCTCCTCCAGCCTCTCACTGATCTCCTCAAGTTCCCTGGATAGATCGGCCCTCTGCTTCTCCACCTTAGCCCTGGCAGCGCGCTCAGCCTCAATCTCCTCCTCCAGCTCCTCAATACGGGCCTACAATAGGGAGACACAAACAGAGAGATGACATCTACAACACAGTCAAAGCAAAGGAGCTCACAAAATAATAGTAAACAAATGATTACTTTAATATTAAGATGTGTTTATCCAAAGCAACTTACAATTAACATACAGAATGTACTGTATGGTGTTTAAGCATCATGCTTAAACAAACTGAACCGTTGCAAACCAGGACAGTGCTAACAGGAGAATGAATTGATCACTGTTTCTCATAGCGATCCTGACAATGTTACTGTAGTATCGTTAAACACTATACAGACAACTGAACCATCTGATGGTCCTGTTCTGTACCTGGAGTTCCTTGATCTTCTTCTGCATCTGAGCACCCAGAGACTGTTCATCCTCAATCTTGCTGAGAAGCTGAGCGGTCTCGAAGTCCTTCCTAAAGAACACAAACACATTGATTGCAGTTTGTAGTGGAAATGGAAAGTCTATTGTACTGTTCACTTTGGTTTATAGAAAGACATCTGTTCAGATTTGTCTATTTTCTAATTCAATAGAAATGTTTTTTCGTTTTGTTTCAACACAATGATGATTCTGACTATTGCAACAATGTAAAGAAAAATGAATGTTCAATTAATATCAAATACAACTTTGTTGTCATTTGTTTGTGTTTACTTCTTGATCTTCTCATCAGACTGCTGCTTGTCGTTCTCCAGGTCCATTATGGACTCCTGGGCCAGTTTCAGATCTCCCTCCAGCTTTCTCTTGGATCTCTCTAGGTCCATACGGAGCTTCTTCTCTTGCTCCAGAGAACCCTCAAGCTAAAAGATAAACACACATATTTGTCATCAAAATCTAAATAATGAACAATAATGTCCACCATTAATAAGTAGATTAATGAAGTGAATCATTTGGGAGATAACACAGGGTGTAGTTTCATAATGATTGCCTCAAACTAAATGACTAACCTAGACTTTCATACTATCTAATGCCATCTAATAATTCCCAGCTTGTATGTGACAGTTTCATATTCTTGTGTGTCTTAACTTCTGTAAAACAATTAGCTTTACTCTACTCTTACAATCTTGATTGACACTAGCACAGCTTTATTTGCATTGCCCACTCACATCGTCCACTTGCTGTTCCAGCTTGGTCTTCGCCTTGGTCAGAGTGTTGACTTTGTCCTCCTCTGCCTGCAGGTCGTCCAGTGTCTGCTGGTGGGCCTCTTGGAGGGCTTTCTTCTCCTTGGTGAGCTTTGCAACAGCCTCATCCTGAGACGCCATTTCCTCAGTCAGGTTTTTCACCTGAACACAGACACAACAGAAATGGTCTTTTGTCACTTCACCTCACAAAGGGAAATGCAGTTTATATTGCATATAATGTAGCTTGCAAATGTTAGCATGTAATAAAAGTGATCCTCTAGATGGCAGTGTATACCATGAATTCATATCAGATATGGAATGAAGAGTCCAGAATATGCTATGAATGTGGGGAGTACTATGCTGCTGAACTCTGCTACTATTTCATGTCTTCTCATTCCAGGACCAACATCACTTGGATTTAGTTATTGTTTTGCTATGGTTGGATTCATTGATTGTTTCACATTGACAGTTTGATCAGATTGTAGTTTGTGTTATATGAGACCTTGTTTTCAGTGGCGTGTTTCTCCTTCTCCACTTTGGCCAGAGTTAGCTCCAGGTCATCAATGTCTTTCTTCAACTCAGAACACTCATCCTCCAGCTTCCTCTTCTTGGCTGTCAACTCAGCATTGATCTCCTCCTCATCTTCCAGCCTCTCGGTCGTCTCTTTGAGTTTGGCTTCCAGCTGGATCTTGCTCTTGATGAGCCCCTCACACCTCTCCTCAGCATCGTTCAGACACTCTCCTTCCTGGTTTCAAAGGGAAGAAAAGGCAAACGGCTTCAAAACACAATGTGTATGCAAATATAAACTGATTCTAGTCCAAGGGCACACAGACAATCAATACAAATCTTTGAAAAATGCTTGCGTGTTTGTGTTTGCATGCATGTGTGTGTGAGTGTGTGTGCCCTTGTGAGGCTGGTTGCCCACTCACAGATGCAACTTGGAGGGCAAGGTCATTCTTCTCCTGCAGGAGGGATACCATCTTCTCCTCCAGCTCCTTCTTACGGGCCTCTGCCTTGGTCAGGTTGACTTTGCACTTCTCAAACTCCTCCTTCATGTTGGCCAGCTCCTTCTCTGTCTCAGCGCTCTGCAGCAGGGGCTTGATCTTGTAGTAGACCTTCATCCATGGCCAATGTTGGACATTCATGAATGAGCGGACGTTGTACTGGATGGTGTAGATGGACTCTCTGGTTGACGGCAAGCAGGAAGGCAATTGTGGCGTAGTGAGTTTTATGCTTT
Source organism: Argentina silus (assembly GCF_951799395.1). NCBI lineage: Eukaryota > Metazoa > Chordata > Actinopteri > Argentiniformes > Argentinidae > Argentina > Argentina silus. Next base: position 30,644,239 of record NC_139656.1, on the reverse strand, counting down.
TGAACGGCTCAATGATAACAAAGTTACATGGAAAAGTAGCCCAGGCTACATTATGATATGATTATATGATTTCTTGTAAGTGCATTCATATATCATCACATACAGGTGGTTCATATGTAGTGCTAGAGAGATTATCTTCCATCCCATACCTCCTCTCCATCATCTTTGAGAACTCCCTCCTCATCAGGTATCCACGGCAGAGAGCTTGAGTCATGGTTACCAGAGTTGCCAGCTTCTCATCTCGCATTTCCTCCAAGACCCCCAGCAGACCAGCTTTGAAGAACACCTGAGCACAGATAAACAAACATGTCAAATGGAGGAGCTAGACATTGTGATGTATGTATAAGAAGGGGCAGAATGGGTGGTTCAACACCACTAGACTTGGTTGTAACAGCATTGAAATGCATGTAATTTCACCATGAGATTTTGAAGAACAGATCGCTAATGCTCTGGGACAGATTAGCTATAGCCATACGACTCAAACACAAAACACTCAAAAAGGAATTAAAGTTATCTGAAGCTTGGGTTCTTACAACTTTGAAAATGTTACGGTGTGGGCAATATTTTTCTCCTCTTAATATAGCTCCAAATGCTACATAAGGAAAGAGAAATTAAGAGATGACGGAGATTTTTTATGGATAGTTTACATTGAAGAGATGCTTTGCGGGATCTCCGCAAGTACAGTATGTCTGTACAAACCTATTTTTTTGGGCATGGATGGTCAATGTTTAGTTCGTACAAATATAATCTATCACTGTTTTACCTCATTCAGCCACGGCATCACTAGTTTTTCAGTGCCAATATTTTGAAGCAGCAGTATTTTCACTTTCACACTAGCGTGCCCATGTCGTCAGTGGAATTTTCACGCCCACACTTCAGGGCATGCGACAGGGACTCGTTTTTGCTCATATGCTCGACTTTTAGAATTGTAGGCTGAAATTATACAAAATATCCTGTAGCATCTCTAATGTTTTAGTCCTGTTATGTGGTAACATTTCCTGGGTGAATTTGAGCCCTTACCTTGGTGTGTCCAAACTTGTACTCATCCTGAGGAACATCAATTGACGCAAGCAGCTTCTCAGAAGCCTTCTTGTTGTCCATGAACTGACCCTCAGGGATGACACCAGCATTCAGTACTTTGTACCTGTATAGGGAGAATTGTTAAATATGTTAGTCTCAAAGCTGTTTCGTATGTTGTCAAGGAAGGGCACTGTATATGAGTGTGTGTCTGTGTGTGTGTACTGTGTACTGTGTATTGTGTACTCTACCTCTGCTTGAAGTCAGCATAGAGGATTCTGCTGGGGAAGCCCTTTCTGCAGATCCTGATACCTTCCAGTACACCGTTACACCTCAGCTGATGGATAACCAGGAAGTTCTCCATCAGACCTGGAAAACACAAAATGCATCTTAACCCCTACATAAACCTGTTATAGGATTTATAGTTTAAAAATGTCTCTCTGTGTTGTACCTGGAGTCTTTGACTCGTTGGGGATCAGGCAGCGCACAAAGTGAGGGTGAGTACTCCTCAAGTTGGTCATCAGTTTGCCCAAGTTCTCCTGTGGGGGTTTACAAACCATTGTGTTCTCACAAATAATTCAGACTTAATACACACTTTTAAAAGATATTAAGTTTCAACAGACACTCAACAGGCAGGCAGGACTATCAAAAGCTCACCCTGAACTGGGAGGACACAGTCTGCATGGAACCTCCCTTCTTCTTGCCCCCCTTCTTTGTGGTGTCTTTTTCAAGGAAATAATTTGAATAAATAAAAGAGTGTTAGAAATTATATAAATCTCTGATAAAGTTCAAGTTGTATCTGCTGCAGTAATTAACTCTAAAGCCAGACGAACACTGTCCAATTCTCACAAATGCGATGAGAGGGTCTCATACTGCAAGACAAATTATCCACGCCACGCTGTCTTGATGCAAAGTATGCTGCACGTGTAGACCTGATTGTAGCCCTCACGCTGGGCGAGGCGACCGAGCCCCTCTCACCCTTGCCTTCAGCGCTTTTTCATTGCCAAGACAATGGTAGAAATGGCGCTGGCCACGTAATAGTAAAATATTTTGTCTGTATAGCCGTAGTCTATGTCTTATTCACAGAGAAAAAGCCTTAAAAACATAAGGAGAATTTGGACACAATATCCAGGCACAAACTATGGCAGCCTGGTTGTCAATTTTTCAAAGATTTGTAACGATCATCAGAATTTTCGCGAGATATTGTATTGACAGCTGTTTTTCTGCAGTTTTTCTTCAATTTCATGGTTCCAAACCAATAATTAGAATGTATATTGTAGCTATGTAGAAAAGATGTTCTGGACAGAAACTTGATCCCTATAAGATTACATTGCAGCTATTTATTTAAGTATTATATTGTAATGTGGCAAGGAATGTAAAGTCTCATTCACACCGAGTTAATTGTGTGACTTCAAATGTCAGAATTCAAATGGGTCTTCTCTTCATGTTGTTGACTAACTCACACTGTGCGAGTCAAGGTTCACAGCAGATGACCTGCGTTTACGTGAACATTTAGTCATGAGAACTTGGCTTTTGGCAAATTTGTGGCTGAAACTGTGTAGTGTCTGCCTGGCTTAATGCTAATCATCATCATAATGCTTAGTTATTAACATCAAGCTAATGTTACCTTCAGCTGCAGGAGGAGGATAAATGACAGACAGCAGTTTGACTGAAGACTTCTGGTAGAGCTGCACCACAGAGTCGTTCAGGGGGTCCTTGTTCTTGTCCAGCCAGCCAGTGATGTTGTAGTCCACAGTGCCAGCGTAGTGCACCAGGGAGAAGTGGGCCTCAGCCTTGCCCTTGGCAGGCTTGGGCTTCTCAAACGCCTTGGTTTTGCCAAGATGCTGGTCGTTCAGCTTGTTCTTGAAGGTTGTGTCTGAAGCCTTGGGGAACATGCACTCCTCTTCAAGGATGGAGAAGATGCCCAATGGCTGTGCAAAAAGAGATTTGAATTCAATTAGTATGTTCATATTTTCATGTTTTTTACTTCAACAGTCACCTTTATATGATGATATGCATGCGGTGGAAGCATATTAAGCAGGTACTAACATACGAACAGTAAGATTCATTGTACCAAAATGAGGACATCTTACAGTAGTCTCAAACACCTACCACTATTAAGTCTGCTTTTGACACCCATCATTAAATGCTATAATCCTCACAGGCTGCTTACCTTCTCAATAAGCTCAATGCAGGCAGCCAAGTCCATGCCGAAGTCAATGAACTCCCAGATGATTCCCTCCTTCTTGTACTCATCTTGCTCCAGGACGAACATGGTGTGGTTGAAGAACTGTTGCAGTTTCTCATTGGTGAAGTTAATACACAGCTGCTCCATGCTGTTGTACTGTTGATGGAATTTCAGAAGAATAAAGGAATCTTTTCGTCATACATGGGGCTGTAATCTTTCATAATCGCAACTTGTTTTCTTGTCCTGACATCATACTCACATCAAAGATCTCAAAACCTGCAATGTCGAGAACACCGATGTAGAACTGCCTTGGCTGCTTGGTGTCCAACATTTCATTGATACGGACGACCATCCACAAGAACATCCTTTCATAGATGGACTTAGCCAGAGCCATCACAGAATTATTCACCTATAAACAATTATACCTCGAGTTAATACATGAGATATTGACCATGTGCAGTTGAGGTGATGCAGGTGGACGGTGGTATGCATATTAGAGAGGTTTTTAGAGCTCAAGGATTAGGGCACTGAATCAGAGAAACTATAGGCAAGTGTTGTGACTGCATAAACTTGGGGGAGAGAGAGGGGGGCTGTTTGATATTATTTTACACTGGTGTTGACTGATTTGGGAAATTGTGTTTTATGATTTCTTATCATTGTTGAACCACAGGGTGGCACTTTTACACTCAAGCACTATAAAACCAAAACAAATCAAAAGATTGTTCACAATATGGCAGTATCTTATGAATTAAAGAATGATACATGAATGCCTTACCTGGGCTACTGTCTGTCCCTTGGTCACATACTCATTGCCGACCTTCACTCTGGGGTAGCACAGAGCTTTAAGCATGTCAGCTGAGTTCAGGCCCAGGAGATAAGCGATTTTATCAGCCACTGGAAAGAGAAGGAGCAACAACAGACTCAAGGACAGAGCCATATTATTTAAACTTTATTTAGGCAGGGGTTAAGGCTAACACTAACCCTAACCCTAACCCTAACCCTTTATTTAGGCAGGGGTTAAGGCTAACACTAACCCTAACCCTAACCCTAACCCTAACCCTAACCCTTTATTTAGGCAGGGGTTAAGGCTAACCGTAACCCTAACCCTAACCGTTTATTTAGGCACAGGTTAAGGCTGACCCTACCCCTACTGAGAGCGAGGTCCCTTTTTCAGAGGAGCCCTGCTTACAAACATGGAACAATCAAATGTACATTCAGAATGACAAACATAGTACAGTTTATAAATGGCAAATCAATTACAACAACAATTTACACGCTAGCGTGTTCTATGTGTTTAATCAGTGAAACTGAAATCTATGTATCTGAAATAACTTTTTTAATTTGAATCAATCCACTAATTTGCATTATTTCAAATAATTGGTAGAGGGTCTACATATTCTGTCTGGCCAGAGTGATCAGCTATTCTGATGTAAGGTTTCATGAGGAACAAATTCTAAATGTTCTTTTTTCCATGTTTGGGGCAAGAGGTGGAACTCACCCTCTGTGCCGTCTGGCTCGGCCTGCTCCTCACGCTGCTTCTGCTTGAAATGCATGTTGCCGTGATGCATGACAGCGCCTGTCAGCTTGAAGATGTACACTTTATCCTCAGCGGTGAAGCCCAGGATGTCAATGGCTTCCTGAAAGAGAGGGATTTCACGTTATAGAGGAAAAAAACTGTGAGGAATTGAAGACAAACTCACTCTTTCAGAATATGGCTCTGGAAGCTCCAAATCTAGCAGAATGGATGGAAATGTCAGACAGTAGCAGCACAATAGGATTTTAACAATGTTACACAGGGGGGCTTTGTGGATGTACCTCTATAAGAGGATTCATTAACACTGGGTACTCCAAAACAAATCATTGATACAAATAAAAACCCTTTGCGCGACTCACATCTGTGGCGACCAGCTCTACCGTGTCGTCGATGCTGGCCACAGTGATCTGCCCCTGGCTGATCATGGGGAAATCATAGGGGTTGGTGGTGATGAGTGTCATTTCTGTGGAGACCAGAGAACAAAGTTGTCCATTAAATCAAATGCAGGCACATTTCATCAACTCAACCAAAGCCCAATTCTGATACCATCTCTGACTCTACTTAGTGCAGCAGCTACTGTATGAGTATTTCACTTTGACAGCAGGGTGCTAGTTTTCCCTGCTCTCTGCTTTGGCGTACCGACTATCTCAGGTTTGTGGTTGGTCATCATCTGGTAGAAGATGTGGTAACCCCTCTCATCAGGAAGCTGGAAGGCCACCCTGGACTTCTCCAGCAGATCTGATAGAGAGAACAGGACAGAGATGGGTATTTTGCAAAAAAATAAAATAAATTGTGTTTTAATAAGTATGGAGAAATGACTAATACCAACTTACAGGTCTCAATGTCAGCACTAGCCAGTTTGCCGGACGTAGCGAAGTGAATCCTGATGAATTTACCCTACAATAGAGCGGGGTGGTTAGAAATCAGTCAACAAAAAAACTACAACTGCCAAAGTGTATTCCCTCATACTTACAAAGCGAGACGAGTTGTCGTTCCTCACAGTCTTGGCATTACCGTAAGCCTCCAGCAGGGGGTTAGCTGCAATGATCTGATCCTCAAGAGACCCCTGTAAGAGACAAAGTCGCTGAAGTGTGAGTAACTTAAAATCTCTTTTAATTTGTCTTTCGACAAAAGACCTGTTCCTTTTAGCTGAGAAAGTGGAAATAATGAGGTACAGACCTTAAATAATAAAAATTTAAAAAAAAATATATAATCTGAAATGTGATTGGCTCCCACCGTAAAGCCCAGGGTTCCATTCCTCTCTGAGCCTACTGGTTCCCAACATCACATATAGCCAACCCTAATCCTCTATAAAACTACTTTTGATATGCAGGACTACAGTATGGAAAACATGACTATAATAGAGTAAAGTTTAGGTGTTTCCTATCATCATTCACCTCAATTTACTCTAAATTGTGACATCAGCACAACTTACCTGTATTTTACCAGCGCTGACAGGTGCTTCCTTCTTCCCGCCAGCCACAGCAATGGTGGCAAAGTACTGGATGACACGCTTGGTGTTGACAGTCTTTCCTGCACCAGATTCTCCACTGGTTTATAGACAGAGAAAGAGGGGTTTAGGGTTCGGATCATATCAGCATTCATTAAGCAAGAAAAGACAATGGCATTGCTTTAACTTGTTTCATAACCTAACACATATCCTCATTCAGTTACTCGTTATTGTCTTCATGACCCAACATACTGCAAATGGAACACTTTTTGAAAAGTAAGATGTTAGTGAACAACTTACGTAATCAGGACGGACTGATTCTCTCTATCTGCAAGCAAAGAAACATTGTTCATACTCATTCATTGGATGTTGGTACATTATTGCATTCAAGGCATCATCATAAAGTATCTCATCTATCCATCTATCCATCCATGAGAGCTCGTACCAGTCAGCATGAACTGATAGGCGTTGTCAGAGACAGAGAAGATATGGGGTGGAGCCTCCATACGCTTCTTCCCTCTGTAGGCATTTACACATGCCTGGTCGTACACGGGGAGCCACTTGTAGGGGTTCACCGTGGCACAGAAGAGCCCAGAGTAGGTCTGAATGAATTGGATCAAATATGGGAATTAGCCAAGTCAGATGAGCTGGTATGTGGAAGTTTAGGTATCTTTGAATATACTGACATGCCATATATTTTTTATTCATTGCGTTTGCTAAAGTGTGATAGGTTTCTTGTGTTGACTGATGTGTATGTATCTTACGTAGATCATCCATGCTGCGTAACGCTCTTTGAGGTTATACAGCACAGAGGCTTCATTCAGGTAGGTCATCATGGCCATGTCCTCAATCTTGTCATACTTTGGGGGGTTCATTTGCAAGACGTCATCTTCTTTGAAGTCTTTAGTCTGAAACAGTGGGATATTTCAAATATCCCTATATGGATATATATCAAATCAACACTATATGGATAACTTTTCACTGATAAACAAATAGAATATTTTTCATGATTTGTTGTTACAAGCATAATCCATGCAATTGATTTATTTGCATTACAGTACCACTGCTATGCTATCCTCCACTCTACTTGAGTATTAAAGGTGAAATCAAAGATTCCATTTGTTCTAAATAATATGTGTGTTGAAAGGTTTATCCTGCTTATGGAAGCTGCAGTTTGGTTATATGTTATAGGCTTACCTCCTGAGTGTCCGTAACTTTCACAGAAAGTTTTGCCCCATCCCTGGCAACAATTGTACCCTTGAGGTACAGCTCCTTGACATCAGTCACATAGCAGGCATTCTTTGCATCAAAGGGTGCGCTTTGAGCTTCGATCCTCTCCCTCTCTGGCTTACGAAGGTATATGGCAGCTGCGCCATAAATGGCCATCTCCGCATCCGTACTCATGGTGGCGGCTCACTAGGAAATAAAGAATAAAAAACAAACATGTTTGAGTCTGTACTAACCCCTCCCCAGTCAAAAGAGTTAGAGGCAGTATATTTAACAGAATGTTTTCTAATAATGTGACTCAAATCATGTCTCACCTTCTTTTCTCCACCCAGGTGAAATCGTATCTTTGAGGTGACCCAAGGTCCTACAAACAAAGTCAGCTAAAAAGCAAACACATTTAGACATTTAAAGAATAATTATATAAAGGGTGAATACAGGGTTACATACAGTTATCTCTGTAATTATTGGGACACTGAAGCATTTCTTCTTCACAAAGTATCGATTCTCAGGCATTATTTGAGATAGTTTTTTTTGTACATATTAGCTTCACCATTTAGAAATAACAACACTTTTTATACATAGTCCCCCGATTTCTTGACCACCGTTCTTGACTGTTTTGGATAATTGTTGTTGTTCAGTGGGCCTCATTTACCAACATTTTCCTGAATTAATTGTATAGGAACCGTTGTATAATTCAAAACTGAAACCACTGTCAGACCCTATTTTATTATTCAAAACTGAAACTGTAAATTTCAAGCTCAATGACGAGTTTCAGCAAACTGTAACCTGACCATCCTGTTTTTGAGTATAACTAGTGGTTTGCACCTTGTAGTGGAGCCTCTGAAGTTTGGCTGGTGAAGTCTTCTGTGGATGGTAGTCTCTGACACATACACGCTTACCTCCTGGAGAGGTATTACCTCCTGTTCCTGATCAGTGGGAAAGTTGTTTTGGGGTTTTTCTCAATCATGGTGAGCATTTTTCAGTCATCCACTGTAAAAGTCTTCCTTGGCCTACTAGCTGTTGTTCATGAACTTTTCCAAACTGTTGATGTTGGCAAGCCTAAGGTTTTGGCTATGTTTCTAATAGATTTTTCTTTATATTTTCAGCCTCATATTGGCTTCCTTGACTTTCAGTGACACCTCTTTGGTCCTTATCTTGACAGACACGAATAGCAGACTCCAAAGGCAAACGCAAAGCCTAGAATCAAGACTAGACATTGACAGCTCTCTTATGCCTGCACAAATTATGTGACAGAACACACCTGACTAACCTGAAACACTTGTCAAGCCAATTTTCCAAATACTTTTGGTGCCATGAAATAGGGGGACTACGCTGTCATTTCTAAATGGTGAAACAAATATGTCCACAAATAGCATCAAATCAAATCTAAGACTCTATACTCTAACCTCATACTTTTGGAGTATAGAGCCAAAAAGGTACTTTTGACGAGAAAAGTTTTAAGATTGCACCTTTCAATGTCCACTTGGTATAAACATGCCCACTTTCTTTCAAACTATGTGAAGTAAAACATATTTTGAATTATCTATTACAATTTAAAAACAATGCCACTTTACTGTCAAATAGAATGCAGGACTTGCAATAGAGCTAATCAAGTGTAATGTAAAAACATTCAGAACAAGTAAAATCATGTAAGGAGGTGGAGGGTCTTACCACAGAGGTTGAATCTGCCTGTGGATGTTGTGGTCTCAGGCTCCTTATATCTGGTTCCAGAGTGCTACCCAAGCAGAAGTTAATTATGGACCACACGGCTAGAGGAGATGGATTGGAGGAGACATATAGCTGTTTCCCTATGCCCCTTTCTGATATTCCTCCAATGGCTCTGATTTCAGTTGCACAGAAAAAATTCTGGCTTTTTTGTAGCAGTCATGGCAGGAATAAGAAAACTGAGATCAACCGGTTATTGGCAGATGTTAATGAGCAACGATGTGATGAAAGCTCTTTCTCTGTGAAATAAATCCAAGCAATCCAGACTCAGGACAGATCTTTGTATTTTCAGATAAAGGTCACAGACAGAACAATAATATAGATTTTTCAAACTTTGGTGATGCTAATTACATTTGCCTTGATCGAAATGTGACTACAATTCGATATAAATCGCAGTTTTAGCTGGAATGACCCTTTTATAAATGCTGCTTCTCTTGCATATTTATTATTATTATAAATCTTTCCACTGCTACTCCTCCTTCAACTTTGAAGCTATAAATACCAATCCAATTTTACAACGTGCAGAGAGGTCTTACTGAAGTTGCTATATCTTTTGTTTTTTAATAATTGTTTTAATTTTTTATTAAAGTGCAAATGTTAACATGGAAGTCTATGAAAACCAAAATATTAAATGTTTGTTCCTCTGCTGCTCGTACATCTTTCAAACGATTTACACCAATCCAGCTTTAGTGTGCAGAAACCTCCGAATTATGAACTCTGATGAAAAGCTTTCTGATATCTAATGTACTTTTTCAAGCTTTTTGTAACTCCAAAAACTCCCACCTGCATGATGGAGTGTTGAGTTAGGTCAGCATTCTATGAGTTCCATTGTTGCTGCAGGTGCCATGGAGCTTTCAGAACTCTAAAAGGGAGTGGCTCTTGATCCGTACCAGAGCTTTTATATCTGAGGTATATGGAAGGCCAAGAGGCTGTTATCGTCTCATTTAAACACACTTCTGTATTCACCCGGTAAAAACAGTGAGTAGTGCTAGAGAAATACACAACAGAGGAAAACTGAAAACTAATGTGTCTGATATTCAAACATATTCAAAAACAGTTGTTTTATTTTTCTTCAGAAAGGATATTCACTCGTGTTCTCAGTGAGGCAGATTCCTCATTGTAGGCTGTTATTCCAGAGGCGGACATCAACTCATGTTTGGCTCCAAAGTATCAACCTGTCCTACACAACCTACAGTTGTACTGTAAATTTGTTTTTGCCCAAAAATAATGCATACCTACTTCATAGAAAATAAGTTTGGAGAGCCTTTACGCACAAATTAAAAGATGGTTGTTAGAATCATCCTGAAAGTTGTCAAATTCCACTTCTTCAACCCATGGTAATAGTTACCCTACCAATACCCTAATTTATAAGCGTTGCGTACATTTGCACACAAAACGTGCATATGCCTTCCTTTAAAAAAAGGTGCACGCATGAATATATTGAGGTTTATAAACGATGCGTAGATCACACATACACAAGTTTTCAATTTTAAAACAGACCCATCTGATTTGTAATTGACACACCTACGAAGCCAGTGGGAAGGCCACAGCTGAGCTTTCCCTCCTCAACCAGCGGATCAAGGCAGTTATTAAAGGACAGTGAGTCGTGGCAGATGCGGGGGATACGGACTCCCCCTCTGGAAGACGTGTCTTCTCCACATGGAGATCACAACTGATGACGTCAAATTAAGCCACAACGTCTAGGCCTAATAAAAGCAAGATATAAATAATAATGACCATGATTATTCAGCCATGTGTCATTCTAATCAAAGGGTGATGTTAATAATTATGAGTAAGCTAGAGATTGGTTGATGTTTATGTCAGGTTTGATCTACTTGATGTTCCCGTATGTTGATCATGCTGCTCCAAAGTCCAATTAAACGTATAAAATGAGAAACAGTAAACCATTCTACAGTGTATAATATTCACACCTCACATAAGTGGTGGCAGATGCTTCAATCTCTAGTGTATAATATCCACGTATTACATAATATAAGAATAATAACTAACAGGAAAATATTTCATTTCTGTAGCCCCTCTCACAAACAGTTTCAAATGGTCAGACGTGGAGCTTAGCACACATTTGTTGCTGTCTATTTAGTGCGCAATGGTCATAAATGAGGCCCCAGAGGCCCAGAAGAGAACAGAAGGGAACAGCTGCTACTGTGTGTGCTCTTCCCATCTCGGCAGCCAAAGCTAATTGTTGTAAACCTTTTGAATGATTCTGTAGAGGCCAACTATTTTGTACAGCCTCATTCTTGAAGCTATGCCACTGTAAGGGCTCAGACCAAATGCACTTGGCTTGTTTATTTTTTCTTCCTTTTTTACTGAAATAAAAACAAGACATAACAGATAACAACACAATTGGCAAAAAATATACACATGGGGATACATTAATTATTACCAAAACATGTATTTCAGTGCTGGAATTAAATATATTAGTTAACCAATTCCACTGTTGTTAAGTATATTTTAGGAATTTTGGCAGTAGAGTCTTGGGGGATCGCGTTGTTACTCTTCATCACATGGTTTAAAAGCCACTGTGGTTGAGGGAATTTGGCCCGCATCAGCATTTTGTAACATGAATAAACCATTAAAATGTCCCCACCGTAAAGATCTAATTTGGGATGTGAAATGTCACAAGCAGTGGCAGGGCTCCATTTAGGATTGCGATTTGACCATAAAGATTATAACCGGTCATAAAGATGACAATCAAGACAGATCTGTTGCCATTTGAGCTGTGCACCAGGGAATATGGCCATTTAGGGGTCAGCCCTGAAATGGTAAATATGTGGCTCCTTTTTTAACAACTATATTTTTAGATTTTAGATTTCAACACCAGTAGCCATGCCCCCCATAAACCCCAAAACTCAAGGCCAAGGGTTGGGGTTCGTTGGAACTGCTGCTGTTGGGGTACAGGGTCATGGGGGTAGAGGAAAGATGTCCAGTCCAACATCTTCTATTTAACAGGTTTCACCTAGCACACTTATAAATTATAAATCATGTAAATTAATAGAAACATTTAAAATGTCCCTTCTTGTCTTTCCATGAATCTGTCTCTGGTTTAACACTGTGGATACCACAGGTTTCATTAAAGAAGTCATGAAAGGAGCCTCAGCTATTTAGTCTTGCAATTCAGCCCACCAACATGACCATGCCTTGAGGGACTAGAACCCCTACCTGTCATAATAACAGTAAACTTTATTTAGAGATCATATCAAAAGCGTAGTATGTAATAGGCTGTGAAATTGAAGTGATGTTGACTTGTTGGATCCAAATTAAACTCTGCTGCAAAGCATTGTCTTGGCTTCTCTGTAAGCTGTCTAGTAAAACTCGGCTGGCCGCCTGACACCGCCTGGCACCACCACCTCTACGAGGATGCAGTGGTCACGCTGTTCAGTTATGGCTTTTCACTGTCTTGGCACCCCGGTTGTGGAACGAGTTTCCCACTGCTGTCAGGACTGCAGAGGTCTGCCGTAGACTGAAGACCCATCTCTTCAGGCTACACCTTGACTGTCCCGCCGAAAGACCGCTTCACCCCCCACTACCCCTCTGTATAGTTCCTCTACTGTTAATAATACAAAATGAACATAAAAATAATCCTTGCACTTGGCCCTAGCATAGATTTTTGCTGATGATGACTGATGTATAGATAATTCACTTACTCTAGACAAATGTACTTGTTGTAAGTCGTTTGGATAAAAGCCTCTACGAAATGTCAAAAATGTAAATGTAAATGTAAATGTATATGTAATAGCTGTGATTATGTGTGTCTTATAGCCTTATTATGACTTTGTAGCTTACTTCCCTTCCCCTGAGTTTATCAGTTAAAATACATCTTTTATAATCATCTCCTCACTTATTTACATGATGGTAATTGACTAAAACTATGAAATGTAAACTTAATATTTGAATAGGAGCTGGAGCTTGCAATGGTCAGCCCCCAAACTCTGCCTCTATGAGGATGCAGCAGTCACGCTATTCGGTCACGCTATTCAGTCACAGCTTTTCACTGTCTTGGTGCCCAGGTGGTGGAACAAGCTTCCCACTGCTGTCAGGACTGCAGAGTCACTACCTATCTTCTGTCGTAGACTGAAGACCCATCTCTTCAGGGGTGACACCCATCTCAACGGTCCCTCCTAAACACCTCTTCATCCCCACTACCCCCCTGTACAGTTCCTCTACTGTAAAATAAATAAATAAAGATTCTAATCTGGATCATAGACCATACATGATAAACAACCATAAATTACCAGAATAATGAGTAAACAATGTGAAAATAACCAAACCAAGGAAAACCCCTGAAATAGTTTTGAGCTTTCTCAAAGACTCAAAGCACTTACATGTCAAATAAAACCAAGAGAGAAATGACAGGAGTCACAGAGCATACAGCACGACAATATTGGTGATCAATAAGGTGAGGAGCAGGGTCATGTAGGGCCTTGTAGATGAGGAGGACTTTATTTTAATTTCATTTTATTTATCCAATATTTATTCAGGGGAGTCCCTTTGAGACCAATATCTCTTTTTCAAGGGTGCCCTGATTACAATATATATAGACATCACAATTAATGACATGAAGATTGGTGGTGTCAGATGAGCAGTCTTATGGTAGAAGCTTTCTTATGGTCCCAAAGCCTGTTGGACCAGGTCTGGATACTCTGACGGAAATGAATTGTTTTCACCACCCTCTGCTGAGCCTTACAGTCGAGGGCGGTGCAGCTGCCTTACCAGCCGGTGATACAGTTGGACAGGATACTCTCTACGGTGCACCTATAGAAGTTTGTGAGGATCTGGGGTGCCATGCCGAATTTCCTCAGCCGCCTGAAGAAAAACGGGGGCTAAAACGCTGTCCTGATCATTGTATGGGTGTGGTGTCACCATGTTACGTCCTCAGTGAAGTGGACACCGAGGAACATGAAGCTGCGGACTCTCTCCACTGCAACCCCACCGATGTGGATGGGGGCGTGCCCCCCCCCCCTCTTCTTTCTGAAGTCCATGATCAGCTCCTTAGTTTTGCTGATGTTGAGGGAGAGATTATTGTCCTGGCACCAGTCCGCAAAGACTCTTACCTCTTCTCTGTAGGCTGTCTCATCATTCTCAGGGATCAGGCCAACCATTGTGATGTCATTGTTTTATTATTATTATATTGTATTGCATTGTTGATTATGATAGTTGCATTGTTGATTGTTGTATTGTTGATTGTTTGATTATTGCATTGTTGATTGTTTGATTGTTGCATTGTTGATTGTTTGATTGTTGTTTGCTGCATTGTTGTGGAGCAAGCTTGCCCTAAGCATTTCACTGCATCCTATGTACATGATGAATAAAGTTTGACTTGATTTGATTTGATAAATGGGCAGATCAGGACAATGTTCCTGAGGTGGAAATAAGACAGCTGTGATATGGGTCTGAAATGGGTCTGTGATGTTTTGTTGATATGGGTCTGAAATGACAGGGTCGTGTCAAGGAGAACTCCCAGGTTCTTGGGATGTGGGGAGGCTGTCACCTTCGCAACCTCAATGGTCAGGAAGAAGTTAGGGACGTTGTTGATGTGTGATTTTTAACAGATGAGAATGACCTCTGTTTTGTCACAGTTTAAAAAGCTGCTGTGCATCAAGGTTTTAGGCTTTGTAGACAGTGTGGTCAGCGCAGGTGAGGTGTCAGGCTACATAGATGTAGATTTGAGTGTCATCTGCATAGAGATGGTAGCTAAGACCGTGGCCAAGGGGGAGCATGTAAATACTAACCTCGTCCCCAGGCTATTGTACATATAAACCTGGAAAAACGACTCAAACCTGTCCTTAATGGTAGTGAATTTACTGAGTGAAGTATGTCATTAATTGATTTGAAGCAAATCACACGACTAGATGTTGCTCCGAACCAGAAATGCGTGGTGTGCAAGCACTCGGGGGGGGGGGGGGGGGGAGTGCTGTGGGAGATGGTTGATGCGAGGTAATGGCAATGGATATGAGACCTGCAGTTTGTCCTGGCCTTTCTATTGGGTAAACGAAGGCCAGGTTTGACGCGTGGCATTTGCATTCCTTGGCATTTGACTACTGAAGCGTCTGGGGTCAAGATTATATAAATACGGAACAGCAGAGGATGAAGGACAGAGCCTTGTGGGACACCATGGAGAACAGTGGATGGGGCCAACTGAACACTGTTGATGGTGACAAACTGTTTGACGGTTGATGAGGTATGATTTGAACCAGGACAGGGCCAGCCCAGAGAGACCAGTGAGGCTCTCCAGCCGTTCCAGCAGGATGGTATGAAGGGGAGTTTAGTTATGGGCCTGTAGCTGGTCAGAGCATCTGTGTCTAGGCCTGGTTAGACAGGAGTGAGGGAGTCCAGGCATCCCTTCCCGCCATGGTGGATTCTATTCATAGCTGGCTCATAATGTCTGAAGCCTCCGCTATGTGTGTTCCATGAAGGACATACTTTAAGGCTGTTTAATGGCTGATGATTAAATTCATGCTGACAAAGTGCTGAAGACTTAACTTACATAACAACTAATATGGTCAAACTTGTGTGCTGCCTAACACCTGACCTTTCTCACTCTGCAGCACAGTACAGTACATGTTTTCAGCTGAGTATATGGAGTGCTGAATATGGTCATGTTCAGAAACTGAGGTGTCAGAAATACATATATCCATCACAGCACAGGCTTGGGTCATTTGGGCGTGCGATATGACCATCATAGAGATGAGTATCAAAGCAGATCTGCTTCTATTTGAGCTGTGCACCAGGGAATATGGCCATTTACGGCTCAGCCCTAAAGCAAATAGTGTCTTCTTTTTTATGAACAATATTTTTCGATTTTCAGATTTACTGACACCACAGACTGTGGAACAGAGAGAAAGTCTGCTGTTTGCAACGACTTGACGTCTGTTTCATTGGTGCCATTACCAAGATATGCAGTTGGGCTCAGCTCAACAGCTGGGTTTGCTGTGGTGGAGTGAGTGTAACCGAGTTGAGATGGTAAAACTCACTCCTCAAGTCCAAATACCCCCACTGAACGTCTGGAGCCTCTGCTGTTTTTTATGGTGGGCATACGAGAAATCTGAGATCAGACATTTTTATATAGTTATTTAAAAGGTTTATAAATAAATACATACTGACATAAGGCATAAGTGCCTTAAAGTCAGTGCAACTGTGAGTAAGTGTAACATTGCTGAATATATTAATATAAATTAAATAAATTATAAATTACAACTTAGAAAGGCTTAATGAGACTTTCATGAAAACCTTTATAAGGCCTACATAGATGCTTAACCAAACATTTATAAGCAAATTCATATTATAGACAGTGTTATTACAGGTCCTTACATCTTAACTCTTCATATACTGTCACATGATATTTGATTTGGGAGGCATAGGCCTTATTATAGGTAATGAAGGTTTCTTAAAGCCTTTAAAGTTTATTAAATAGGACAGTATTTTAAAGACTGCTTAATTATAACACTTTTCCCTGGTTAGGTCACATGGTCAAAACAAAGTCCTGCCCATAACTATATTCCAACCCTGTGTCATTGTTTCCCTCGTATGATTATGTGGTGATAACAGTGTACTGGTCATGCTTGAGATGCATTAAACAACCAACAATGGGAATGTTCAACATTGCATGTCTTAGGGTTAGCAATATTATCATGCAATATCATCTATGTCTTATATTTTTAATTTTAATGTTTTAATCTTGAGCACTGTGATGCCATTATATTAAATAATTTAGACCATTGTAAATCATTGTAAACAATTCCCAACCAGCAGTGCTAATTGCCAAACAGGATTCACAATCTGGTTTTATGCCTCGAAACATTACGCACCATAACATTACGTACCATAATTGCCACGCATCCAGTTAAAAGCCGATACACCTTTTCCTATTTCAAATTCCCTCACCTTGTCTTAGAAATTGTGTGCGCGATGCAGGGTACAATGTATTCTCACTCTGATTGGTCATTACCGTTGCAGATTGGATTAGATCTAATCAAATCCAATCTATAGAAAAAAGACGACTGTATCACTGAAACCATCTCAACCCAGCAGTGCTAACCGGGATTTAGAATCTGATTTAACTGAGTGGCACAGGCAACATTGCGCGTACAGTATAGAGGCACAGCCGTTTTGTCTTGGTCAAAAGTGACGGCACCACACAGTGTTGCTCGGTATGTCGTTTCCGTAGCGTAGTGGTTATCACGTTCGCCTCACATGCGAATGTCACTGGAGAAAATGTATATTCTCCTCTCACCAAGTACCGCGGTGGTTTCTCTCCGTAGCCGTAACATTATTGTACTGAGATCGTTGTGTAAAATAAAAACTCTGAATAATGAGTTGAGTACACAGAACATAGCAAGCTAGCGTTGAAGGCTGTTTTCAGAGTTGCCGTCGTGCAGTTGTTATCACGTTCTCCTAACACGTTCGGGCTGGTCGCGGGTCGTCGTTGGTTGGTTAGTAGAGATTTTGACCTTTTCTTGCCGTGCTTTCAGACTGGTTTCCAATCCTACCTCAGGACACCACTCTCAAAACATATGTTCTTAATGAACTAAATGTTTCATGGAACACAATATGCGGATGATGTTTCATTTAATTAAAGAAAACATGAGATTTTATGTCACTATTGGTTTCATTTGACATTTAACAGTGTCTATTTTACCTTGCGATTTTACCTTGATAAGACTGTAGTGGCCTTCCTCACACCCAAATCTTACCAGACAACAACATTTGCTAAGACATCGCTTTAGACTCAAACTGATCTGATCCATTTTCTAGAAGTGTTGCCAAGTAGAGTGGTACCAGAGATGAATTGAAATCTTTGAACAGTATTTCTGTACAGTTCAGTTTATACAAATATAATATGCATGTGTACGATTGCATGTAATTGCACCAATATGTACATTTTAAAGATCAAAAATACTTTTTAAAAATGGCATATACTTTCTGTTGGGTTATTTGTCCTTATTTCAGCAAAAATTTGAGAAAATATTGTGATCCCATCATTTTCCATTCATGTTTTAACTAGCAAAAACAGGCGACACAGTCAAAGACCGTTGAATGCATTGATTATACATTGATGATTGATTACATATGGTTCGCAAATCCCTCGGACAGTCCAAAGATATATCAAGGAGGGGAGTGAACTACTTTTTGTGACATTATAGATAATGAATGAATTAAAGACAAACAATTAAAAGAAGACTTTAAAACTTGAAGACTTTACATTATTTATGTCAGAGTCATCCAGGGGCAGAGGTTGAAGCAGAGCCTCCTGCCAGTGCCGCTCCTGTGATGAAGTCGCTATGGAAACCATCAGCGTAGGCCATCATGACGATCCCAGTGATGGAGAGAATAACTGCTACTATCTGGAGAGACAGACAGGCAGGCAGAGAGACAGACAGACAGACAGACAGACAGGCAGGCAGGCAGGCATTGAGACAGACAGGCAGACTGACAGACAAGCAGGCAGACAGAACAGCCCAAACAGAAACACTCAATCACAAGTCTATCAACACCTTTGACAGCTCTCCACTGCCACCATGTGGTAGAGAGATGTAAGGCACTCTTGGTTCACCTGTGTTGATCAGCTTAATGGATTTGCTGCCCTTTTAAACCTTTCAAATGTTCTCCCCCCTCACCCATACTCTCCCCCTCCCTCCTCTCCCCCTCCATCATCTCCCCCCTCCCTCCTCTCTCTACTCTCCTCACCCATACTTCCATGAAGCTGTCTTTGAGGCCGATCCAGGAGAGCAGGAAGATGACGGCTTGGCTGCAGCAGAGGATGGCGCTGGCGTTGCCGGGGGCGATACGTCACAGGGCCAGTAGGTACAGGTAACCAGAGAGACTCCATAGCAAAGAGAAAGGAGCCGCAACCTTGGTGAGGTTGGTACATGGACATAAAAAACAAATAGCAAATATTGACAAGAAATTGACAAAATAACAAAGTATTAACAAAATAGCAATAACAAATTTACAAAAAAGAGCAGCAGAACAATACATCTTGTATGCTGTGTGAGACTAAATGGCAATGAGGCTAGAGGCTGTGAAATGGTTGTGGGGCATGTACACTATAAATTAGAATAATTTTCAATAATTATAAATTACACTGTCAGTGCATTGTTTGTGTGACAGGGTGGGGGGGGGGGGTGGAAGTCAGTGAGAGGCAGGAGGCTTGGTTGTTAGCCCCACTACCATGGGGAAGAAACTGTGGCGCGAGGTTTTAGTCTTGATTGACCCGAACCTTTTGCCGGATGGAAGTCTCTGGAAGAGGTTGTGACCAGGATGGGAAGGATCAGCGATGATCTTTCCTTCTCTCTTACTGGTCCTGGAGTGGAACAGGTCCAGGAGAGATGGCAGGTTGTAGCCGATGACCTTCTCGGCTGACCGAATGATCCGCTGCAGTCTGCCTTTGTCTTTGGCAGTGGAGGCAGCGAACCAGACGGTGATTGATGAGCTGAGGATAGACTCAATGATGTCTGTGTAGAACTCGAACGTCACTTTCTGCGGCATGTTGAATTTTTTCAGCTGCCGCAGGAAGAACATCCTCTGCTGGGCCTTCTTGATGGTGGAGGTGATGTTCTCCGCCCACCTGAGGTCCTTTCAAATTATTGTCCTCAGAAATCTGAATGACTCCACATTGTTAACTGGGGAGTCACACATGATGAGAAGGGCGGTTGGGGCTGGGCACCAGGAAGCCAGGCTGTCAACTTCTTCGCTGTAGGCGGCCTCATCACCATTGGAGATTAATCCAATGTGGATTGTGTCATCCGCGAACGTCAGGAGTTTGACAGAAGGTTGGCTAGAGGTGCAGCTGTTGGTGTAGAGGGAGAAGAGTAGAGGAGAGAGCACACAGCCTTGTGGGGCTCCGGTGCTGATGGTCCCTAACCCACCTGGTGACTCACCTGGTGTTGTGAGCAGAAACACAGGACTGGGAGAGATGGCAGGACCGGGAGAAACTTTGGACGTTCGTTTTTTCATGTTCACTCCCTGTGCTGCTGTCCTTCGCGTATAGACCTCTGCTACTTTCGAGAGCGGAGGGCTGTTTGGTCCTGCAGAGTGCTGTTTGGTCCTGGGGAGGGCTGTTTGGTCCTGCAGAGTGCTGTTTAGTCCTGCGGAGTGCTGTTTGGTCCTGGGGAGGGCTGTTTGTGGTCGTGTGGTTGAATGGTCAAGCAGTCAAGCCGTCTTAGTCGTGTGGTCAAGTGGTCCGGCTGTCAGGCAATGATGTGTGTATGGAGCTTAGAGGTGTTAAAGCAGAGGATCTACCCAGCTAGCCTAGAGATTACTATCATCACCAGCTCTGTGTTCATGGACAGGCCATCTAATACCACTCGCTCTCTCCATGGACAGGGTGTCTAATACCACTAGCTTAACGCTGTGAGCACAACTAACCCTCCTTCTCACCTGCATCATCCAACTCCCCTGCTTCTCACCTGCATCATCCAACGCCCCTCCTTCTCACCTGCATCATCCAACGCCCCCTCCTTCTCACCTGCATCATCCAACTCCCCTCCTTCTCACATGCATCATCCAACTCCCCTTCTTCTCACCTGCAGCATCCAACTCCCCTCCTTCTCACCTGCATCATCCAACTCCCCATCTTCTCACCTGCAACATCCAACTCCCCTGCTTCTCACCTGCATCATCCAACTCCCCTCCTTCTCACCTGCATCATCCAACTCCCCTGCTTCTCACCTGCATCATCCAACTCCCCTGCATCTCCCCTGCAGCATCAGGTCCCCTGCTTCTGAATCTGTTGCCATGGTATCAGTGTTCTCATATCTCTGTTGCCATGGTATCCGTGTCCCTATGTCTCTGTTGCCATGGTATCTGTGTCCCCATGTGTCCCCATGTTTCCCCATGAGGTTGAGTATTACTGTACATCTCTCTCACCCTAACAGTGACACCTTCAAACAAGACAATAACTTATCTAACTTTATGGCCTCTATTTTCAGCTGGCACAAATCAGACGCAAGTCCAACCTCAGGCGTTTTGGCAATTTGTGTCGGAAGAAACAGGTAAAAATACCACAGCGTTGGAATGCTGTCTCGTCTGTCCTCAGGTGGGTGGAGTAGCGGTACTAGAGGCGTGTTCACGACAATGAGCAGGCCAAGTGCTATAATTAATAGAGCCTCATCATTTTTGGATGATGTGAAAAGTCTTGTGCTCCTTTTAGAGATGGTGTGAGTTGAGATGTTTAAATGAGACCATTAGTCTCACCCACAAGGGAAGTGGTCTGAGACATCACAGCAACCTCTGAGAGAAGTATGAGTTTCAGCTTATACTTACGTTGCAGCTTAATTTGCCGCTGTAACATTTGAAATAGGTCTATTATGGAAGCTTCAACCAGTCAGAGGAAATGCTTTGAGAAATAGGCTGGCACGAAACTGACTTCACCATGATATTATACAGAGCTTATACAGTTAGGTCCATATATATTTAGACTCTGACACAATTTTTGTTATTTTAGCTGTTTACCAAAATATATTCAAGTTACAGTTATATAGTGAATATGGACTTAAAGTGCAGACTCTCAGCTTTAATTTGAGGGTATTCACATCCAAATTGGAGGAAGGGTTTCGGAATTACAGCTCTTTAATATGTAGCCCCCTCTTTTTCAAGCGACCAAAAGTAATTGGCCAATTGACTCAAAAGCAGTTTCATGGACAGGTGTGACCCTGTGCCCAGAGCTCTCTTCTCCCTTGGGGGTGTGCATGTGTGTTGTCTCGGAGGGGGGGGTGTGCACATACCATATTCCAACAATTGATGAGAATTGATTGCATGGCCAAATAAACAGTCTTCTTCTTCTTCTTCTTCTTCTTCTTGACTACTGCAATGCACTCTTGGCCAGGCTCCCTGCCTTCGCCATCAGGCCTCTGCAGCTCATCTAGAATGCTGTCGCCCGTCTGGTGTTCAATCTCCCCAAATTCTCCCATGTCACCCCCCTCCTTAGCACCCTTCACTGGCTTCCAGTAGCAGCTCACATCAGATTCAAGACCCTGGTGCTCGCCTACCGGGCGGCAAAGGGAACAGCATAGCTTGCAAGCAATGGTCAGCCCCCAAACCCCTGCCCGACCACTCCACTCTTCCACCTTGGCCAGCCGCCTGGCACCACAGCCTCTACGTGGATGCAGCAGTCGCGCTACTCAGTCACGACTTTTCACTGTCAAGGTGCCCCGCTGGTGGAACAAGCTTCTCACTGCTGTCAGGACTGCAGTCACAACCAATCTTCTGCCGTAGATTGAAGACCCATCTCTTCAGGCAACATCTTAACTGTCCGTCCAAAATACCTCTTCATCAACACTACCCCCCTGTACAAGTTTCTCTCCTGTTAAAAAAAATGAATAAAAAAAACGAAAGTAATTATTCCTTCTTCTAGCAGTGTGACTGCCAATAGCCCCTGGTCCTAGCATAGATTACTTTTTCTTATGATGACTGATGGATAGATGATTCACTTACTGAGACAAATGTATTTGTTGTAAGTTGCTTTGGATAAAGGCATCTGCTAAATGCCATAAATGTAAATGTAAATGTAAATGTAAATGTAAATGTAAATGTAAATGTAAATGCAATAAGGCACAGTGAAGTCAATAAAATTGAAGTCAAATTGTCTCCATAGTGCAGGTAGAGAGTGCTCTAGGGCTGCTGGGCAGCTAGAGGTGACTGTTCAAAAGTATTATGGCCTGGAGATTGAAGCTGTCTTTGAACCTGTTGGTCCGAAACTGAATGCCGGAGGATAGCGGAGAGAACAGGGCGTGACGCTCAAGGTGAGGACTGACGTGTCGTAGAGAGGAAAATCAATGTGTGTTTTTTTACCAGTGCCATTCACAGATCTTATGAAACATTGTGTGTACCACAATTCAAAGACAAAACGACCACAAGTCACAAAGGAAACGTTTTTTAATCAATGCTCAGAATTTCACCAAGAAAACCATATTTTATGTTTTCACGATCGGTGCATCACAGAGTGTGTGGTCTTGTTTATTCAGCCTCTTTGGCCTGTGAAAAGAAAAAGAAAATAAGGACATGAATGAACCTCTTACGTATGATTACTTCAAAGAACACAATAGACTGTTTAGGGCAAGCAATTCTTTGGCTCTGGGCTCAGCTTTGAGTTCAAGTTTGAGTGTCAGTTTGGTTTGTATTAATCTGTTATTAACAGGACGACCCTAATGCATTGTGCAATGCCAAAAAAGGTTTTTACACCCCGAAGTATACGTTTTTCAGAGACTTCAAAGACAGCTGTGAATGTAAAAGTCAATATTGACCTCTATGTGTACAGTGAACCTGAAATGGTGTTGTTGATGAGGTCATATTTGATAGGTTTGGTAGCAGCTTCGTACCTTTCCAGAATCACGGCTCTTAGCCCTGAGCTTGTTGACCTGGGACTCAGCGATGTCAGCACGCTCCTCAGCCTCCTCCATCTCATGCTGAACCTTACGCAACTTAGACATGTGGGAGTTGGCTTGTTCCTCCTGGGAGAGGAAAAGAGAGGTAGAGAATGTGAGAGGGAGACAATAACACACAGCCTACAATGTTTGAAATGTTGTGAAAACAAATTAACCAAATTAAAAGGGAACATTCTATTACTCTATAATGATGTTAATATAGAAGCAAACACTATGCACTATGTGTATTATTACCTCAACAGTTACTTGCGATATACATTGTCATCGTGCATAGACATGCGTGAGCAGCAATTACTTAAACTTAACGACTGTATATGGATACCAAATGTTGTAATGTAGGTTGACTAGGGTTAGGGTTACAAATCATGTGTTATATGCTGTAAGAATATTTGACTCTCAGTGTGTGACTCACCGCTTCCTCAGACTGCCTCTTGTAACCCTTCACTTTAAGCTGCAGCTTGTCTACCAGGTCCTGAAGTCTGGCAACATTCTTCTTATCCTCCTCAGTCTGTGGGAGAAAGTCAATGCCCATACTTCAATTGCATTCAGGTGCCTGACTGTACCAGAATGTGTGAAGGTGTTTCTGTTACTCTTACCTGGTAAGTGAGCTCCTTGACTCTGCGCTCATACTTGCGGACACCCTTCACTGCGTCTACACCCCTTCTCTGCTCGGCATCCACCTCAGTCTCAAGCTCACGCACCTGTATGGAGGGAACACAGCTGTGTGTTTAAGGTGGTGAAATCAGTCATGAGTTATTGGAAAGAAGTAGAGGTTGATTCTTCTGAACTAATATAGATAGGCTGTGTGAACAAAGTTCTGTGTGTTCTGCAAAGTTACCCTGGACTCCAGTTTCTGGAGCTGTTTTTTGCCACCCTTCATTGCCAAATTTTCAGCCTCATCCAGACGGTGCTGCAGGTCCTTGACTGTGACCTCAAGGTTCTTCTTCATCCTCTCCAGGTGAGAGCTGGTGTCCTGCTCCTTCTTCAGCTCCTCTGCCATCATGGCCGCCTGAAATGGTAGTGTGTGGAGTCATTTAATTAATGTGTCCACAATGTGTCACAGATCATGTGCTCAGCCCAACTACAATTGGCCTATGGCGTAGAGGTCTTTGCGGGTCAAAAGACATGGACCCGTTCTGAAATGGACCCATGCATTTTCGACTCCAACCAGGACAGCTTAACTTTCTGCTTTTGACTAGCTCGGTAAATAAGGCCTCCTCATCTCCGATGCTTGGAGAGGCAAAAATTTACCCTGGTCTCGAGTTTTCGGGTTCTGTTGGATCTGTAAAGACCTCTATTTTGGAAACAAATAACGTTTATTGTATTGTTTTGTTTTGAATATGGGGACTTACATCAGTGATGGCCTTCTTTGCCTTCTCCTCTGCGTTTCTGGCCTCCTGCACTGTGTCGTCCACCTCTCCCTGCACTTGAACCAGGTCAGTCTCCAGCTTCTTCTTAGAGTTCAGAAGGCTAGTGTTCTGTATGAGGAAACTCAATGATTAGTTGAACTGTATTTCAAGAAAGCATACAAAAGTCACACTGTGGGTAAGATGAGACTGCCTAGAAATCACCTATACCTGGGAGTGAAGCAGTCCCACTCGCTCGCTGGCGTCCACCAGCTCCTGCTCGGCCACTTTGCGGCCTCTCTCTGTCTGCTCCAGAGCAACCCTAAGCTCCTCAATCTCAGCCACCATCAGACCGTTCCTGCGCTCCACCATGGCTGCCTGCTCCTTCAAATCTTCTGCTGCGCGAACAGCATCATCAAGGTGCAATTGGGCATCCTGGGATTCACAAAGACATAGTGCATTAAAACTTAGGAAAGGTATGGTTAGGGGTAATGCTTACATTGACTGATTTCCCAGCCCCTTACCTTGAGCTGTCCCTGGACGTTCCTCAGCTGTTTCTGGGACTCGGCTGCCTGCCTGTTGGCATGGCTCAGCTGGACCTCCATCTCGTTCAGGTCTCCCTCCATCTTCTTCTTCACCCTCAGGGCGTCATTCCTGCTCCTCACCTCTGAGTCCAGGGTGTTCTGCATGGAATCAAGCATCCTCTGGCTGTTCCTTTTGATCTGCTCCATCTCCTCATCCTTCTCAGCAAGCTTCCTGTCCACCTCACCCTTGATCTGGTTTAGCTCTAGCTGCACACGCAGAATCTTGGACTCCTCGTGCTCCAGTGTACCCTGAACAAAACAAAACAGTCGTCACACGTTGATTGTGGGAGAGAGTAGTGGACTGGCACTCATTAATTTAGGCTTGTTCTGGAAAGGGGCCTGCAACTGTATGCAATGAAAATGTGGTAATAGGATAGGAGGACCAGGTCTAAAAAATGATTTTATTCTCAATGAGACTAACCTGGACAGTAAAGCTTAAATGAAAGGATGAGTATATGTCCCAAATGAACAGGATTAAACTGCATGAGTTCCTACCTCAGCCTCCTCCAGGGCAGTCTGGATCTCAGACTTCTCTGTCTCCACAGTCTTCTTGGCCTTCTCCAGCTCATGGATGCTCTTGCCAGTCTCCCCGATCTGCTCAGTCAAGTCAGAGATCTCCTCTGCAAACAGAAACACAGAAGTCATTCAGAAGAGGGAGATTTTCTTCTGAATTATGACAAGAATAAATGTAAATGTTTGTTCTGTCTGGCGAAGCTTAGGATCTTAAAACGTTTTAGACAAGTTGAACATTGTTCTGAAGAATCAGGTCACTACATTCGTAGCTTGATGAAATAAGACAACGCATCATGAGCCAAATAAAACTACTGCTGCTGACTCACGTTGCAGGTTCTTGTTCTCTCTCTTCAGAGTCTCCAGTTGATCCAAAGTCTCCTCATAGGAGTTCTTCATTTTGAAGAGCTCCGTGCTCAGAGAACGAGCCTCCTTCTGAGCTCCTTCCAGCTCTGCCTGGCCCTCCTCAAACTTCTGCTTCCACTCTGCCAAGACCTAGAGAAATCCATGCGATTTTAATCTTTCGCTTTCTTCTTTTATCTGTCCATTAGCGAATTGATGGGGCTTTTGTAATAAGAAATATGATTTAACAATACACCCTGTTTTTCATTTCAATTTAAAGAGGTCGATATGGTGCTAGAATGAATACATTAGATTTATTTAGTTATTTCACACCTTGTCAAAGTTCCTCTGCTTCTTGTCGAGGTTGGCAGCAAGAGCATTGGCTCTCTCCACGTCAATCATGAGGTCCTCCACCTCTCCCTGCAGCCTCTGCTTGGTCTTCTCCAGAGAGGCACACTTTGAGTTGGTCGCCTCGATTGTCTCCTCTGCCTCCTGCAGACGCTGGGCCAGCTTCTTCCTGTTAGACAGATGAGGGATTTAAAGCTTCCCCTCTGAGGGATTGTGTCAGAGAATGTCTGCACATCTGGCTCTTACAAGTGATGGGAGAAACAGTATACAGTAACTCATGTGTGGTGTTCTGATGATAGTGAATTTAAGAAGCCCTGCTCAGGAGCTTCTACATTTCTACTTCTACATTCTGGTTTCCTTTCATTGTCAACCTGTATCAAACAGTGGGATAGACTGTTTTTGCTGTTATGTGTGACTCACTTGGCTTCTTTCAAATGTATATCTGTATTATATAATAATTCCATTTCTATTTAGGATTAAATATAATGGAAAAATCATTTTGCAATAACTGTCCCCTTTACTTTCTTTGATTAAAATGTGTCAACTCATCTCCAGAATGAACAGAACAGAATTTAAATACCCCCCAACCATGGTGAATAAGAGGGTTGTGTGTGACTCACTTGGCCTCCTCCAGCTCCTCAGTGCGCTGGATGGCATCAGTCTCGTACTTGGTCCTCCACTGAGCCACCTCACTGTTGGCCTTGGACATGCCGCGTTGCAGCTCTGCCTTGGCCTCCTGCTCCTCCTCAAACTGCTCCCTCAGGAGGTCACAGTCATGGCGGGCAGACTGGACACCATGGGCCAGTGCGTTCTTAGCCTAGGGAGAGATAGAAGAGGTGATGGGGGATAGGCAGAAGAGAGGTGAGAGGGAGTAGGAGCTGTAGAGAAGGTGTAAGAGCATTATTGAAAAAGAAAAAGACAAAGAGAGAGACATGCAGAGAGTCAACATGAAGCTGTAGTTCAAAAAGTTGTGGTTGGTGGAGTCTATTTTGAGTTCCTTACCTTGACCTCCTCCTCAACATGTCTCTTCAGCTCCTCAATCTGCTGGGTGAACGCCTGTTTGCCTCTGGTCAGCTGGGACACCAGGGCCTCCTTCTCCTCAAGCTGGCGACCAAACTCACCTGTGGGGAACAGAGCATCTTGTTAATCTACACTAAGTTCTAATGGTTAATGTTCATTGTTGTCAGTGTCAGTTATATTTCTGAGCTTATAGGGTATCAAGTTTGATTCATGGTCAGTTATGTGTTTTTAACGTTCATTGGTACCGTTCTCAGTCAGGAGTCTGGCCCTCTGTCCGCTCATGTCATTGACCTGGCGCACATTCTCTTCATTCTTAGTCTTGATCTCGCTCAGCTGATCCTCAAGAGTACGGCACATCTTCTCCAGATTGCCCTGGTAGTGAAACATAAACCATTATTACTTTCCATGATTATCTTGAGCCAAGCCTTGAATGCCAAGCTTTCCATTTCTAACTTGTATTTGAATTGGCCCCCACAAACACAGCTCCATCCAAACATTGCTACTGACCTTAGCCTTGGCGACGGCCTCCATGTTGCTGGAGAGGTCATCTATCTCCATCTTGTACTCACTCTTCTCCTTCTCCAGCTTCTGCTTGACGCGCTGCAGGTTGTCGATCTGCTCCCCGAGCTCTGCCACGCTGTCTGCTTGCTTCTTCCTCAGAGCGGAGGCTGTGGCCTCATGCTGCAGGGTGGACTCCTCTAGGTCGCGTCTCAGTTTCTGAAACTCTGCCTCACGCTTCTTGTTCATCTCTATCTGAGAAGCGGTAGCACCCCCGGCCTCCTCCAGCCTCTCACTGATCTCCTCAAGTTCCCTGGATAGATCGGCCCTCTGCTTCTCCACCTTAGCTCTGGCAGCACGCTCAGCCTCAATCTCCTCCTCCAGCTCCTCAATACGGGCCTACAATAGGGAGACACAAACAGAGAGATGAAATCTACAACACAGTCAAAGCAAAGGAGCTCACAAAATAATAGTAAACAAATGATTACTTTAATATTAAGATGTGTTTATCCAAAGCAACTTACAGTTAACATACAGAATGTACTGTATGGTGTTTAAGCATCATGCTTAAACCAACTGAACCGTTGCAAACCAGGACAGTGCTAACAGGAGAATGAATTGATCAGTGTTTCTCATAGTGATCCTGACAATGTTAATTGCAGTGGAGTTTGAAACTATACAGACAACTATGCCATCTGCGGCCTTGTTCTGTACCTGGAGTTCCTTGATCTTCTTCTGCATCTGAGCACCCAGAGACTGTTCATCCTCAATCTTGCTGAGAAGCTGGGAGGTCTCGAAGTCCTTCCTAAAAAACACAAACACATTGATTGCAGTTTGATAGTGGAAATGGAAAGTCTATCGTATCGTTCACTTTGGTTTATAGAAAGACATCTGTTCAGATTTGTCTATTTTCTAATTCAATAGAAACATTTTTCGTTTTGTTTCAACACAATGATGATTCTGACTATTCCAACAATGTAAAGAAAAAATTACGTTCAATTAATATCAAATACAACTTTGTTGTCATTTGTTTGTGTTTACTTCTTGATCTTCTCATCAGACTGCTGCTTGTCGTTCTCCAGGTCCATTATGGACTCCTGGGCCAGTTTCAGATCTCCCTCCAGCTTTCTCTTGGATCTCTCTAGGTCCATACGGAGCTTCTTCTCTTGCTCCAGAGAACCCTCAAGCTAGTAGATAAACACACATATTTATCATCAAAATCTAAATCATGAACAATAATGTCCAAACCATTAATAAGTAGATTAATGAAGTGAATCATTTGGGCGATAACACAGGGTGTAGTTTCTCAAACTAAATGACTAACCTAGACTTTCATACTATCTAATGCCATCTAATAATTCCACCCTCGCATGTGACAGTTTCATATTCTTGTGTGTCTTAGCTTCTGTAAAACAATTAGCTTTACTGTACTCTTACAATCCTGGTTGACACTAGCACAGCTTTATTTGTATTGCCCACTCACATCGTCCACTTGCTGTTCCAGCTTGGTCTTCGCCTTGGTCAGAGTGTTGACTTTGTCCTCCTCTGCCTGCAGGTCGTCCAGAGTCTGCTGGTGGGCCTCTTGGAGGGCTTTCTTCTCCTTGGTGAGCTTTGCAACAGCCTCATCCTGAGACGCCATTTCCTCAGTCAGGTTTTTCACCTGAACACAGATACAACAGAGATAGTCTTTTGTCACTTCAGCTCACAAAGGGAAATGCAGTTTTTATTGCATATAATGTGGCTTGCAAATGTTAGCATGTACTAAAAGTGATCCTCTAGATGGCAGTGTATACCATGAATTCATATCAAGTATGGAATGAAGAGTCCAGAATATGCTATGAATGTGGGGAGTACTATGCTGCTGAACTCTGCTACTATTTCATGTCTTCTCATTCCAGGACCAACATCACTTGGATTTAGTTATTGTTTTGCTATGGTTGGATTCATTGATTGTTTCACATTGACAGTTTGATCATATTGTATGTGTTTGTATGTGTTTACTTCTCTTCTGTAAGGTGACCTTGGGTGACCTGAAAGGCGCCTCCAAATAAAATGCATTATTATTATTATTATTATTATTATATGAGACCTTGTTTTCAGTGGCGTGTTTCTCCTTCTCCACTTTGGCCAGAGTTAGCTCCAGGTCATCAATGTCTTTCTTCAACTCAGAACACTCATCCTCCAGCTTCCTCTTCTTGGCTGTCAACTCAGCATTGATCTCCTCCTCATCTTCCAGCCTCTCGGTCGTCTCTTTGAGTTTGGCTTCCATCTGGATCTTGCTCTTGATGAGCCCCTCACACCTCTCCTCAGCATCATTCAGACACTCTCCTTCCTGGTTTCAAATGGAAGAAAAGGCAAACGGCTTCAAAACACAATGTGTATGCAAATATAAACTGATTCTAGTCCAAGGGCACACAGAAAATCAATACAAATCTATGAAAAGTGCTTGTGTGTTTGTGTTTGCATGCATGTGTGTGTGAGTGTGTGTGCCCTTGTGAGGCTGGTCGCCCACTCACAGATGCAACTTGGAGGGCAAGGTCATTCTTCTCCTGCAGGAGGGATACCATCTTCTCCTCCAGCTCCTTCTTACGGGCCTCTGCCTTAGTCAGGTTGACTTTGCACTTCTCAAAGTCCTCCTTCATGTTGGCCAGCTCCTTCTCTGTCTCAGCGCTCTGCAGCATGGGCTTGATCTTGTAGTAGACCTTCATCCATGGCCAATGTTTGACATTCATGAATGAGCGGACGTTGTACTGGATGGTGTAGATGGACTCTCTGGTTGACGGCAAGCAGGAAGGCAATTGTGCCGTAGTGAGTTTTATGCTTTTGAATGGCTCAATGATAACAAAGTTACATGGAAAAGTAGCCCAGGCTACATTATGATATGATTATATGATTTCTTGTAAGTGTATTCATATATCATCACATACAGGTGGTTCATATGTAGTGCTAGAGAGATTATCTTCCATCCCATACCTCCTCTCCATCATCTTTGAGAACTCCCTTCTCATCAGGTATCCACGGCAGAGAGCTTGAGTCATGGTTACCAGAGTTGCCAGCTTCTCATCTCGCATTTCCTCCAAGACCCCCAGCAGACCAGCTTTGAAGAACACCTGAGAACAGATAAACAAACATGTCAAATGGAGGAGCTAGACATTGTGACGTATGTATAAGAAGGGGCAGAATGGGTGGTTCAACACCACTAGACTTGGTTGTAACAGCATTGAAATGCATGTAATTTCACCATGAGATTTTGAAGAACAGATCGCTAATGCTCTGGGACAGATTAGCTATAGCCATACGACTCAAACACAAAGCATCACAAAGGAATTAAAGTTATCTGAAGCTTGGGTTCTTACAACTTTGAAAATGTTACGGTGTGGGCAATATTTTTCTCCTCTTAATATAGCTCCAAATGCTACATAAGGAAAGAGAAATTAAGAGATGACGGAGATTTTTTATGGATAGTTAACATTGAAGAAATGCGTTGCGGGATCTCCACAAGTACAGTATGTCTGTACTTTTTAAACCTCTTATTTTCAGGCATGGATGGTCAATGTTTAGTTCATACAAATATAATCTATCACTGTTTTATCTCATTCAGTCACGGCATCAGTAGTTTTTCAGTGCCAATATTTTGAAGTAGCAGTATTTTCACTTTCACGCTAGCGTGCCTGTGGGTTGGGCTCAGTGGAATTCTCACACACACGGCCACACTGCGGGGCATGCAACAGGGACCCGTTTTTGCTCATAAGCTCGACTTTTAGAACTGTAGGCTGAAATTCTATAAACTAACCTGAAGCATCTCTAATGTTTTAGTCCTGTTATGTAACACAACAACCTGTGGTAACATTTCCCGGGTGAATCTGAGCACTTACCTTGGTGTGTCCAAATTTGTACTCATCCTGAGGAACATCAATTGAGGCAAGCAGCTTTTCAGAAGCCTTCTTGTTGTCCATGAACTGACCCTCAGGGATGACACCGGCATTCAGTACTTTGTACCTGTATGGATAGAATTGTTAAATACGTTAGTCTCAAAGCTGTTTCTTATGTTTCAAGGAAGGGCACTGTGTATGAGTGTGTGTTTGTGTGTGTGTACTGTGTACTGTGTATTGTGTACTCTACCTCTGCTTGAAGTCAGCATAGAGGATTCTGCTGGGGAAGCCCTTTCTGCAGATCCTGATACCTTCCAGTACACCGTTACACCTCAGCTGATGGATAACCAGGAAGTTCTCCATCAGACCTGGAAAACACAAAATGCATCTTAACCCCTACATAAACCTGTTATAGGACTTATATTTTAAAAATGTCTCTCTGTGTTGTACCTGGAGTCTTTGACTCGTTGGGGATCAGGCAGCGCACAAAGTGAGGGTGGGTGCTCCTCAAGTTGGTCATCAGTTTGCCCAAGTTCTCCTGTGGGGGTTTACAAACCATAGTGTTCTCACAAATAATTCAGACTTAATACACACTTTTAAAAGATATTAAGTTTCAACAGACACTCAACAGGCAGGCAGGACTATCAAAAGCTCACCCTGAACTGGGAGGACACAGTCTGCATGGAACCTCCCTTCTTCTTGCCCCCCTTCTTTGTGGTGTCTTTTACAAGGAAATAATTTGAGTAAATAAAAGAGTGTTAGAAATTATATAAATCTCTGATAAAGTTCAAGTTGTATCTGCTGCAGTAATTAACTCTAAAGCCAAGGTTCTGGACAGCAACTTGATCCCATACGATTACATTGTAGCTATTAATTTAAGTATTATATTGTAATGTGGCAAGGAATGTAAAGTCTCATTCACACCGAGTTAATTGTGTGACTTCAAATGTCAGAATTCAAATGGGTCTTCTCTTCATGTTGTTGACCAACTCACACTGTGTGAGTCAAGGTTCACCGCACATGACCTGCGTTTACGTGAACATTTCGTCATGAGAACTTGGCTCTTGGCAAATTTGTGGCTGAAACCGTGTAGTGTCTGTCCGGCTTAATGCTAATCATCATCCTAATGCTTAGTTATTAACATGATGCTAATGTTACCTTCAGCTGCAGGAGGAGGATAAATGACAGCTAGCAGTTTGACTGAAGACTTCTGGTAGAGCTGCACCACAGAGTCGTTCAGGGGGTCCTTGTTCTTGTCCAGCCAGCCAGTGATGTTGTAGTCCACAGTGCCAGCATAGTGCACCAGGGAGAAGTGGGCCTCAGCTTTGCCCTTGGCAGGCTTGGGCTTCTCAAACGCCTTGGTTTTGCCAAGATGCTGGTCGTTCAGCTTGTTCTTGAAGGTTGTGTCTGAAGCTTTGGGGAACATGCACTCCTCTTCAAGGATGGAGAAGATGCCCAATGGCTGTGCAAAAAGACATTTGAATTAAATTAGTATGTTCATAATGTCATGTTCTTTACTTCAACAGTCACCTTTATATGATGATATGCATGTTGTGGAAGCATATTAAGCAGGTACTAACATACGAACAGTAAGATTTGTTGTACCAAAATGAGGACATCTTACAGTAGTCACAAACACCTACCTCTATTAAGTCTGCTTTCGACACCCATCATTAAATAGTATAATCCTCACAGGCTGCTTACCTTCTCAATAAGCTCAATGCAGGCAGCCAAGTCCATGCCGAAGTCAATGAACTCCCAGATGATTCCCTCCTTCTTGTACTCATCTTGCTCCAGGACGAACATGGTGTGGTTGAAGAACTGTTGCAGTTTCTCATTGGTGAAGTTAATACACAGCTGCTCCATGCTGTTGTACTGTTGATGGAATTTCAGAAGAATGAAGGAATCTTTTCGTCATACATGGGGCTGTAATCTTTCATAATCGCAACTTGTTTTCTTGTCCTGACATCATACTCACATCAAAGATCTCAAAACCTGCAATGTCGAGCACACCGATATAGAACTGCCTTGGCTGCTTGGTGTCCAACATTTCATTGATACGGACGACCATCCACAAGAACATCCTTTCATAGATGGACTTAGCCAGAGCCATCACAGAATTTTTCACCTGTAAACAATTATACCTCGAATTAATACATGAGATATTGACCATGTTTAGTTGAGGTGATGCAGGTGGACGGTGGTATGCATATGAGAGCGATTTTTAGGGTTTAAGGATTAGGGCACAGAATCAGAGAAACTATAGGCATGTGTTGTGACTGCTTAAACTTGGGGGAGAGGGAGGGGGGCTGTTTGTTTGTTTTTCTTTTTCTGTGTTGACATCAGACATGGGAGGATGGGAGGTGGGGAGGCTGTTTGATTTTATTTGATACTGATATGCGAAATTGTGTTTTATGATTTCTTATCATTGTTGAACCACAGGGTGGCACTTTTACACTCAAGCAATATAAAACCAAAACAAATCAAAAGATTGTTCACAATATGGCAGAGAAGTATGTTATGAATTAAAGAATGATACATGAATGCCTTACCTGGGCTACTGTCTGTCCCTTGGTCACATACTCATTGCCGACCTTCACTCTGGGGTAGCACAGAGCTTTAAGCATGTCAGCAGAGTTCAGGCCCAAGAGGTAAGCGATTTTATCAGCCACTGGAAAGAGAAGGAGCAACAACAGACTCAAGGACACAGCCATATTATTTAAACTTTATTTAGGCAGGGGTTAAGGTTAACACTAAACCTAACCCTAACCCTAACCCTTTATTTAGGCATGGGTTAAAGCCAACCGTAACCCTAACCCTAACCCTTTATTTAGGCACGGGTTAAGACTGACTCTAACCCTACTGAGAGCAAGGTCTCTTTTTCAGAGCAGCCCTGCTTACAAACATGGAACAATCAAATGTTCATTCAGAATGACAAACATAGTACAGTTTATAAATGACAAATCAATTACAACAACAATTTACACGCGAGCATGTTCTATGTGTTTTATTAGTAAAACTGAAATCTGTGTATTTGAAATAACTTTTTTAATTTGAATCAATCCACCAATTTGCATTATTTCAAATAATTGGTAGAGGGTCTACATATTCTGTCTGGCCAGAGTGATCAGCTATTCTGATGTAAAGTTTCATGAGGAACAACTTCTAAATGTTCTTTTTTCCATGTTTGGGGCTAGAGGTGGAACTCACCCTCTGTGCCGTCCGGCTCGGCCTGCTCCTCACGCTGCTTCTGCTTGAAATGCATGTTGCCGTGATGCATGACAGCACCAGTCAGCTTGAAGATGTAAATTTTATCCTCAGCGGTGAAGCCCAGGATGTCAATGGCTTCCTGAAAAAGAGGGATTTCACATTAGAGAGGACGAAAACAGTGAGGAATTGAAGACAAACTCACTCTGTCAGAGTACGGCTCTGTAAGCTCCAAATCTAGCAGAATGGATGGAAATGTCAGACTTCTCTATTCCTTTAGTAGAGTAGCAGCACAACAGGATTTTAACAATGTTACACAGTAGGCCTTTGTGGATGTACCCCTATAAGAGGATTCATTCACACTCCAAAACAAATCATTGATACAAATAAAAACTCTTTGCACGACTCACATCTGTGGCGACCAGCTCTACCGTGTCGTCGATGCTGGCCACAGAGATCTGCCCCTGGCTGATCATGGGGAAATCGTAGGGATTGGTGGTGATGAGTGTCATTTCTGTGGGGACCAGAGAACAAAGTTGTCCATTAAATCAAATGCATGTAGATATATGGACCACTTGTACTCAATACATATGCTCAATAGCCAGTGGATTGTTTTACCTATTCCCCCCGCCAGGCACATTTCATCAACTCAACCAAAGCCCAATTCTTATACCGTTTCTGACTCTACTTAGTGCAGCAGCTACTGTATGAGTATTTCACTTTCACAGCAGGGCGCTAGTTTTCCCTGCTCTCTGCTTTGGCGTACCGACTATCTCAGGTTTGTGGTTGGTCATCATCTGGTAGAAGATGTGGTAACCCCTCTCATCAGGAAGCTGGAAGGCCACCCTGGACTTCTCCAGCAGATCTGATAGAGAGAACAGGACAGAGATGAGTATTTTGCAAAAAAAAAAAAAGAATTGTGTTTAAATAAGTATGGAGAAATGACTAATACCAACTTACAGGTCTCAATGTCAGCACTAGCCAGTTTGCCGGACGTAGCAAAGTGAATCCTGATGAATTTACCCTACAGTAGAGCGGGGTGGTTAGAAATCAGTCAACAAAAAAACGACAACTGCCAAAGTGTATTCCCTCATACTTACAAAGCGAGACGAGTTGTCGTTCCTCACAGTCTTGGCATTACCGTAAGCCTCCAGCAGGGGGTTAGCTGCAATGATCTGATCCTCAAGAGACCCCTGTAAGAGACAAAGTCGCTGAAGTGTGAGTAACTTAAAATCTCTCTTAATGTGTCTGTCGACAAAACATCTGTTCCTTTTAGCTGAGAAAGTGGCAATAATGAGGTACAGACCTTAAATAATAAAAAAATAATAATAATAATTATAATCTGAAATGTGATTGGCTCCCACCGTAAAGCCCAGGGTTTCATTCCTCTCTGAGCCTACTGGTTCCCAACATCACATATACCAAACCCTAATCCTCTATGAAACTACTTTTGATATGCAGGACTACAGTATGGAAAACATGACTATAATAGAGTAAAGTTTAGGTGTTTCCTATCATCATTCACCTCAATTTACTCTAAATTGTGACATCAGCACAACTTACCTGTATTTTACCAGCGCTGACAGGTGCTTCCTTCTTCCCGCCAGCCACAGCAATGGTGGCAAAGTACTGGATGACACGCTTGGTGTTGACAGTCTTTCCTGCACCAGATTCTCCACTGGTTTATAGACAGAGAAAGAGGGGTTTAGGGTTCGGATCATATCAGCATTCATTAAGCAAGAAAAGACAATGGCATTGCTTTAACTTTTTTCATAAGCTAACACATATTCTCATTCAGTTACTCATTATTGTCTACATGACACCCAACCTACTGCAAAAGGAACACTTTTTGAAAAGTAAGATGTTAGTGAACAACTTACGTAATCAGGACGGACTGATTCTCTCTATCTGCAAGCAAAGAAACATTGTTCATACTCATTCATTGGATGTTGGTACATTATTACATTCAAGGCATCATCATAAAGTATCTCATCTATCCATCTATCCATCCATGAGAGCTCGTACCAGTCAGCATGAACTGATAGGCGTTGTCAGAGACAGAGAAGATATGGGGTGGAGCCTCCATACGCTTCTTCCCTCTGTAGGCATTTACACATGCCTGGTCGTACACGGGGAGCCACTTGTAGGGGTTCACCGTGGCACAGAAGAGCCCAGAGTAGGTCTGGATGAATTGGATCAAATATGGGAATTAGCCAAGTCAGATGAGCCGGAATGTGGAAGTTTAGGTGTCTTTGAATGTACTGACATGCCGTATATTGTGGTTTCTTGTGTTTGCTAATGTGTGCTAGGTTTCTTGTGTTGACCGATGTGTATGTATCTCTTACGTAGATCATCCATGCTGCGTAACGCTCTTTGAGGTTATACAGCACAGAGGCTTCATTCAGGTAGGTCATCATGGCCATGTCCTCAATCTTGTCATACTTTGGGGGGTTCATTTGCAAGACGTCATCTTCTTTGAAGTCTTTAGTCTGAAACAGTGGAATATTTAGATAATACTCAAATCAACACTACATGGATAACTTTTCACTGATAAACAAATAGAATATTTTTCATGATTTATTGTTTCTAGCATAATCCATGCAATTGATTTATTTGAATTACAGTACCAGTGCTATGCTATCCTCCACTCTACTTGAATATTAAAGGTCAAATCAAAGATTCCATTTTTTTTCAATAATATTTTTGTGTGTGTTGAAAGGTTTATCCTGCTTATGGAAGCTGCAGTTTGGTGATGTTATAGGCTTACCTCATGAGTGTCCAGAATATTCACAGAAACTTTTGCCCCATCCCTGGCAACAACTAAACCCTTGAGGTACAGCTCCTTGACATCAGTCACATAGCAGGCATTCTTTGCATCAAAGGGTGCGCTTTGAGCTTCGATCCTCTCCCTCTCTGGCTTACGAAGGTATATGGCAGCTGCGCCATAAATGGCCATCTCCGCATCCGTACTCATGGTGGCGGCTCACTAGGAAATAAAGAATAAAAAACAAACATGTTTGAGTCTGTACTAACCCCTCCCCAGTCAACAGAGTTAGAGGCAGCATATTTAACAGAATGTATTCTAATAATGTGACTCAAACCATGTCTCACCTTCTTTTCTCCACCCAGGTGAGATTGTATCTTCGTGGTGACCCAAGTCCTACAAACACAGTCAGCTAAAAAGCAAACAAAGACATTTAAAGAAGAATTATATCAAGGGTGAATACAGGGTTACATACAGTTATCTCTGTAATTATTGGGACGCTGAAGCATTTTTTCTTCACGAGGTAACGATTCTCAGGCATTATTTGAGGTTTTTTTTTTTTTTGTACATATTGGCATCACCATTTAGAAATAGCAACACCTATTATACATAGTCCCCCTATTTCTTGACCACCGTTTTGGACTGTTTTGGATAATTGTTGATGTTTAGTGGGCCTCATTTACCAACATTTTTCTGAATTAATTGTATAAGCCCTATTGTA
This sequence comes from Argentina silus, assembly GCF_951799395.1. Lineage (NCBI taxonomy): Eukaryota > Metazoa > Chordata > Actinopteri > Argentiniformes > Argentinidae > Argentina > Argentina silus. The sequence continues at coordinate 30,605,484 of NC_139656.1, read as the reverse complement.
TAATTCAAAAGCGAAACCACTGTCAGGCCAGATTGTATAATTCAAAACTGGAACCAATGTCAGGCCCTACTGTATTATTCAAAACTGAAACTGTCAATTTCAAGCTCAATGATGAGTTTTAGCAAACTGTAACCTGACCATCCTGTTTTTGAGTATAACTAGTGGTTTGCACCTTGTAGTGGAGCCTCTGTAATTTGACTGGTGAAGTCTTCTGTGGATGGTAGACTCTGACACACACACGCTTACCTCCTGGAGATGTATTACCTCCTGTTCCTGATCAGTGGGAAAGTTGTTTTGGGGTTTTTCTTAATCATGGTGAGCATTTTTCAGTCATCCACTATTGAAGTCTTCCCTTGCCTACTACCTGTTGTTAATGAACTTTTCCAAACTTTTGATTTTGGCAAGCCAAAGGTTTTGGCTATGTTTTTAATAGATTTTTCTTTATATTTTCAGCCTCATAATGGCTTCCTTGACTTTCAGTGACACCTCTTTGGTCCTTTTCTTGACAGACACGAATAGCATACTCCAAAGGCAAACGCAAAGCCTAGAATCAAGACTAGACATTGACAGCTCTCTTATGCTTGTACAAATTATGTGACAGAACACACCTGACTAACCTGAAACATTTTTTCCAATTTTCCAAATACTTTTGGTGCCATGAAATAGGGGGACAACGTTGTCATTTCTAAATGGTGAAACGAATATGTACACAAATAGCATAAAATAAAATCTAAGACTCTATACTCGAAAGGTACTTTTGACGAGAAAAGTTTTAAGATTGCACCTTTCAATGTCCACTTGGTATAAACATGCCCACTTTCTTTCAAACTATGTGAAGTAAAACATATTTTGAATTATCAAAACATTAAAAAACAATGCCACTTTACTGTCAAATAGAATGCAGGACTTGCAATAGAGCTAATCAAGTGTAATGTAAAAACATCCAGAACAACTCTCACAACACATCAGATACAGAGATCATCGATAAGACAAGTGAAATCATGTAAGGAGGTGGAGGGTCTTACCACAGAGGTTGAATCTGCCTGTGGATGTTGTGGTCTCAGACCCCTTATATCTGGTTCCAGAGTGCTACCCAAGCAGAAGTTAATTATGGACCACACGGCTAGAGGAGATGGATTGGATGAGAGACTTAGCTGTTTCCTTATGCCCTTTTCTGATTTTCCTATGTGATATTCATCTCTTAAAGCCAAGTCCAGCCAACTGCAATGGCTCTGATTTCAGTTGCACACAAAATCCTGGCTTTTTTGTAGCAGTCATGGCAGGAATAAGAAAACTGATATCAACCGGTTATTGGCAGATGTTAATGAGCAACTATGTGATGAAAGCACTTTTTCTGTGAAATAAATCCAAGCAATCCAGACTCAGGACAGATCCTTGTATTTTCAGATAAAGGTCAGCGGACAGAGCAATAATATAGATTTTTCAAACTTTGGTGATGCAAATTACATTTGCCTTTGTCCAAATGTGAATACAATTTGTAATGAATCGTAGTTTTAGCTGGAATGACCCTTTAATAAATGCTGCTTCTCTTGCATATTTATTATTATTATAAATCTTTCCACTGCTACTCCTTCAACTTTGAAGCTATAAATACCAATCCAACTTTACAACATGCAGAGAGGTCTTACCGAAGTTGCGAAGATGTCTTTTGGTTTTTAATAATTGTTAGACTTTTTTATTAAAGTGCAAATGTTAACATGGAGGTCTATGAAAACCAAAATATTAAATGTTTGTGTGTTTAGTGTGCAGCCTACAAACCTACAAATTATGAACTCTGATGAAAAGCTTTCTGATATCTAATATACCTTTTCAAGCTTTTTGTAACTCCAAAAACTCCCACCTGCATGATGGAGTGTTGAGTTAGGTCAGCATTCTGTGAGTTCCATTGTTGCTGCAGGTGCCATGGAGCTTTCAGAACTCTTCAATAAAAGGGAGTGGCTCCTGGACCGTGCCAGAGCTTTTATATCTGAGGTATATGGAAGGCCAAGAGGCTGGTATCGTCTCATTTAAACACACTTTTGTATTCACCCGGCAAAAACAGTGAGTAGTGCTAGAGAAGTACAGAACAGAGGAAAACTGAAAACACATGTGTCTGACATTCAAACAAAAACAATTTATATATTTACTCACGTTCTCAGTGAGGCATATTCCTCATTGTAGCCTATTATTCCCAAGTGTTTCATATTCACAACACATCATTATTTCAGAGGCGGACATCAACTCATGATTGGCTCCAAAGTATCAACCTGTCCTGCACAACAGACAGTTGTACTGTGTATGTACATTTCTTTCTTTCTTTTAAATTTCGCCATCTTTGATCTCCTTGATGTTCCTGCATGTTGATCATGCTGCTCCAAAGTCCAATTAAACGTATAAAGTGAGAAACAGTAAACCATTCTAGAGTGTATAATATTCACACCTCACATAAGTGGTGGCAGATGCTTCAATCTCCAGTGTATAATATCCACGTCTTACATAATCTAAGAATAATAACTAACAGGAAAATATTTAATTTCTGTAGCCCCTCTCACAAACATACGCATGGTCAGAAGTTTGCGTGGAGCTAAGCACACGTGTTGGGGTCTATTTAGTGCACAATGGTTATAAATGAGGCCCCAGAGGCCCAGAAGAGAACAGAAGGGAACAGCTGGAGAGACCACTGTATTGTATTATCATAGCTGCTGCTGCTGCTGTTGACACCAGGAGGGGTATATGGTCCAAAGCCACAGCCTGCTAACCTGGGCATCTATATTGGCCAGCCTGGCTCTGCAAGGGGTTCAGTATCTCCCATCAAATGTGTACTAAACCAGAGGGGGGAGCTGAAGGGAAGTGGAGAAGGGAACTGTGGTTGACAATCAGGAGGAGCAAACCAGCAAGGCTGCTACTGTGTGTGCTCTTCCCATCTCGGCAGCCAAAGCTAATTGTTGTCAGCTTTTTGAATGATTGTGTAGACGCCAACTATTTTGTGCAGCCTCATTCTTGAAGCTATGCCACTGTAAGGGCTCAGACCAAATGCACGTGGCTTGTTTATGTGTAGAGAGCATTGGCACTATGCAGACATTCAAATGTGAAATCTGCCATTAACATTATTTCTCTGACAGTGCATTCCAATCAGGCAGTTACTCCCTGCGCCCGGCACTGCATAAGGTATTCAGCCATTCTGACCTGCAACCTGGGCGTAACCATAGGGAACAGGTGTATTCAGCCATTCTGACCTGCAACCTGGCTGTAACCGTAGGCAACCACAGGTGTGCCCTATAGAGGAAATGAGAAAGCTGAGCAAGGATTGCGGGAACCTTTAAAAAATAAGTTGTTATATTTTCATTGTTGTGTGCATTGTTTGTAGCTATTTGTGAAGTCTGTATAGCATCTAACTTAAAATACTGTAGTTACTTAGCATAAATGTCTGCCGAAGATCTTTAGTTTACGTCTTGTTTGTTTTGGTGACTGAAATACATAACATGGCTTAACCATTTCAGGTAAGAATTTTAAACTGACCTTAGAACAGTGTTGAAGGAATATGTGCACATCTGACAGCCTGCTGGAGGGCCTGTACACCTGACTACAAAGACCTCAACTGACTCAAAACCAAGGATCAACTCTAAAAGTCTCACTGTGTTCAGATTGGTAAAGAGGTAACCTGCACAGGTTTATTTTTTTCCTTTTTGTACTGAAATAAAAAAAGACATAACAGATAACAACACAATTGGTGAAAAACATCCACATGGGGATACATTAATTATTACCAAAACATGTATTTCAGTGCTGTAATTAAATATATTAGCTAACCAATTCCACTGTTGTTGAGTATATTTGAGGTATTTTGGCAGTAGAGTCTTGGGGGATCGCGTTGTTACTCTTCATCACATATTTTCAAAGCCACTGTGGTCGAGGGCATTTGGCCCGCATCAGCATTTTGTAACATGATTAAAGCATTAAAAATCTAATTTGGGATGTGAAATGTCACAAGCAGTGGCAAGGCTCCATTTGGGATTGCGTTTTGACCATCGGTCATAAAGATGACAATCAAGACAGATCTGTTGCCATTTGAGCTGTGCACCAGGAAATATGGCCATTTAGGGATCAGCCCTAATATGGTAAATTTGTGGCTCCTTTTTTAACAGCTATATTTTTAGATTTTAGATTTCAACACCAGTGGCCATGCCCCCCATGAACCCTGAAGCTCAAGGCCAAGGGTTGGGGTTCGTTGGAGCTGCTGCTGTTGGGGTACGGGGTTCATGGGGGTACAGGAAAGATGTCCAGTTCAACATCTTCTATTTAACAGGTTTTACCAAGCATACTCCTAAATTATAAATCATGTAAATCAATAGAAACATTCAAAGTGTCCCTTCTTGTTTTTCCATGAATCTGTCTCTGGTTTAACACTGTGGATATTTAGTCCACCAACACGACCATATCTTGAGGGACTAGAACTTGAGGGACTAGATTTGTTGGATCCAAATTGAATTCTGCTGCAAAGCATTGCCTTGGCTTCTCTGTAAGCTGTCTAGTAAAACTCGGCTGGCCGCCTGGCACCACTGCCTCTACGAGGATACAGTGGTCGCACTGTTCAGTTTTGGTTTTTCACTGTCTTGGCACCACGGTTGTGGAACGAGCTTCCCACTAATGTCAGGACTGCAGAGGTCCGCCGTAGACTGAAGACCCATCTCTTCAGGCTGCATCTTGACTGTGCCTCCAAAAGACTGCTTCAACCCCCACTACCCCTCTGTACAGTTCCTCTACTGTTAATAATACAAAATAAAAATAAAAATAATCCTTCCTTCTTGTTGCATTGTGACTGCCAATGGCACTTGGTCCTAGCATAGATTTTTTCTGATGATGACTGATGTATAGATGATTCACTTACTTTAGACAAAGTTGTTGTAAGTTGTTTGGATAAAAGCCTCTACTAAATGTCTAAAATGTAAATGTAAATGTAAATGTAAACGTAAATGTGAATGTAAATGTAAATGTGAATGTGAATGTGAATGTGAATGTAAATGTAAATGTAAATGTAATAGCTGTGATTATGTGTGCCTTATAGCCTTACTACTAAAACTATGAAATATACACTTAATATTTGAATAGGAGCTGTAGCTTGCAATGGTCAGCCCCCAAACTCTGCCTCTGCCTCTACGAGGATGCAGTGGTCACGCTATTCAGTCACAGCTTTTCACTGTCTTGGTGCCCCGGTGGTGGAACGAACTTCCCATTGCTGTCAGGACTGCAGAGTCACTACCTATCTTCCATCATAGACTGAAGACCCATCTCTTCAGGCTACATCTCAACGGTCCCTCTTAAAGACCTCTTCATCCCCACTACCCCCCTGTACAGTTCCTCTTCTGTAAAATAAATAATTAAATAAAGATTCTAATCTGGATCATAGACCATATATGAAAAACAACCATGAATTACCAGGATAATGAGTAAACAATGTGAAAATAACCAAACCAAGGAAAACCCCTGAAATGGTTTTGAGCTTTCTCAAAGACTCAAAGCACTTACATGTCAAATAAAAACAAGAGAGAAACGACAGGAGAGTCACAGAGCATACAGCACGACAATATTGGTGATCAATAAGGTGAGGAGCAGGGTCATGTCGGGCCTTGTCGATGAGGAGGACTTCATTTTAATTTCATTTTATTTATCCATTATTTATTCAGGGGAGTCCCTTTGAGACCAATATCTCTTTTTCAAGGGTGCTCTGATTACAACATATACAGACATCACAATTAATGACATGAAGATTGGTGGTGTCAGATGAGCAGTCTTATGGCCTGTGGGTAGAAGCTGCGGGTAGAGCCTGTTGGTCCAGGTCTGGATACTCTGACGGTAATACAGCTGGACGGGATACTCTCTACGGTGCACCTATAGAAGTTTGTGAGGATCTGGATCAAATTAGCCATTTGCCGAATTTGAAGAAAAACTTGCGCTAAAACGCCGTCCTGATCATTGTATGGGTGTGGTGTCACCATGTTAAGTCCTCAGTGAACTTGACACCGAGGAACATGAAGCTGCGGAGTCTGTCCACTGCAACCCCCTCCTCTTCTTTCTGAAGTCCACAATCAGCTCCTTAGTTTTGCTGATGTTGAGGGAGAGATTATTATCCAGGCACCAGTCGGCAAGGACTCTTACCTCTTCTATGTAGGCTGTCTCATCATTCTCAGGGATCAGGCCAACCATTGTGATGTCATTATGTCATTGTTTTATTATTATTATATTGTATTGCATTGTTGATTGTTTCATTGTCGATTGTTTGATTGTTGTTTGCTGCATTGTTGAGGAGCTAGCTTGCCCGAAGCATTTCACTGCATCGCCTACGGCTGCATTCTATGTTCATGATAAATAAACTTTGACTTGATTTGATTTGAGAAATGGGTGGATCAGGGCAATGTTCCTATGGTGGAAATAAGACAGCTGTGATGTTTTGTTGAGGAGATCTCCCAGGTTCTTCGGATGTGGGGAGGCTGTCACCTTTGCAACCTCAATGGTCAGGAAGAAGTTAGGGACGTTGTTGATGTGTGATTTTTAACCGATGAGGATGACCTCTGTTTTGTCACAGTTTAAAAAGCTGCTGTGTATCAAGGTTTTATGCTTTGTAGACACTGTGGTCACTGCAGGTGAGGTGTCAGGCTTCGTAGATGTAGATTTGCGTGTCGTCTGCGTAGAGGTGGTAGCTAAGACTGTGGCCAAGGGGGAGCATGTAAATACTAACCTCGTCCCCTGGCTATTGTACATATAAACCTGGAATAACGACTCAAACCTGTCCTTAATGGTAGTGAATTTACTGAGTAAAGTATATGTCATTATTTGATTTGAAGCAAATCATACGACTATGAGATGTACCATGAACCAGAAATGCATGGTGTGCAAGCACTCGGGGGGGGGGGGGGGGGGGGGGTGGGAAGTGCTGTGGGAGATGGTTGATGCGAGGTAATGCCAATGGATATGAGACCTGCAGTTTGTCCTGGCCTTTCTATTGGGTAAACGAAAGCCAGGTTTGACACATGGGTCCACTAGACCTTCCCTGGCATTTGGCCAGAAGCGTCTGGGGTCAGGATTATGTAAATACGGAACAGCAGAGGATGAAGGACAGAGCCTTGTGGGACACCATTGAGAACAGTGGATGGGGCCAACTGAACACTGTTGATGGTGACAAACTGTTTGACGGTTGATGAGGTATGATTTGAACCAGGACAGAGCCAGGCCAGAGAGACCAGCGAGGCTCTCCGGCCGTTCCAGCAGGGTGGTATGAAGGGGAGTTTAGTTATGGGCCTGTAGCTGGTCAGAGCATCTGTGTCTAGGCCTGGTTAGACAGGAGTGAGGGAGTCCAGGCATCCCTTCCCGCCATGGTGGATTCTATTCATAGCTGGCTCATAATGTCTGAAGCCTCCGCTATGTGTGTTGCATGGTAGACATACTTTATGTTGCTGTTTAATCGCTTATGATTAAATACATGCTGACAAAGTGCTACAGCCTTAAGTCAGTGCAACTTGAAGCCTCTGGTAACTGTGGGTAAGAGTAACTTTGCTGAATATATTAAATACGTGTTTTTCTTATTTCTTGTTCAGTCACTACCTTACGTCTGTTACAGAATTAGTGGGAAAGCCTTAAATGGTCATTCAGATCTTATTTTCCGAGCCACATAATAGGGCCAACTAATATGGTCAAACGTATGTGCTTACCAACACCTGACCTTTTTCACTCTGCAGCACAGTATGTTTTCAGCTGAGTATATGGAGTGCTGAATATGGTCATGTTCAGAAACTGAGGTGTCAGAAATACATCTATCCATCACAGCACAGATTGGGTCATTTGGGCGTGCGATATGACCGTCATAGAGATGAGTATCAAAGCAGATCTGCTTCTATTTGAGCTGTGCACTAGGGAATATGGCCATTTAGGGCTCAGCCCTAAAGCGAATAGTGTCTCCTTTTTTATCAACGATATTTTTAGATTTTCCGATTTACTGACACCACAGACTGTGGAACGGAGAGAAAGTCTGCTGTTTGCAACAACTTGACGTCTGTTTCATTGGTGCCATTACCAAGATATGCAGTTGGGCTCAGCTCAACGGCTGGGTTTGCTGTGGTGGAGTGAGTGTAACCGAGTTGAGATGGTAAAACTCACTCCTCAAGTCCAAATACCCCCACTGAACGTCTGGAGCCTCTGCTGTTTTTTATGGTGGGCATACTAGAAATCTGAGATCAGACATTTTGATATGGTTATATCATTATAAATAAATACTAAGTCAGTGCAACTTGAAGCCACTGGTAACTGTGAGTAAGTGTAACATTGCTGAATATATGAATATAAATTAAATAAATTATAAATTACAACTTAGAAAGGCTTAATGAGACTTTCATGAAAACCTTTATAAGGCCTACATAGATGCTTAACCAAACATTTATAAGCAAATTCATATTATAGACATAGTGTTATTACAGGTCCTTACATCGTAACTCTTCATATACTGTCACATGATATTTGATTTGGGAGGCATAGGCCTTATTATAGGTAATGAAGGTTTCTTAAAGCCTTTAAAGTTTATTAAACAGGACAGTATTTTAAAGACTAGTTAATTATAACAGTTTTCCCTGGTTAGGTCACATGGTCAAAACAAAGTCCTGCCCATAACTATGTTCCGACCCTGTGTCAATGTTTCCCTCGTATGATTATGTGGTGATAACAGTGTACTGGTCATGCTTGAGATGCATTAAACAACCAACAATGGGAATGTTCAACATTGCATGGGTTAGGGTTAGCAATATTATCATGCAATATCATCTATGTCTTATATTTTTAATTTTAATGTTTTAATCTTGAGCACTGTGATGCCATTATATTAAATAATTTAGACCATTGTAAATCATTGTAAACAATTCCCAACCAGCAGTGCTAATTGCCAAACAGGATTCACAATCTGGTTTTATGCCTCGAAACATTACGCACCATAACATTACGTACCATTATTGCCACGCATCCAGTTAAAAGCCGATACACCTTTTCCTATTTCAAATTCCCTCACCTTGTCTTAGAAATTGTGTGCGCGATGCAGGGTACAATGTATTCTCACTCTGATTGGTCATTACCGTTGCAGATTGGATTAGATCTAAACAAATCCAGTCTATAGAAAAAAGACGACTGTATCACTGAAACCATCTCAACCCAGCAGTGCTAACAGGGATTTAGAATCTGATTTAACTGAGTGGCACAGGCAACATTGCGCGTACAGTGTAGAGGCACCGACTTTTTGGAGTTTTGTCTTGATCAAACGTGACGGCACCACACAGTGTTGCTCGGTATGTCGTTTCCGTAGCGTAGTGGTTATCACGTTCACCTCACATGCGAAGGTCACTGGAGAAAATTTATATTCTCCTCTCACCAAGTACCGCGGTGGTTTCTCTCTGTAGCCGTAATGTTATTGTACTGAGATCGTTGTGTAAAATAAAAACTCTGAATAATGAGTTCAGTACACAGAACATAGCAAGCTAGCGTTGAAGGCTGTTTTCAGAGTTTCCGTCGTGCAGTTGTTATCACGTTCTCCTAACACGTTCGGGCTGGTCGCGGGTCGTCGTTGGTTGGTTAGTAGAGATTTTGACCTTTTCTTGCCGTGCTTTTAGACTGGGTTCCAATCCTACCTCAGGACACCACTCTCAAAACATATGTTCTTAATGAACTAAATGTTTCATGGAACACAACCTGCTGATGATGTTTCATTTAATTAAAGAAAATATGAGATTTTATGTCACTATCGGTTTCATTTGACATTTAACCTTGCGATTTTACCTTGGGAAGACTGTGGTGGTCTTTCTCACACCCAAATCTTACCAGACAACAACATTTGCTAAGACATCACTTTAGACTCAAACTCATCTGATCCATTTTCTATAAGTGTTGCCAAGTAGAGGAGTGGGACCAGAGATGAATTGAAATCTTTGAACAATATTTCTGTACAGTCCAGTTTCTACAAATATAATAGGCATGTGTAAGATTGCATGTAATTGCACCAATATGTACATTTGAAAGATATTTTTGATCTTTAAAATGTACATATTGGTGGCTACTTTTTAAAAATGGCATATACTTTCTGTTGGGTAATTTGTCCTTATTTCAGCATTCCATTCATGTTTTAACGAAAACTTAACTTAAACTTATTGGAGCTCAGAGAACACAGATTGAGAAGATGCACGGACGGGTGGAGTATAGCTCAGATAGAAACTCAGACAGGCGACACAGTCAAAGACCGTTGAATGCATTGATTATACATTGATGATTGATTACATATGGTTCGCAAATCCCTCGGACAGTCCAAAGATATATCAAGGAGGGGAGTGAACAACGTTTTGTGACATCATAGATAATGAATGAATTAAAGACAAACAATTAAAAGAAGACTTCAAAACTTGAAGACTTTACATTATTTATGTCAGAGTCATCCAGGGGCAGAGGTTGAAGCAGAGCCTCCTGCCAGTGCCGCTCCTGTGATGAAGTCGCTATGGAAACCATCAGCGTAGGCCATCATGACGATCCCAGTGATGGAGAGAATAACTGCTACTATCTGGAGAGACAGACAGGCAGGCAGAGAGACAGACAGACAGATAGGCAGACAGACAGATAGGCAGACAGACAGACAGACAGACAGACAGACAGACAGACAGACAGACAGACAGACAGACAGACAGACAGACAGACAGACAGACAAGCAGGCAGACAGAACAGCCCAAACAGAAACACTCAATCACAAATCTATCAACACCTTGACAGCTCTCCACTGCCATCATGTGGTAGAGAGATGTAAGGCACTCTTGGATCATCTGTGTTGATCAGCTTAATGGATTTGCTGCCCTTTTAAACCTTTCAAATGTTCTCCCCCCTCTCCTCCTCACCCATACTCTCCCCCTCCCTCCTCTCCCCCCTCCCCCATCCTCACCCGTACTTCCATGAAGCAGTCCTTGAGGCCTATCCTGGAGAGCAGGAAGTTGAAGGTTTGGCTGCAGCAGAGGATGGCGCTGGCGTTGCCGGGGGCGATGCGTCGCAGGGCCAGTAGGTACAAGTAACCAGAGAGACTCCATAGCAAAGAGAAAGGAGCCGCAACCCGCACCAGCCCTCGAACCGTCATGGTGTCCTCTACCAGGAAGTCACTGCACTGCCTGGGACCACAACCACAGGTGTTACTGACCTGCCTGTTTCTACTGACCTGCCTGTTTCTACTGACCTGCCTGTTTCTACTGTTGTTACTGACTTGCCTGTTTCTACTGACCTGCCTGTTTCTACTGACCTGCCTGTGTCTACTGTTGCTACTGACCTGCCTGTTTCTACTGACCTGCCTGTTTCTACTGTTGTTACTCACCTGCCTGTTTCTTCTGCTGTTACTGATATGCCTGTTTCTACTGACCTGCCTGTTTCTAATGATCTGCCTGTTTCTACTGACCTGCCTGTTTCTACTGTTATTGACCTGCCTGTTTCTACTGACCTGCCTGTCTCTACTGCTGTTATTGACCTGCCTGCTTCTACTGACCTGCCTGTTTCTAACGACCTCCCTGTTTCTACTGCTGCTACCGACCTGCCTATTTCTGACCTGCTTGTTTCTGCTGACCTGACTGTTTCTACTGACCTGCCTGTTTCTACTGCTGTTCCTGACCTGCCTATTTCTACCGACCTGGCTGTTTCTACTGACCTGCCTGTTTCTACTGATCTGACTGTTTCGCCTGACCTGCCTGTTTCTACTGATCTGACTGTTTCTACTGACCTGACTGTTTCTACCGACCTGTGGACACAGCAGGGTGTTACTAAGACAGACAGACCAGGGTTAGAGTTAAGATGATTAAACCAGGAGATTAAGGAACATAGTGTCCTAAACAGCAGGTGTGATTCATTAGGTGTTCATAATGCTCTTAAAACACAAAAACAACATTTCAGTCATGAAAAGACAGTTGGTTTAAATCAACATGAAGACGCAAGGTCCAGGTCTGCCTTTTTGTATTTGTATTTGTATTATTTTGTACTTTGGAAATGTATAAGATGTGTAGCATCCAGACTGACACTGTGGGTTTCTCTCATCTTGTCATTGTGGGTCTGTCCCCCCTGACCCATACAGGTGGATGACAGAGTTAATCAGAATCAGCATAATTTTATTTGGCCAAGTATATTTGCACATACAGGACACTGACTTGGTGAGGTTGGTGCATGGACATAAAAAACAAACAGCAAATATTGACAAAAAATATAAAAATATAAAAGTATTAACAATAACAAATTTACAAATTTACAAAAAAGAGCAGCAGAACAATACATCTTGTAGGCTGTGTGAGACTAAATGGCAATGAGGCTAGAGGCTGTGAAATGGTTGTGGGGCATGTACACTATAAATTTGAATAATTTTAAATAATTATAAATTACACTGCCAGTGCATTGTTTGTGTGACAGAGTGGGGCGGGGTGGAAGTCCCAGAGTCAGTGAGAGGCAGGGGGCTTGGTTGTTAGCCCCACTGCCATGGGGAAGAAACTGTTCAGGTGGCGCAAGGTTTTAGTCTTGCTTGACCGGAACCTTTTACTGGATGGAAGTCTCTGGAAGAGGTTGTGACCAGGATGGGAAGGATCAGCGATGATTTTTCCTGCTCTCTTACTGGTCCTGGAGTGGAACAGGTACAGGAGAGATGGCAGGTTGCAGCCGATGACCTTCTCGGCTGACCAAATGATCCGCTGCAGTCTGCCTTTGTCCTTGGCAGTGGAGGCAGTGAACCAGACGGTGATTGATGAGCTGAAGATGGACTCAATGATGGTAGAACTCGCCCATCACTTTCTGCGGCATGTTGAATTTCTTCAGCTGCCGCAGGAAGAACATCCTCTGCTGGACCTTCTTGATGGTGGAGGTGATGTTCTCCGCCCACCTGAGGTCCTTTCAAATTATTGTCCTCAGAAATCTGAATGACTCCACATTGTTAACTGGGGAGTCACACATGATGAGAAGGGCGGTTGGGGCTGGGCACCAGGAAGCCAGGCTGTCAACTTCTTCGCTGTAGGCGGCCTCATCACCATTGGAGATTAATCCAATGAGGGTTGTGTCATCCGCGAGTTTGACAGAAGGGTGGCTAGAGGTGCAGCTGTTGGTGTAGTGGGAGAAGAGTAGAGGAGCAAGCACACAGCCTTGTGGGGCTCTGGTGCTGATGGTCCGGGGCTCCGAGACAAGCTTGCCCAGCTGTGACCTGGTGACTCACCTGGTGTTGTGAGCAGAAACACAGGACTGGGAGAGATGTCAGGACTGGGAGAAACTTTGGACGTTAGTTTGTTCATGTTCACTCCCTGTGCTGCTGTCCTTCGGATATAGACCTCTGCTACTTTCGAGAGCGGAGGGCTGTTTGGTCCTGCGGAGGGTTGTTTGGTCCTGGGGAGGGCTGTTTGGTCCTGGAGAGTGCTGTTTGGTCCTGGGGAGGGCTGTTTGGTCCTGCGGAGTGCTGTTTGGTCCTGGGGAGGGCTGTTTGGTCCTGCGGAATGCTGTTTGGTCCTGGGGAGGGCTATTTGTGGTTGTGTGGTCATATGGTCAAGCAGTCAAGCCGTCCTAGTCGTGTGGTCAAGTGGTCCGGCGGAGGGCTGTGTGGTCCTGGGGAGGGCTGTTTGGTCCTGCGGAGGGCTGTCAGCCAATGATGTGTGTATGGAACTTAGAGGTGTTAAAGCAGGGGATCTACCCAGCTAGCCTAGAGATTACTATCATCACCAGCTCTGTGCCCATGGACAGGCTATCTAATACCACTAGCTCTCTCCATGGACAGGCCATCTAATACCACTAGCTCTCTCCATGGACAGGCTATCTAATACCACCAGCTTAACGCTGTGAGCACAACTAACCCTCCTTCTCACCTGCAGCATCCAACTCCCCTGCTTCTCACCTGCATCATCCAAGTCCCTTCCTTCTCACCTGCATCATCCAACTCCCCTGCTTCTCCCCTGCAGCATCAGGTCCCCTGCTTCTGAGTCTGTTGCCATGGTATCAGTGTTCCCATATCTCTGTTGCCATGGTATCCGTGTCCCCATGTCTCTGTTGCCATGGTATCTGTGTCCCCATGTCTCTGAGAGGTTGAGTACTACTGTACATCTCTCTCACCCTAACAGTCACACCTTCAAACAAGACAATCACTTATCTAACTTTACGGGCTCTATTTTCAGCTGGCGCAAATCAGACGCAAGTCCCACCACAGGCATATTGGCAATTTGTGTCGGCAGTAACAGGTGAAAATACCACAGTGTTGGAACGCTGTCTCGTCTGCGCTCAGGTGGGTGGAGTAGCGGTACTAGAGGCGTGTTCACGACAATGAGCAGGCCAAGTGCTATAATTAATAGAGCCTCATCATCATTGGATGATGTGAAAAGACTTGTGCTCCTTTTAGAGATGGTGTGAGTTGAGATGTTTAAATGAGACCTTCAGTCTCACCCACAAGGGAAGTGGTCTGAGACATCACAGCAACCTCTGAGAGAAGTATGAGTTTCAGCTTATACTTACGTTGCAGCTTAATTTGCCGCTGTAACATTTGAAATAGGTCTATTATGGAAGCTTCAACCGTTCAGAGGAAATGCTTTGAGAAATAGGCTGGCACGAAACTGACTTGACCATGATATTATACAGAGCTTATACAGTTAGGTCCATATATATTTTGACTCTGACACAATTTTTGTTATTTTAGCTGTTTACCACAATATATTCAAGTTACAGTTATATCATATATGGACTTAAAGTGCAGACTCTCAGCTTTAATTTGAGGGTATTCACATCCAAATTGGAGGAAGGGTTTCGGAATGTGTAGCCCCCTCTTTTTCAAGGAACCAAAAGTAATTGGACAATTGACTCAAAAGCAGTTTCATGGACAGGTGTGGGCTATTCCTTTGTTATTTCTTTATCAATTAACAACTCAACCTGATCGAGCATGCATTTCACTTGCTGAAGACAAAACTAAAGGCAGAAAGACCCACAAACAAACAACAACTGAAGACAGCTGCAGTAAAGGCCTGGCAAAGCATCACAATGGAGAAAACCCAGCATTTGGTAATGTCCATGGGTTCCAGACTTCAGGCAGTCATTGCCTGCAAAGGATCTAATCATTTTATTTATGATTATGTTAATTTGTCCAATTACATTTGAGCCCCTGAAAATAGGGGACTGTGTATAAATTGTGGTGGCGTACAGAGCCAAAATTATGAAAATTGGGTCACTGTCGAAATATTTCTGGACCTAACTGTAAGGAGAAAATCTGATATTTTACTTATGGTACTGTATGGTACTGTAATGGGACTGAAAAGCCCATTAAGTTTGTCCATCTCTGCCTCATGTAGGCTCCAGTGTACTCTGGAAGAGATACTGGTGTCCAGTCAGAGGGTGAAAGAACCAATCATAAGACAGTTGTTATTAACGTTGATCATTAATTCGTCCTGGCCATCTTCTCTACCTTCTTCTTCTTGTAGCGATCTATCTCCTCCATTCTTGTGTGTAACAGGTGTACAGGTAGGCCTACTACAATTCTAGAGTGTAACAGGTGTACAGGTAGGCCTACTACCATTCTAGAATGTAACAGGTGTACAGGTAGGCCTACTATGCATTCCAAAATTCAATCCCTTGCCTCTGACCCAAGGAACACATCTCCACATTTTCCTCCTCAACCCACCTCCTGCCCCTCCTCCCTCCTCCCTGTCTGCAGATGAATTTGTCACCTACTTTGAAAAGAAGGTTGATGACATTCACAGCTCTTTCCCTCTACCTCTCGCCAACACTGCTACCTCTCCACTGTGCTACACCCGGTCTCTGGTTTATCAGCTTTTTCCTTCCTCGCCCCTGATGATATTCTAAAACTGGTCACATCCAAGCGGGCAACCACCTGCCCCCTCGACCCTATCCCTTCCCCCTTTCTCCAATCCATCTCCAAAGACCTCCTTCCGTTCCTTACCACCTTAATCAATTCCTCTCTATCCACACGATCTGTCCTAGCTGCCTTTAAGACAACCAGAGTCAAACCTCCTCTCAACAAACCAACTCTTGACCCGTCTGCTGTCCATAACTACAGACCGGTATCCCTTCTCTCCTTCTTATCTAAAACCCTTGAATGTGCTGTCTCTAACCACCTGTCTCACTACCTCCTTCAGAACAACCTCCTTGACTCTCAACAATCCATCTTTAAGGCTGGGCACTCGACTGAGACTGCTCTCATTGCTGTCACAGAGACCCTCCACTCTCGAGCTTCCTCCCTCTCCTCTGTTCACATTCTTCTGGACCTGTCTGCTGCATTCGACACAGTAAACCACCCAATCCTTCTCTCCACCCTCTCAGAACTGGACATCTCTGGCTCTGCACTCTCCTGGTTTGCATCCTACATGGCCGATCGCTCTTACCAGGTGACGTGGAGAAGATTCCTCCCGGGGAAAGCCTGCCCTCTTAAAGACCTCCTCCCAGACAGCTAAGAACCTTGGGCTGATCCTTGACAACCACTTATCCTGTGCGACGAACATCACAGCGACAGCACGCTCCTGTAGATTCTTCATCTACAACATCAGAAGGATGCGTCCATTCCTCACCAGAGAAGCAGCACAACTCTTGTTCCAGACGCTTGTGATCTCTCGCCTCGGGGGGTTAGAGAGGCCGGCCAGCAATCGGCAGGTCACTGGTTCGTTCCCCACTCCAGGAGGGAGCCGGATGTAAGCTGGTAACTGGAAGGTTACTAGCATCATATCTAAGGTGCCTACCACTGCTGTTCTGCCCTTGAGCAAGGCACTTAACTGCTCAAGGGGCACCGAATATGGCTGAGGGGGGGTGTGCAATGCATGTGTGTTGTCTCGGGGGGTGTGCACATACCACATACCACATTCCAACAATTGATGAGAATTGATTGCATGGCCAAATAAACAGTCTTCTTCTTCTTCTTCTTCTTCTTAACTACTGCAACGCACTCTTGGCCAGGCTCCCCGCCTCCGCCATCAGGCCTCTGCAGTTCATCCAGAATGCTGGTGCCCGTCTGGTGTTCAATCTCCCCAAATTCTCCTATGTCACCCCCCTCCTTAGCACCCTTCACTGGCTTCCGGTAGCAGCTTACATCAGATTCAAGACCCTGGTGCTCGCCTACCGGGCGGCAAAGGGAACAGCCCCTCCCGACTTGCAAGCAATGGTCAGCCCCCAAACCCCTGCCCAATTGCGCTGCTCTTCCACCTCGGCTGGCCGCCTGGCACCGCCACCTCTACGTGGATGCAGCAGTCACGCTACTCAGTCACGGCTTTTCACTGTCCTGGTGCCCCGCTGGCGGAACGAGCTTCCCACTGCTGTCAGGACTGCAGTCACTACCAATCTTCCGCCGTAGATTGAAGACCCATCTCTTCAGGCAACATCTTAACTGTCCGTCCTAAATACCTCTTCATCACCACTAACCTCCTGTACAAGTTTCTCTCCTGTTAAAAAAAAAAGTATATACCCTTTGTACAAAAGAAGTAATTATTCCTTCTTCTAGCATTGTGACTGCCAATAGCCCGCTTTGTAAGTCGCTTTGGATGAAGGCGTCTGCTAAATGCCATGAATGTAAATGTAAATGTGAATGTGAATGTAAATGTAAATGTAAATGTAAATGTAAATGTAAATGTAAATGTAAATGCAATAAGGCACAGTAAAGTCAATAAGCATAGATAATAAGTGTAGAGCATTGGATATGGTGGAATATACACAGGTAAATAGTATAAATGTAGCAGCAATGATGGAAGTGTGTGTGTGTGTGTGTGTGTGTGTGTGTGTGTGTGTGTGTGTGTGTGTGTGTGTGTGTGTGTGTGTGCGTGCGTGCGTGCGTGTGTGTGTGTGGTGCAGAGGGTGCAGAGGGTGAGTGCAAATTGTCTCTAGTGCAGGTAGAGAGTGCTCTAGTGCTGCTGGGCAGCTAGAGGTGACCGTTCAAAAGTATTATGGCCTGGAGATTGAAGCTGTCTTGGAACAGGGCGTGACGCTCGTAGAGAGGAAAATCAACGTGTGTTTTTTTCCAGTGCCCTTCACAGATCTTATGAAACATTGTTTGGGCCACAATTCAAAGACAAAACGACCACAAAGTCACAAAGGAAAAGTTTTTTAATCAATGCTCAGAATTTCACCATGAAAAACATATTTTATGTTTTCACGATCGGTGCACCACAGAGTGTGTGGTCTTGTTTATTCAGCCTCTTTGGCCTGTGAAAAGAAAAAGAAAATAAGGACATGAATGAACCTCTTACGTGTAATCACTTCAAAAGAACACAATAGACTGTTTAGGGCAAGCAATACTTTGGCTCTGGGCTCAGCTTTGAGTGTCAGCTTGGTTTGTATTAATCTGTCATTAACAGGAGGACCCTAATGCATTGTGCAATGCCAAAAAAGGTTTTTACACCCTGAAGGATAAGTTTCTCAGAGACTTCAAAGACAGCTGTGAATGTAAAAGTCAATATTGACCTCTATGTGTACAGTGAACCTGAAATGGTGTTGTTGATGACGTCATATTTGATAGGTTTGATAGCAGCTTTGTACCTTTCCAGAATCACGGCTCTTAGCCCTGAGCTTGTTGACCTGGGACTCAGCGATGTCAGCACGCTCCTCAGCCTCCTCCATCTCATGCTGAACCTTACGCAACTTAGACATGTGGGAGTTGGCTTGTTCCTCCTGGGAGAGGAAAAGAGAGGTAGAGAATGTGAGAGGGAGACAATAACACACAGCCTACAATGTTTGAAATGTTGTGAAAGCAAATTAACCAAATTAAAAGGGAACATTCTATTACTCTATAATGATGTTAATATAGAAGCAAACACTATGCACTATGTGTATTATTACCTCAACAGTTACTTGTGATATACATTGTCATTGTGGATAGACATGCGTGAGCAGCAATTACTTAAACTTAACGACTGTATATGGATACCAAATGTTGTAATGTAGGTTGACTAGGGTTAGGGTTACAAAACATGTGTCTTATATGCTGCAAGAATATTTGACTCTCAGTATGTGACTCACCGCTTCCTCAGACTGCCTCTTGTAACCCTTCACTTTAAGCTGCAGCTTGTCTACCAGGTCCTGAAGTCTGGCAACATTCTTCTTATCCTCCTCAGTCTGTGGGAGAAAGTCAATGCCCATACTTCAATTGCATTCAGGTGCCTGACTGTACCAGAATGTGTGAAGGTGTTTCTGTTATTCTTACCTGGTAAGTGAGCTCCTTGACTCTGCGCTCGTACTTGCGGACACCCTTGACTGCATCTACACCCCTTCTCTGCTCAGCATCCACCTCAGTCTCAAGCTCACGCACCTGTATGGAGGGTACACAGCCGTGTGTTTAAGGTGGTGAAATCAGTCATGAGTTATTGGAAAGAAGTAGAGGTTGATTCTTCTAAACTAATATAGATAGGCTGTGTGAACAAAGTTCTGTGTGTTCTGCAAAGTTACCCTGGACTCCAGTTTCTGGAGCTGTTTTTTGCCACCCTTCATTGCCAAGTTTTCAGCCTCATCCAGACGGTGCTGCAGGTCCTTGACTGTGACCTCAAGGTTCTTCTTCATCCTCTCCAGGTGAGAGCTGGTGTCCTGCTCCTTCTTCAGCTCCTCTGCCATCATGGCCGCCTGAAATGGTAGTGTGTGGAATCATTTAATTCATCCACAATGTGTCACAGATCATGTGCTCAGCCCAACTACAATTGGCCCATGGCGTAGAGGTCTTTACAGGTCAGAAGACATGGACCTGTTCTGAAATGGACCCATGCATTTTCGACTCCAACCAGGACCAAGCTTAACTTTCTGTTTTTGACTACCTCGGTAAATTAGGCCTCCTCATGTCTGATACTTGGAGATGGAAAATATGTCATTTACCCTGGTCTCGAGTTTTCGGGTTCTGATGGATCTGTAAAGACCTCTATTTTGGATAACAGATAACAGATAAACAGATAACGTTCATTGTATTGTTTTGTTTTGAATATGGGGACTTACATCAGTGATGGCCTTCTTTGCCTTCTCCTCTGCGTTTCTGGCCTCCTGCACTGTGTCGTCCACCTCTCCCTGCACTTGAACCAGGTCAGTCTCCAGCTTCTTCTTAGAGTTCAGAAGGCTAGTGTTCTGTATGAGGAAACTCAATGATTAGTTCGAACTGTATTTCAAGAAATCATACAAAAGTCACACTGTGGGTAAGATGAGACTGCCTAGAAATCACCTATACCTGGGAGTGAAGCAGTCCCACTCGCTCGCTGGCGTCCACCAGCTCCTGCTCGGCCACTTTGCGGCCTCTCTCTGTCTGCTCCAGAGCAACCCTAAGCTCCTCAATCTCAGCCACCATCAGACCGTTCCTGCGCTCCACCATGGCTGCCTGCTCCTTCAAATCTTCTGCTGCACGAACAGCATCATCAAGGTGCAATTGGGCATCCTGGGATTCACAAAGACATAGTGCATTAAAACTTAGGAAAGGTATGGCTAGGGGTAATGCTTACATTGACTGATTTCCCAGCCCCTTACCTTGAACTGTCCCTGGACGTTCCTCAGCTGTTTCTGGGACTCGGCTGCCTGCCTGTTGGCGTGGCTCAGCTGGACCTCCATCTCGTTCAGGTCTCCCTCCATCTTCTTCTTCACCCTCAGGGCGTCATTCCTGCTCCTCACCTCTGAGTCCAGGGTGCTCTGCATGGAATCAACCACCCTCTGGCTGTTCCTCTTGATCTGCTCCATCTCCTCATCCTTCTCTGCCAGCTTCCTGTCCACCTCACCCTTGATCTGGTTTAGCTCTAGCTGCACACGCAGAATCTTGGACTCCTCGTGCTCCAGTGTACCCTGAAATAAACAAAACAGTCGTCACACGTTGATTGTGGGAGAGAGTAGTGGACTGGCACTCATTAAGTAAGGCTTGTCCTGGAAAGGGCCCTGCTACTGTATGCAACGAAAATGTGGTAATAGGATAGGAGGACCAGGTCTAAAAAATTATTTTATCTCAATGAGACTAACCTGGACAGTAAAGCTTAAATGAAAGGATGAGTATATGTTCCAAATGAACAGGATTAAACTGCATGAGTTCCTACCTCAGCCTCCTCCAGGGCAGTCTGGATCTCAGACTTCTCTGTCTCCACAGTCTTCTTGGCCTTCTCCAGCTCATGGATGCTCTTGCCAGTCTCCCCGATCTGCTCAGTCAAGTCAGAGATCTCCTCTGCAAACAGAAACACAGAAGTCATTCAGAACAGGGAGATTTTCTTTGAACATTGGAACACACTGGAGTTCATAATGAATTATGAGAAGAATAAATGTAAATGTTTGTTCTGTCTGGCGAAGCTTAGGATCTTAAAAAGTTTTAGACAATTTGAACATTGTTCTGAAGAATCAGGTCACTACATACGTAGCTTGATTAAATAAAACAGTGCATCATGAGCCAAATAAAACTACTGCTGCTGACTCACGTTGCAGGTTCTTGTTCTCTCTCTTCAGAGTCTCCAGTTGATCCAAAGTCTCCTCATAGGAGTTCTTCATTTTGAAGAGCTCCGTGCTCAGAGAACGAGTCTCCTTCTGAGCTCCTTCCAACTCTGCCTGGCCCTCCTCAAACTTCTGCTTCCACTCTGCCAAGACCTAGGGAAATCCATGTGATTTTAATATTTAGCTTTCTTCTTTTATCTGTCTGTTAGCGAATTGATGGGGCTTTTGTAATAAGAAATATGATTTAACAATACACTCTATTTATCATTTCAATTTAAAGAGGTCGATATGGTGCGAGAATGAATACATTTGATTTATTTAGTTATTTCACACCTTGTCAAAGTTCCTCTGCTTCTTGTCGAGGTTGGCAGCAAGAGCATTGGCTCTCTCCACGTCAACCATGAGGTCCTCCACCTCTCCCTGCAGCCTCTGCTTGGTCTTCTCCAGAGAGGCACACTTTGAGTTGGTCGCCTCGATTGTCTCCTCTGCCTCCTGCAGACGCTGGGCCAGCTTCTTCCTGTTAGACAGATGAGGGATCATAAAGCTTCCCCTCTGAGGGATTGTGTCAGAGAATGTCTGTAAATCTGGCTCTTACAGGTGATGGGAGAAACAGTATACAGTAACTCATATGTGTTGTTCTGATGATGAAGTGAAATTAAGAAGCCCTGCTCTGGAGCTTCTACATTTCTACTTCTACATTCTGGTTTCCTTTCATTGTCAACCTGTACCAAACAGTGGGATAGACTGTTTTTGCTGTTATGTGTGACTCACTTAGCTTCCTTCAAATATATATCTGGGAAATAATTCCATTTCTATTTCTACGAAATATAATGGAAAAATAATTTTGCAATAAGTGTCCCCTTTAAATCCTTTGATTAAAATGTGTCAACTCATCTCCAGAATGAACAGAACAGAAATGAAATACCCCCCAACCATGGTAAATAAGATCTTTGTGTGTGACTCACTTGGCCTCCTCTAGCTCCTCAGTGCGCTGGATGGCATCAGTCTCGTACTTGGTCCTCCACTGAGCCACTTCACTGTTGGCCTTGGACATGCCGCGTTGCAGCTCTGCCTTGGCCTCCTGCTCCTCCTCAAACTGCTCCCTCAGGAGGTCACAGTCATGGCGAGCAGACTGGACACCGTGGGCCAGTGCGTTCTTAGCCTAGGGAGAGATATAGAAGAGGTGACGGGGATAGGGAGAAGAGAGATGAGAGGGAGTAGGAGGTGTGGAGATGGTGTAAGAGCATTATTGAAAAAGAAAAAGACAAAGAGAGAGACATGCAGAGAGACTAAATATTACAGTTAGAAGTGACTGGGTGTCTATTTTGAGTTCCTTACCTTGAGCTCCTCCTCAACATGTCTCTTCAGCTCCTCAATCTGCTGGGTGAAGGCCTGTTTGCCTCTGGTCAGCTGGGACACCAGGGCCTCCTTCTCCTCAAGCTGGCGACCAAACTCACCTGTGGGGAACAGAGCATCTTGTTAAGCGGGTCTCTGTTCACTAAGTTCTAATGGTTAATGTTCATTGTTGTCACTGTCAGTTATATTTCTGAGCTTATAGGGTATCAAGTTTGATTTATGGTCAGTTATGTGTTTTTAAGGTTAATGGTAGGATTTGGGGTTGGTAAGCTGGTCCTAGATGAATTTCTACAGTATCTGGAGTATCATTGGTACCGTTCTCAGTCAGGAGTCTGGCCCTCTGTCCGCTCATGTCATTGACCTGGCGCACATTCTCTTCATTCTTAGTCTTGATCTCGCTTAGCTGATCCTCAAGAGTACGGCACATCTTCTCCAGATTGCCCTGGTAGTGAAACATAAACCATTATTACTTTCCATGATTATCTTGAGCCAAGCCTTGAATGCCAAGCTTTCCATTTCTAACTTGTATTTGAATTGGCCCCCACAAACACAGCTCCATCCAAACATTGCTACTGACCTTAGCCTTGGCGACGGCCTCCATGTTGCTGGAGAGGTCATCTATCTCCATCTTGTACTCGCTCTTCTCCTTCTCCAGCTTCTGCTTGACGCGCTGCAGGTTGTCGATCTGCTCCCCGAGCTCTGCCACGCTGTCTGCTTGCTTCTTCCTCAGAGCGGAGGCTGTGGCCTCATGCTGCAGGGTGGACTCCTCTAGGTCGCGTCTCAGTTTCTGAAACTCTGCCTCACGCTTCTTGTTCATCTCTATCTGAGAAGCGGTAGCACCTCCGGCCTCCTCCAGCCTCTCACTGATCTCCTCAAGTTCCCTGGAGAGATCGGCCCTCTGCTTCTCCACCTTAGCTCTGGCAGCACGCTCAGCCTCGATCTCCTCCTCCAGCTCCTCAATGCGGGCCTACAATAGGGAGACACAAACAGAGAGATGAAATCTACAACACAGTCAAAGCAAAGGAGCTCACAAAATAATAGTAAACAAATGATTATTTTAATATTAAAATGTGTTTATCCAAAGCAACTTACAGTTAACATACAGAATGTACTGTATGGTGTTTAAGCATCATGCTTAAACCAACTGAACCGTTGCAAACCAGGACAGTGCTAACAGGAGAATGAATTGATCACTGTTTCTCATAGTGATCCTGACAATGTTAATTGCAGTGTAGTTAGACACTATACAGACAACTATGCCATCTGATGGTCCTGTTCTGTACCTGGAGTTCCTTGATCTTCTTCTGCATCTGAGCACCCAGAGACTGTTCATCCTCAATCTTGCTGAGAAGCTGGGCGGTCTCAAAGTCCTTCCTAAAGAACACAAACAGATTGATTGCAGTTTGATAGTGGAAATGGAATCGAACTGTTCACTTTGGTCTATAGAAAGACATCTGTTCAGATTTGTCTATTTTCTAATTCAATAGAAACACAATGATCATTCTGATAATGGCAACAATGTAAAGAAAAATGAATGCTCAATTAATATCAAATACAACTTTGTTGTCATTTCTTTGTGTTTACTTCTTGATCTTCTCGTCAGACTGCTGCTTGTCGTTCTCCAGGTCCATTATGGACTCCTGGGCCAGTTTCAGATCTCCTTCCAGCTTTCTCTTGGATCTCTCTAGGTCCATACGGAGCTTCTTCTCTTGCTCCAGAGAACCCTCAAGCTAGAATATGAACACACATATGTGTCATCAAATTCTAAATAATGAACCACAATGTTGTTGATAAAGTAAACTCGATTAATAAAGTAATGCCTTTGAGAGTATAAACCGGGGTGCAGGTTCATGATGATTGCCTCAAACTGAATGGCTAATCTTGGCTAATAATTCCCACCTTGTATGTGACTGTTTCATTTTCTTGTGTGTTTTAACTTGGAATGGAAAACAATTAGCTTTACTCTTCTATTACAATCCTGGTTGACACTAGCACAGCTTTATTTGCATTGCCCACTCACATCGTCCACTTGCTGTTCCAGCTTGGTCTTCGCCTTGGTCAGAGTGTTGACTTTGTCCTCCTCTGCCTGCAGGTCGTCCAGTGTCTGCTGGTGGGCCTCTTGGAGGGCTTTCTTCTCCTTGGTGAGCTTTGCAACAGCCTCATCCTGAGACGCCATTTCCTCAGTCAGGTTTTTCACCTGAACACCGACACAACAGAGATAGTCTTTTGTCACTTCACCTCACAAAGGAGTACTATGCTGCTGAACTCTGCTACTATTTCATGTCTTCTCATTCCAGGACCAACATCACTTGGATTTAGTTATTGTTTTGCTATGGTTGGATTCATTGATTGTTTCACATTGACAGTTTGATCAGATTGTAGTTTGTATGTGTTATATTAGACCTTGTTTTCAGTGGCGTGTTTCTCCTTCTCCACTTTGGCCAGAGTTAGCTCCAGGTCATCAATGTCTTTCTTCAACTCAGAACACTCATCCTCCAGCTTCCTCTTCTTGGCTGTCAACTCAGCATTGATCTCCTCCTCATCTTCCAGCCTCTCGGTCGTCTCTTTGAGTTTGGCCTCCAGCTGGATCTTGCTCTTGATGAGCCCCTCACACCTCTCCTCAGCATCGTTCAGACACTCTCCTTCCTGGTTTCAAAGGGAAGAAAAGGCAAACCGCTTCAAAACTCAATGTGTATGCAAATATAAACTGATTCTAGTCCAAGGGTACACAGCAAATCAATACAAATCTATGAAAAATGCTTGTGTGTTTGTGTTTACGTGCATGTGTGTGTGTGTGTGTGTGAGTGTGTGTGCCCCAGGTTGGTCGCCCACTCACAGATGCAACTTGGAGGGCAAGGTCATTCTTCTCCTGCAGGAGGGACACCATCTTCTCCTCCAGCTCCTTCTTACGGGCCTCTGCCTTAGCCAGGTTGACTTTGCACTTCTCAAAGTCCTCCTTCATGGTGGCCAGCTCCTTTTCTGTCTCAGCGCTCTGCAGCATGGGCTTGATCTTGTAGTAGACCTTCATCCATGGCCAATGTTTGACATTCATGAATGAGCGGACGTTGTACTGGATGGTGTAGATGGACTCTCTGGTTGACGGCAAGCAGGAAGGCAATTGTGGCGTAGTGTGTTTTATGCTTTTCAACGGCTCAATGATAACAAAGTTACATGGTTAAAGTAACCCAGGCTACATTATGATATAATTATATAATTGCCTGTATATGCATTCATAATGCATCACATACGTAGTGTATATGTAGTGCTAGAGAGATTATCTTCCATCCCATACCTCCTCTCCATCATCTTTGAGAACTCCCTCCTCATCAGGTATCCACGGCAGAGAGCTTGAGTCATGGTTACCAGATTTGCCAGCTTCTCATCTCGCATTTCCTCCAAGACCCCCAGCAGACCAGCTTTGAAGAACACCTGAGCACAGATAAACAAACATGTCAAATGGAGGAGCTAGACATTGTGACGTACGTATACGAAGGGGCAGAATGGGTGGTTCAACACCACTAGACTTGGTTGTAACAGCATTGAAATGCATGTAATTTCACCATGAGATTTTGAAGAACAGATCGCTAATGCTCTGGGACAGATTAGCTATAGCCATACGACTCAAACACGAAGCACTCAAAAAGGAATTAAAGTTATCTGAAGCTTGGGTTCTTACAACTTTGAAAATGTTACGGTGTAGGCAATATTTTTCTCCTCTTAATATAGCTCCAAATGCTACATAAGGAAAGAGAGATTAAGAGATGAGGGACATTTTTTATGGATAGTTTCAATTGAAGAGATGCTTTGCAGGATCTCCGCAACTACAGTATGTCTGTACTTTTTAAACCTGTTATTTTGGGCATGGATGGTCAATGTTTAGTTTGTACAAATATAATCTATCACTGTTTTACCTCATTCAGCCACGGCATCACTAGTTTTTCAGTGCCAATATTTTGAAGCAGCAGTATTTTAACTTTCATGTTCTGCTAGCGTGCCCGTGGGTTGGGCTCAGTGGAATTCTCACGAACACGCCCACACTGCAGGGCACGCAACAGGGACCCGTTTTTGCTCAAAAGCTTGACTTTTAGAACTGTATAAGCTCGACTTTTAGAACTGAAATTATACAAACTATCCTGTAGCATCTCTAATGTTTTAGTCCTGTTATGTGGAAACATTTCCTGGGTGAATTTGAGCCCTTACCTTGGTGTGTCCAAACTTGTACTCATCCTGAGGAACATCAATTGACGCAAGCAGCTTCTCAGAAGCCTTCTTGTTGTCCATGAACTGACCCTCAGGGATGACACCAGCATTCAGTACTTTGTACCTGTATGGGGAGAATTGTTAAATATGTTAGTCTCAAAGCTGTTTCGTATGTTGTCAAGGAAGGGCACTGTATATGAGTGTGTGTCTGTGTGTGTGTACTGTGTATTGTGTACTCTACCTCTGCTTGAAGTCAGCATAGAGGATTCTGCTGGGGAAGCCCTTTCTGCAGATCCTGATACCTTCCAGTACACCGTTACACCTCAGCTGATGGATAACCAGGAAGTTCTCCATCAGACCTGGAAAACACAAAATGCATCTTAACCCCTACATAAACCTGTTATAGGATTTATAGTTTTAAAATTTCTCTCTGTGTTGTACCTGGAGTCTTTGACTCGTTGGGGATCAGGCAGCGCACAAAATGAGGGTGGGTGCTCCTCAAGTTGGTCATCAACTTGCCCAAGTTCTCCTGTGAGGGGATACAAACCATAGTGTTCTCACAAATAATTCAATCTTAACATACATTTTTAAAATATATTAAGTTTCAACAGACACTCAACAGGCAGTCATGACTATCAAAAGCTCACCCTGAACTGGGAGGACACAGTCTGCATGGAACCTCCCTTCTTCTTGCCTCCCTTCTTTGTGGTGTCTTTTTCAAGGAAATGATTTGAGTAAATAAAAGAGTGTTAGAAATTATATAAATCTCTGATTAAGTTCAAGTTGTATCTGCTGCAGTAATTAACTCTAAAGCCAAGGTTCTGGACAGAAACTTCCCATACGATTACATTGTAGCTATTCATTTAAGTATTATATTGTAATGTGGCAAGGAATGTAAAGTCTCATTCACACCGAGTTAATTGTGTGACTTCAAATGTCAGAATACAAATGGGTCTTCTCTTCATGTTGTTGACCAACTCACACTGCGAGTCAAGGTTCACCGCACATGACCTGCGTTTACGTGAACATTTCGTCATGAGAACTTGGCTCTTGGCAAATTTGTGGCTGAAACCGTGTAGTATCTGCCTGGCTTAATGCTAATCATCATCATAATGCTTAGTTATTAACATGATGCTAATGTTACCTTCAGCTGCAGGAGGAGGATAAATGACAGCTAGCAGTTTGACTGAAGACTTCTGGTAGAGCTGCACCACAGAGTCGTTCAGGGGGTCCTTATTCTTGTCCAGCCAGCCAGTGATGTTGTAGTCCACAGTGCCAGCATAGTGCACCAGGGAGAAGTGGGCCTCAGCTTTGCCCTTGGCAGGCTTGGGCTTCTCAAATGCCTTGGTTTTGCCAAGATGCTGGTCGTTCAGCTTGTTCTTGAAGGTTGTGTCTGAAGCTTTGGGGAACATGCACTCCTCTTCAAGGATGGAGAAGATGCCCAATGGCTGTGCAAAAAGACATTTTAATTAAATTAGTATGTTCATATTTTCATGTTCTTTACTTCAACAGTCACCTTTATATGATGATATGCATGTGGTGGAAGCATATTAAACAAGTACTAACATATTGAGTTACGAACAGTAAGATGTGTTGTACCAAAATGAGGACATCTTACAGTAGTCTCAAACACCTACCTCTATTAAGTCTGCTTTTGACACCCATCATTAAATGGTATAATCCTCACAGGCTGCTTACCTTCTCAATAAGCTCAATGCAGGCAGCCAAGTCCATGCCGAAGTCAATGAACGCCCAGACGATTCCCTCCTTCTTGTACTCCTCTTGCTCCAGGACGAACATGGTGTGGTTGAAGAACTGTTGCAGTTTCTCATTGGTGAAGTTAATACACAGCTGCTCCATGCTGTTGTACTGTTGAAGGAATTTCAGAATAAAGGAATCCTTTCATCATACATGGGGCTGTAATCTTTCATAATCGCAACTTGTTTTCTTGTCTTGACAACATACTCACATCAAAGATCTCAAAACCGGCAATGTCGAGCACACCGATATAGAACTGCCTTGGCTGCTTGGTGTCCAACATTTCATTGATACGGACGACCATCCACAAGAACATCCTTTCATAGATGGACTTAGCCAGAGCCATCACAGAATTATTCACCTGTAAACAATTATACCTCGAGTTAATACATAAGATATTGACCATGTGTAGTTGAGTTGATGCAGGTGGACGGTGGTATGCATATTAGAGAGGTTTTTAGGGCTTAAGGATTAGGACACTGAATCAGAGAAACTATAGGCAAGTGTTGTGACTGCATAAACTTGGTGGAGAGGGAGGGGGGCTGTTTGTTTGTCTTTCTTTTTCTGTGTTGACATCAGAGGGGGGGGCTATTTGATTTTATTTGATACTGGTGTTGACTGATTAGGGAAATTGTGTTTTATGATTTCTTATCATTGTTGAACCACAGCGTGGCACTTTTACACTCAAGCACTATACAACCAATACAAACCAAAAGATTGTTCACAACATGTCAGAGAAGTATCTTATGAATTAAAGAATGATCCATGAATGCCTTACCTGGGCTACTGTCTGTCCCTTGGTCACATACTCATTGCCAACTTTCACTCTGGGGTAGCACATAGCTTTAAGCATGTCGGCTGAGTTCAGGCCCAGGAGGTAAGCGATTTTATCAGCCACTGGAAAGAGAAGGAGCAACAACAGACTCAAGGACAGAGCCATATTATTTAAACTTTATTTAGGCGGGGGTTAAGGCTGACCCTAACCCTACTGAGAGCGAGGTCTCTTTTTCAGAGCAGCCCTGCTTACAAACATGGAACAATCACATGTACATTCAGATTGACAAACATGGTACAGTTTATTTATGACAAATAAATTACAACAACAATTTACACGCTAGCATGTTCTATGTGTTTTATCAGTGAAACTGAAATCTATGTATCTGAAATAACTGTTTTTAATTTGAATCAATCCACATATTTCCATTATTTCAAATAATTGGTAGAGGGTCTACATATTCTGTCTGGCCAGAGTGAACAGCTATTCTGATGTAAGGTTTCATGAGGAACAAATTCTAAATGTTCTTTTTTCCATGTTTGGGGCTAGAGGTGGAACTCACCCTCTGTGCCGTCCGGCTCGGCCTGCTCCTCACGCTGCTTCTGCTTGAAATGCATGTTGCCGTGATGCATGACAGCACCAGTCAGCTTGAAGATGTAAATTTTATCCTCAGCGGTGAAGCCCAGGATGTCAATGGCTTCCTGAAAAAGAGGGATTTCACATTAGAGAGGACGAAAACAGTGAGGAATTGAAGACAAACTCACTCTGTCAGTGTACGGCTCTGTAAGCTCCAAATCTAGCAGAATGGATGGAAATGTCAGACTTCTCTATTCCTTTAGTAGAGTAGCAGCACAACAGGATTTTAACAATGTTACACAGTAGGCCTTTGTGGATGTACCCGTATAAGAGGATTAATTAACACTCCAAAACAAATTATTGATACAAATAAAAACCCTTTGCGCGACTCACATCTGTGGCGACCAGCTCTACCGTGTCGTCGATGCTGGCCACAGTGATCTGCCCCTGGCTGATCATGGGGAAATCATACGGGTTGGTGGTGATGAGTGTCATTTCTGTGGAGACCAGAGAACAAAGTTGTCCATTAAATCAAATGCAGTATATGGACCACTTGTACTCAATACATATGCTGAAGAGCCAGTGTACTGCTTTACCTATTCCCCCCGCCAGGCACATTTCATCAACTCAACCAAAGCCCAATTCTTATACCATCTCTGACTCTACTTAGTGCAGCAGCTACTGTATGAGTATTTCACTTTGACAGCAGGGCGCTAGTTTTCCCTGCTCTCTGCTTTGGCGTACCGACTATCTCAGGTTTGTGGTTGGTCATCATCTGGTAGAAGATGTGGTAACCCCTCTCATCAGGAAGCTGGAAGGCCACCCTGGACTTCTCCAGCAGATCTGATAGAGAGAACAGGACAGAGATGGGTATTTTGCAACAAAAAAAAAGTGTAGAATGAGTATGGAGAATGACTAATACCAACTTACAGGTCTCAATGTCAGCACTAGCCAGTTTGCCGGACGTAGCGAAGTGAATCCTGATGAATTTACCCTACAGTAGAGCGGGGTGGTTAGAAATCAGTCAACAAAAAAACTACAACTGCCAGTGTATTCCCTCATACTTACAAAGCGAGACGAGTTGTCGTTCCTCACAGTCTTGGCATTACCGTAAGCCTCCAGCAGGGGGTTAGCTGCAATGATCTGATCCTCAAGAGACCCCTGTAAGAGACAAAGTTGCTGAAGTGTGAGTAACTTAAAATCTCTTTTAATTTGTCTTTCGACAAAAGACCTGTTCCTTTTAGCTGAGAAAATGGCAATAATGAGATACAGATCTTAAATAATAAAAATTTAAGAAAAATTATAATCTGAAATGTGATTGGCTCCCACCGTGAAGCCCAGGGTTCCACTCAGATGACTCTGAGCCCACTGGTTCCCAACATCACATATACCCAACCCTAATCCTCTGTCAAACTACTTTTGATATGTAGGACTACAGTATGGAAAACATGACTATAATAGGGTAAAGTTTAGGCGTTTCCTATCATTCATCATTCACCTCAATTTACTCTAAATTGTGACATCAGCACAATTTACCTGTATTTTACCAGCGCTAACAGGTGCTTCCTTCTTCCCGCCAGCCACAGCAATGGTGGCAAAGTACTGGATGACACGCTTGGTGTTGACAGTCTTTCCTGCACCAGATTCTCCACTGGTTTATAGACAGAGAAAGAGGGGTTTAGGGTTCGGATCATATCAGCATTCATTAAGCAAGAAAAGACAATGGCATTGCTTTAACTTTTTTCATAAGCTAACACATATTCTCATTCAGTTACTCGTTATTGTCTTCATGACCCAACATACTGCAAAAGGAACACCTTTTAAAAAGTAAGATGTTAGTGAACAACTTACGTAATCAGGACGGACTGATTCTCTCTATCTGCAAGCAAAGAAACATTGTTCATACTCATTCATTGGATGTTGGTACATTATTGCATTCAAGACATCATCATAAAGTATCTCATCTATCCATCTATCCATCCATGAGAGCTCGTACCAGTCAGCATGAACTGATAGGCGTTGTCAGAGACAGAGAAGATATGGGGTGGAGCCTCCATACGCTTCTTCCCTCTGTAGGCGTTCACACATTCCTGGTCGTACACGGGGAGCCACTTGTAGGGGTTCACCGTGGCACAGAAGAGCCCAGAGTAGGTCTGGATGAATTGGATCAAATATGGGAATTAGCCAAGTCAGATGAACCGGAATGTGGAAGTTTAGGTTTCTTTGAATGTACTGACATGCCATATATTGTGGTTTCTTGTGTTTGCTAATGTGTGCTAGGTTTCTTGTGTTGACCGATGTGTATGTATCTCTTACGTAGATCATCCATGCTGCGTAACGCTCTTTGAGGTTATACAGCACAGAGGCTTCATTCAGGTAGGTCATCATGGCCATGTCCTCAATCTTGTCATACTTTGGGGGGTTCATTTGCAAGACGTCATCTTCTTTGAAGTCTTTAGTCTGAAACAGTGGGATATTTAGATAATACTCAAATCAACACTACATGGATAAGTTTTCACTGATAAACAAATAGAATATTTTTCATGATTTATTGTTTCTAGCATAATCCATGCAATTGATTTATTTGAATTACAGTACCAGTGCTATGCTATACTCCACTCTACTCGAATATTAAAGGTCAAATCAAAGATTCCATTTGTTTTCAATAATATTTTTGTGTGTGTAGTTTGGTGATGTTATAGGCTTACCTCCTGAGTGTCCAGAATCTTCACAGAAATTTTTGCCCCATCCCTGGCAAGAATTAAACCCTTGAGGTACAGCTCCTTGACATCAGTCACATAGCAGGCATTCTTTGCATCAAAGGGTGCACTTTGAGCTTCGATCCTCTCCCTCTCTGGCTTACGAAGGTATATGGCAGCTGCGCCATACATTTTCATTTCCGCATCCGTACTCATGGTGGCGGCTCACTAGGAAATAAAGAATAAAAAACAAACATGTTTGAGTCTGTACTAACCCCTCCCCAGTCAACAGAGTTAGAGGCAGCATATTTAAGGGAATGTATTGTAATAATGTG
Organism: Argentina silus; assembly: GCF_951799395.1. Taxonomy (NCBI): domain Eukaryota; kingdom Metazoa; phylum Chordata; class Actinopteri; order Argentiniformes; family Argentinidae; genus Argentina; species Argentina silus. The sequence continues at coordinate 30,572,353 of NC_139656.1, read as the reverse complement.
ACTCAAACCATGTCTCACCTTCTTTTCTCCACCCAGATGAAATCGTATCTTTGTGGTGACCCAAGTCCTACAAACACAGTCAGCTAAAAAGCAAACAAAGACATTTAAAGAAGAATTATATCAAGGGTGAATACAGGGATACATACAGTTATCTCTGTAATTATTGGGACGCTGAAGTATCGATTCTCAGGCATTATTCGAGGGTTGTTTTTTTTTGTACATATTGGCATCACCATTTAGAAATAGCAACACCTATTATACATAGTCCCCCTATTTCTTGACCACCGTTTTGGACTGTTTTGGATAATTGTTGTTTTGGATAATTATTGCCTCATTTACCAAAATGTTTCTATTGTATAATTCAAAAGCGAAACTGTCAGGCCAGATTGTATAATTCAAAACTGGAACCAATGTTAGGCCCTACTATATTATTCAAAACTGAAACTGTCAATTTCAAGCTCAAGCTCAATGATGAGTTTTAGCAAACTGTAACCTGACCATCCTGTTTTTGAGTATAACTAGTGGTTTGCACCTTGTAGTGGAGCCTCTGTAGTTTGACTGGTGAAGTCTTCTGTGGATGGTAGTCTCTGACACATACACGCTTACCTCCTGGATATGTATTACCTCCTGTTCCTGATCAGTGGGAAAGTTGTTTTGGGGTTTTTCTTAATCATGGTGAGCATTTTTCAGTCATCCACTATTGAAGTCTTCCCTGGCCTACTCGCTGTTGTTAATGAACTTTTCCAAACTTTTGATTTTGGCAAGCCAAAGGTTTTGGCTATGTTTTTTATAGATTTTTATTTGTATTTTCAGCCTGGCTTCCTTGACTTTCAGTGACACCTCTTTGGTCCTTTTCTTGACGGACACGAATAGCAGACTCCAAAGGCAAACGCAAAGCCAAGAATCAAGACTAGACATTGACAGCTCTCTTATGCCCGCACAAAGTATGTGACAGAACACACCTGACTAACCTGAAACACTTTTTCCAATTTTCCAAATACTTTTGGTGCCATGAAATAGGGGGACAACGTTGTCATTTCTAAATGGTGAAACAAATATGTACACAAATAGCATAAAATAAAATCTAAGACTCTATACTCTAAAGGTACTTTTGACGAGAAAAGTTTTAAGATTGCACCTTTCAATGTCCACTTGGTATAAACATGCCCACTTTCTTTCAAACTATGTGGAGTAAAACATATTTTGAATTATCAAAACATTAAAAACAATGCCATTTTACTGCCAAATAGAATGCAGGACTTGCAATAGAGCTAATCAAGTGTAATGTAAAAACATCCAGAACAACTCTCACAACACATCAGATACAGAGATCATCGATAAGACAAGTGAAATCATGTAAGGAGGTGGAGGGTCTTACCACAGAGGTTGAATCTGCCTGTGGATGTTGTGGTCTCAGACCCCTTATATCTGGTTCCAGATTGCTACCCAAGCAGAAGTTAATTATGGACCACACGGCTAGAGGAGATGGATTGGATGAGAGACTTAGCTGTTTCCTTATGCCCTTTTCTGATATTCTGATGTGATATTCATCTCTTAACGCCAAGTCCAGCCAACTCTAATGGGTCTGATTTCAGATGCACACAAAATCCTGGCTTTTTTGTAGCAGTCATGGCAGGAATAAGAAAACTGAGATCAACCGTTTATTGGCAGATGTTAATGATGAAATGTGATGAAAGCTCTTTTTCTGTGAAATAAATCCAAGCAATCCAGACTCAGGACAGATCCTTGTATTTTCAGATAAAGGTCAGCGATAGAGCAATAATATAGATTTTTCAAACTTTGCTGATGCAAATTACATTTGCCTTTGTCCAAATGTGACTACAATTTGTAATGAATCGTAGTTTTAGCTGTAATGACCCTTTTATAAATGCTGCTTCTCTTGCATATTTATTATTATTATAAATCTTTCCACTGCTACTCCTCCTTCAACTTTGAAGCTATAAATACCAATCCAACTTTACAACATGCAGAGAGGTCTTACCGAAGTTGCAATGTCTTTTGGTTTTTAATAATTGTTAGACTTTTTTATTAAAGTGCAAATGTTAACATGGAGGTCTATGAAAACCAAAATATTAAATGTTTGTTCCTCTGCTGCTCGTACATCTTTCAAACGATTTACACCAATCCAGCTTTAGGGTGCAGAAACCTCCGAATTATGAACTCTGATGAAAAGCTTTCTGATATCTAATATACCTTTTCGAGCTTTTTGTAACTCCAAAAACTCCCACCTGCATGATGGAGTGTTGAGTTAGGTCAGCATTCTGTGAGTTCCATTGTTGCTGCAGGTGCCATGGAGCTTTCAGAACTCTTCAATAAAAGGGAGTGGCTCCTGGACCGTGCCAGAGCTTTTATATCTGAGGTATATGGAAGGCCAAGAGGCTGGTATCGTCTCATTTAAACACACTTCTGGATTCAAAAACAGTGAGTAGTGCTAGAGAAATACAGAACAGAGGAAAACTGAAAACACATGTGTCTGATATTCAAACAAAAACAATTTATATATTTACTCACGTTCTCAGTGAGGCATATTCCTCATTGTAGCCTATTATTCCCAAGTGTTTCATATTCACAACACATCATTATTCCAGAGGCGGACATCAACTCATTATTGGCTCCAAAGTATCAACCTGTCCTGCACAACAGACAGTTGTACTGTGTATGTAAATGTCTTTCTTTCTTTTAAATTTCGCCATCTTTGATCTCCTTGATGTTCCTGTATGTTGATCATGCTGCTCCAAAGTCCAATTAAAGGTATAAAGTGAGAAACAGTAAACCATTCTAGAGTGTATAATATTCACACCTTACATAAGTGGTGGCAGATGCTTCAATCTCCAGTGTATAATATCCACGTCTTACATAATATAAGAATAATAACTAACAGGAAAATATTTCATTTCTGTAGCCCCTCTCACAAACGTACGCATGATCAGAAGTTTGCGTGGAGCTAAGCACACGTGTTGGGGTCTATTTAGTGCACAATGGTTATAAATGAGGCCCCAGAGGCCCAGAAGAGAACAGAAGGGAACAGCTGGAGAGACCCCTGTATTGTATTATCATAGCTGCTGCTGCTGCTGTTGACACCAGGAGGGGTATATGGTCCAAAGCCACAGCCTGCTAACCTGGGCATCTATATTGGCCAGCCTAGCTCTGCAAGGGGTTCAGTATCTCCCATCAAATGTGTACTAAACCAGAGGGGGGAGCTGAAGGGAAGTGGAGAAGGGAACTGTGGATGACAATCAGGAGGAGCAAACCAGCAAGGCTGCTACTGTGTGTGCTCTTCCCATCTCGGCAGCCAAAGCTAATTGTTGTCAGCTTTTTGAATGATTGTGTAGAAGCCAACTATTTTGTACAGCCTCATTCTTGAAGCTATGCCACTGTAAGGGCTCAGAGCAAATGCACTTGACTTGTTTGTGTGTAGAGAGCATTGGCACTATGCAGACATTCAAATGGGAAATTTGCCATTAACATTATTTCCCTGACAGTGCGTTCCAATCAGGCAGTTACTCCCTGCGCCCGGCACTGCACAGGGTATTCAGCCATTCTGACCTGCAACCTGGGCGTAACCATAGGGAACAGGTGTATTCAACCATTCTGACCTGCAACCTGGCTGTAACCGTAAGCAACAACAGGTGTGCCCTATAGAGGAAATGAGAAAGCTGAGCAAGGATTGCGGGAACCTTTAAAAATAAGTTGTTATATTTTCATTGTTGTGTGCATTGTTTGTAGCTATTTGAGAAGTCTGTATAGCATCTAACTTAAAATACTGTAGTTACTTAGCATAAATGTCTGCCGAAGATCTTTAGTTTACGTCTTGTTTGTTTTGGTGACTGAAATACATAACATGGCTTAACCATTTCAGGTAAGAATTTTAAACTGACCTTGGAACAATGTTGAAGGAATATGTGCACACCTGACAGCCTGCTGGAGGGCCTGTACACCTGACTACAAAGACCTCAACTGACTCAAAACCAAGGATCAACTCTAAAAGTCTCACTGTGTTCAGATTGGTAATGGGGGTGACCTGCACAGGTTGAAGTAATGGTGTACTGATGGTGAATGCAGACAACAGATAAATGTTTTATTTTTTTCCTTTTTTACTGAAATAAAAACAAGACATAACAGATAACAACACAATTGGTGAAAAACATCCACATGGGGATACATTAATTATATCCAAAACATGCATTTCAGTGCTGGAATTAAATATATTAGTTAACCAATTCCACTGTTGTTGAGTATATTTAAGGTATTTTGGCAGTAGTCTTAGGGGATCGCGTTGTTACTCTTCATCACATATTTTAAAAGCCACTGTGGTCAAGGGCATTTGGCCCGCATCAGCATTTTGTAACATGATTAAACGATTAAAATGCCCCCACATTAAAAATCTAATTTGGGATATGAAAATGTCACAAGCAATGGCAGGGCTCCATTTGGGATTGCGATTTGACCATCGGCCATAAAGATGACAATCAAGACAGATCTGTGCCATTTGAGCTGTGCACCAGGAAATATGGCCATTTAGGGATCAGCCCTAATATGGTAAATATGTGGCTCCTTTTTTAACAGCTATATTTTTAGATTTTAGATTTCAACACCAGTGGCCATGCCCCCCATGAACCCCGAAACTCAAGGCCAAGGGTTGGGGTTCGTTGGAGATGCTGCTGTTGGGGTACGGGGTCATGGGGGTACAGGAAAGATGTCCAGTCCAACATTTTCTATTTAACAGGTTTTACCAAGCATACTTCTAAATTATAAATCATGTAAATCAATAGAAACAAGTGTCCCTTCTTGTCTTTCCATGAATCTGTCTCTGGTTTAATACTGTGGATATTTAGTCCACCAACACGACCATATCTTGAGGGACTAGAACTTCTACCTGTCATAATAACAGTAAACTTTATTTAGAGATCATTTCAAAAGCGTAGTATGTAATAGGCTACAAAATTAAAGTGATGATGATTTGTTGGATCCAAATTGAATTCTGCTGCAAAGCATTGCCTTGGCTTCTCTGTAAGCTGTCTAGTAAAACTCGGCTGGCCGCCTGGCACCACTGCCTCTACGAGGATACAGTGGTCGCACTGTTCAGTTTTGGTTTTTCACTGTCTTGGCACCACGGTTGTGGAACGAGCTTCCCACTAATGTCAGGACTGCAGAGGTCCACCGTAGACTGAAGACCCATCTCTTCAGGCTGCATCTTGACTGTGCCTCCAAAAGACTGCTTCAACCCCCACTACCCCTCTGTACAGTTCCTCTTCTGTTAATAATACAAAATACAAATAAAAAGAATCCTTCCTTCTTGTTGCATTGTGACTGCCAATGGCACTTGGTCCTAGCATAGATTTTTGCTGATGATGACTGGATGTATAGATGATTCACTTACTTTAGACAAATGTACTTGTTGTAAGTTGTTTGGATAAAAGCCTCTACTAAATGTCTAAAATGTAAATGTAAATGTGAATGTGAATATGAATGTAAATGTAAATGTAAATGTGGATGTAAATGTGAATGTAAATGTAATAGCTGTGTGTGCCTTATAGCCTTACTATGACTTTGTAGCTTACTTCCCTGTCTGTAGTTTATCAGTTAAAATACATATTTTATAATCACCCCCTCACTTATTTACACGATGGTAATTAACAAAAACTTTGAAACATACACTTAATATTTTAATAGGAGCTGTAGCTTGAAATGGTCAGCCCCCAAACTCTGCCTCTGCCTCTACGAGGATGCAGTGGTCACGCTATTCAGTCACGGCTTTTCACTGTCTTGGTGCCCCGGTGGTGGAACGAGCTTCCCACTGCTGTCAGGACTGCAGAGTCACTACCTATCTTCCATCGTAGACTGAAGACCCATCTCTTCAGGCTACATCTCAACGGTCCCTCTTAAAGACCTCTTTATCCCCACTACCCCCCTGTACATCTGGATAATCTGGATAATAGACCATACATGAAAAACAACCATGAATTACCAGGATAATGAGTAAACAATGTGAAAATAACCAAACCAAGGAAAACCCCTGAATTGGTTTTGAGCTTTCTCAAAGACTCAAAGCACTTACATGTCAATGACAGGAGAGTCACAGAGCATACAGCACGACAATATAGGTGATCAATAAGGTGACGAGCAGGGTCATGTAGGTTCTTGTAGATGAGGTGGACTTTATTTTTATTTTATTTTATTTATGCATTATTTATTCAGGGGAGTCCCTTTGAGACCAATATCTCTTTTTCAAGGGTGCCCTGATTACAACATATACAGACATCACAATTAATGACATGAAGATTGGTGGTGTCAGATGAGCAGTCTTATGACCTGCGGGTAGAAGCTGTCCCGGAGCCTGTTGGTCCGGGTCTGGATACTGAGCCTTACGGTCGAGGGCGGTGCAGCTGCCTTACCGGCCGTTCTGATCATTGTATGGGTGTGGTGTGTGGTGGATGTGGATGGGGGCGTGCCCCCCCCCCCCTTCTTTCTGCAGTCCATGATCAGCTCCTTAGTTTTGCTGATATTGAGGGAGAGATTATTGTCCTGGCACCAGTCCACAAGGACTCTTACCTCTTCTCTGTAGGCTGTCTCATCATTCTCAGGGATCAGGCCAACCATTGTGATGTCATTATGTCATTGTTTTATTATTATTATATTGTATTGGAGGAGGGGGTGGATGTGAGGAGTCAAGTCGTAACGATTGAGAAAGGGCTGTAGAGTACAATGATGTGATGGCAGGAGGGGGTGGATGTGAGGAGACGGACAGCAGAGTTCTGTTTGTGTTGTAAACTGCTGAGCAGACGGGAGGGGAGTCAGAGGAGCACGGTGTTACAGTAGGATATGAACGCATGTATGAGTCGATCAGCATCAGAGAAGGAGAGCCACCTTATGTCATTGTTTTATTATTATTATATTGTATTGCATTGTTGATTGTTGCATTGTTGATTGTTTGATTGTTGTTTGCTGCATTGTTGAAGAGCTAGCTTGCTCTAAGCATTTCACTGCATCGCCTACGGCTGCATTTTATGTACATGATGAATAATCTTTGATTTGATTTCAGAAATGGGCGGATCCAGGCAATGTTCCTGAGGTGGAAATAAGACAGCTGTGATATGGGTCTGAAATGACAGGGTCGTGTCAAGGAGAACTCCTAGGTTCTTGGGATGTGGGGAAGCTGTCACCTTCGCAACCTCAATGGTCAGGAGGAAGTTAGGGACGTTGTCGATGTGTGATTTTTAACCGATGAGGATGACCTCTGTTTTGTCACAGTTTAAAAAGCTGCTGTGCATCAAGGTTTTAGGCTTTGTAGACAGTGTGGTCACTGCAGGTGAGGTGTCAGGCTACGTAGATGTAGATTTGCGTGTCGTCTGCGTAGAGGTGGTAGCTAAGACTGTGGCCAAGGGGGAGCATGTAAATACTAACCTCGTCCCCAGGCTATTGTACATATAAACCTGGAATAACGACTCAAACCTGTCCTTAATGGTAATGAATTTACTGAGTAAAGTATATGTCATTATTTGATTTGAAGCAAATCACACAACTATGAGACGTTGCTCCGAACCAGAAATGCGTGGTGTGCAAGCAGTGGGAGATGGTTGATCTGTGGGTAATGCTGAGATGGTAATGCCAATGGATATGAGACCTGCAGTTACTCCTGGCCTTTCTATTGGATAAACGAAAGCCAGGTTTGACGCGTGGGTCCACTAGACCTTCCCTGGCATTTGGCCAGAAGCGTCTGGGGTCAAGATTATGTAAATACAGAACAGCAGAGGACAGAGCCTTGTGGGACACCATAGAGAACAGTGGATGGGGCCAACTGAACACTGCTGATGGTGACAAACTGTTTGACAGTTGATGAGGTATGATTTGAACCAGAACAGGGCCAGGTCAGAGAGACCAGCGAGGCTCTCCAGCCGTTCCTGCAGGATGGTATGAAGGGGAGTTTAGTTATGGGCCTGTAGCTGGTCAGAGCATCTGTGTCTAGGCCTGGTTACACAGGAGTGAGGGAGTCCAGGCGTCCCTTCCCGCCATGGTGGATTCTATTCATAGCTGGCTCATAATGTCTGAAGACTCCGCTATGTGTGTTGCATGATGGACATACTTTAATGGCTGTTTAATGGCTGATGATTAAATACATGCTGACAAAGTGCTGAAGACTTCAGTCAGTGCAACTAGAAGCCACTGGTAAGTGTGGGTAAGAGTAACATTTACTTTGCTGAATATATTAAACACTTGTTTTTATTGTTTCTTGTACAGTCACTACCTTACTGTTACAGAATTAGTGGGAAAGCTTTTCCCTTAAATGGTCAGTCCAACTAAAACTGTGATTTATACCAAACTGTATTCACATTTGAACCAAGGCAGATTAAATTGAGGAATACATTCAAAATGCCCACTCAGGTTAAGAGAAGTAAACAAAGAGCTTTGAAAAGAAGCATATAGCCATATCGCCATGTAACAAGTGAAATTGTGATGTTATCAACTCATCAATAGCTTGCGTCGCAGGTCAGTTCAATTAGTTACTGGATGGCATGAACTTACGGAATGTTTAATTTTTCCACTCCAAGGATAGGGCCATATTAACAATCCGAAACTTGCTATCTGTTTATTTAAAAAGAAGCAATGGAAATAGATTGATGCTTTAGCAGGTGACAGTGTTAAAGGTAGAATTCATGGAAATTGATAACTAACAATCCTCTTCAATGGTCGATTTGAGGAGAGAAGCATTGTTTTTACCAAAAATGATTGTATTTCTCTAATGTCTGAAATATAGTTATAATATAAGTTAATGTATGGGATGTGTCAGACTGGTCGCTTGCTAACATTGACACGTCTGTACACACAATTATAAAAATAAATGATTAAATTAAGTCTTTTTTACCATTAACATGGGCCTCTGCTGCTAGAGAGCTGCTGTAACTGAGCAAGTCGCCCGCATAGTAGTGGACAAACGACTCAATCAGAAGGAGTGGTGGTGGTTATTTCAGTGCTATGTGTGGTCTAGGCTAAGACGACCATGCTACAGTAGGTCAGTGGTAAATCAATTAAACTGTCAGCTTTTATTTGAGGGTATTTGTATCATTTATTACCAGAACATGTCGATACCCTTAACTGCATGCTAGAATTATAGACATGTTATTATGACATATCTATAATTCTAACATGCAGTTAAAGGTGTCAAGATGTTTTGCTATGATACGAATACCCTGCAAAAATATGAGTGAACAAATGAAACTGTCAATGAATATATTTGAAGTATTTTTGCAGTCTAGATATTTTTAAGGGTGCTTTAAAAGCCAAGAGTTATCACCAACAGCATGAGTTTGTTGGAGAGACGTCATGCTGTATGTTGGCTAACAAACCTTTTTTGTAACATGATTTAATCCACTGAATGTCTCCACAGTAAATAGTCTAATTTGGGATGGTGAAATGTCACATGCAGTGGCAGGGCTCCACCAAACAAACATATTTGAAAGACCTTGGAGAGGCTCACTCTTATTTTCCAAGCCACATAACAGGACCAACTAATATGGTCAAACTTATGTGCTGCCTAACACCTGACCTTTCTCACTCTGCAGCACAGTACAGTATTATGTTTTCAGCTGAGTATATGGAGTGCTGAATATGGTCATGTTCAGAAACTGAGGTGTCACAAATACATCTATCCATTACAGCACAGATTGGGTCATTTGGGTGTGCGATATGACCGTCATAGAGATGAGTATCAAAGCAGATCTGCTTCTATTTGAGGTGTGCACCAGGGAATATGGCCATTTAGGGCTCAGCCCTGAAGAAAATAGTGTCTCCTTTTTTATCAACGATATTTTTAGATTTTCAGATTTACTGACACCACAGACTGTCACGAGGCTGTCCAACCAGCAGATGGCGACAGAGAGCACTTCCAGGGGGACCAAGAGGAAGTACCTAGGAGATGCCCATATTTGGTCCTTCCTGCCCTAGGGACTCACCTGCTACCAATGACAGGAGTGATTGTGTTTTGTGTTTATGTTTCTCACCTGTGTTTTACTCGTTAGCCCTTATTAGTTGTAGTATTTTAAGACCTCTGTTAGCAGTGCCTCCTTGCCGAGTTATGAACGTTTATGCCTGAGACAGTTTTGCTGCCTATTGTAAAGATCCCTAAGTTTTCGAGTAAAAGCCTTGGACCTAGTGATTACACGCACGAACACACACACACACACACACACACACACACACACACACACCTCAGTGAGCAGTGTTGGAGAAACTACTTTACTTTTGTAGAAAAGATCTTTTGTTCTGAAGCATCTTTGCTTTGATCACCCTTGGATTTAAAGTATTGTATCGACCCTGTGAAAGGCCCGTTAGCAACTCCGCCAAGGGAATTACTTCTCTTGGTGTTGTGGCTAGCGCGGCCGGTTTGTAAGCGAAAGATTGCGAGTTCGATACCCGCTTAAGGCAAGCTGCCCCGCCGTTGATACAGTATCTTTGCTTTGATGAAATTCTTTGATTGTTTAGAGCGGTTATAAAGTGTTGAGGCACTCAAATTCAAAACTGTCGCAACCTATCACCTGTCAGAATCGAGACGAGGCAGTGCCAGTGAATCACCTGATTGGACCGCGAACCAGTCAGGTGATTCATTCAGGCAACGAAGCAGTTGCTGCTTCGGACGTCATATGTCACATGATTTTTTTCGCACCAAAGCAAGCTTTGAAGCAGTGCTTCGATGGAATTGTTGTTCAGTGTTTGAAGCACGTATCGAAGCTTCAGTGTCACACTGCCATCACTACTTGGACCTCCCTACTGCCTCTGACTCTGCATTTTTGGGGTTTTGCCTGGTTACCATCAGCCTTGGCTAAGGTGTATAGAGCCACTGGTGGTCAACTCTCAATCTACCGTGACACAGACTGTGGAACGGAGAGAAAGTCTGCTGTTTGCAACAACTTGACGTCTGTTTCATTGGTGCCATTACCAAGATATGCAGTTGGGCTCAGCTCGACGGCTGGGTCTGCTGTGGTGGAGTGAGTGTAACCAAGTTTGAGATGGTAAAACTCACTCCTCAAGTTCAAATACCCCCACTGAACGTCTGGAGCCTCTGCTGTTCTTTTCATCAACCGCGATGTCAAATTGATAGATTTTTGGTAGTGTAGCTGGTTTACATCGGGGATTTGAGGAGACGGTCACGTGTATTGGCAAGCCAGAGGTCGCAAATCAACGGAAACATTAAAGTGTCCCTTCTTGTCTATCCATGAATATCTTAAATACAGTATGAGGTTGTTCATTAGTTTAATTTCTTCATGATTTTGTACATGATCTCTATGAAGCAGCTGTTGTCTCTGGTTTGACACTGTGAGTACCACAGGTTTCATTAAAGACGTCATGAAAGGAACCTCAGCTATTTCGTCTTGCAATCCAGCCCACCAACAGGACCATATCTTGACCATATGTTTAGAGATCAAAAGCGTAGTATGTAATAGGCTGTGAAATTGAAGTGATGATTACTTGTTGGATCCAAATTAAATTATACTGCAAACCATTCTTTGTGAGCTGTCTAGAAGTAGCTTCTAATACTGAGTGCCATGTGGTTTTGACTGGGACTGTCTGCCTTCTCCCCAGGCACCCCTTCTTGCCATGGTGGATTCTATTTATAGCCGGCTCATAAATGTCTAGAGCCTCTGCTGTTTTGCATGGTGGGCATACTAGAAATCTGAGATCAGACATTTTGATATGGTTATTTAAAAGGCTTATAAATAAATACATACTGACATAAGGCATAAGTGGCTTAACTTGAAGCCACTGGTAACTGTGAGTAAGTGTAACATTGCTGAATATAAATTAAATAAATTATAAATTACAACTTAGAAAGGCTTAATGAAACTTTCATAAAAACCTTGATAAGGCCTACATAGATGCTTAACCAAACATTTATCAGCAAATTCATATTATAGACACAGTGTTATTACAGGTCCTTACATCTTAACTCTTCATATACTTGATTTGGGAAGCATAGGCCTTATTATAGGTAATGAAGGTTTCTTAAAGCCTTTAAAGTTTATTAAACAGGACAGTATTTTAAAGACTGCTTAATTATAACAGTTTTCCCTGCTTAGGTCACATGGTCAAAACAAAGTCCTGCCCATGACTATATTCCGACCCTGTGTCATTGTTTCCCTTGTATGATTATGTGGTGATAACAGTGTACTGGTCATGCTTGAGATGCATTACACAACCAACAATGGGAATGTTCAACAATGCATGGGTTAGGGTTACCAATATTATCATGCAATATTATCTATGTCTTATATTTTTAATTTTAATGTTTTAATCTTGAGCACTGTGATGCAAATATTGTGCAGTGCGCGGTACAAGCTACGTAGGCCTAATATTAAATAATTTAGACCACTGTAAATCATTGTAAACAATTCCCACCCAATAGTGCTAATTTCCAAACAGGATTCACAATCTGGTTTTATGCTTGGCAGCATTACGCACCATAACATTACGTACCGTAATTGCCACGAGTCCAGTTAAAAGCCGAAACACCTTTTCCTATTTCAAATTCCCTCACCCTGTCTTAGAAATTGTGTGAGCGATGCCGGCTGCAATATATTCTCACTCTGATTGGTCATTACCGTTGCAGATTGGATTAGATCTAATCAAATCCAGTCTATAGAAAAAAGACGACTGTTTCACTGAAACCATCTCAACCCAGCAGTGCTAACCGGGATTTAGAATCTGATTTAACTGAGTGGCACAGGCAACATTGCGCGTACAGTATAGAGGCACAGACTTTTTGGAGTTTTATCTTGGTCATTTGTGACGGCACCACAGTGTTGATAGGTATATCGTTTCCTTAGTGTAGTGGTTATCACGTTCGTACAGTCCAGTTTCTACACATATAATAGGCATGTGTAAGATTGCACTAATATGTACATTTTAAAGATCAAAAATACTTTTTAAAAATGGCTTATACTTTCTGTTGGGTAATTTGTCCTTATTTCAGCAAAAATTAGAGAAAATATTGTGATCCCATCACTTTCCATTCATGTTTTAATTCGCGAAAACTTATTGAAGCTCACAGAACACAGATTGAAAAGATGGTGGAGTATAGCTTGGATATAAATTCAGACAGACGACCCAGTCAAAGACCGTTGAATGCATTGATTATAGTTCTATAGTTCTGGAGGACAGGGTTCTGGAGTACAGCTATGAGTCCAGAGTTCTGGAGGACAAGGTTCTGAAGGAAATTGTTCTGGAGGACAGGGTTCTCGTTATGTCCCCACATTTGTGTGCGTGTGGTGTCGTTTGTCTGTTTGTTTTTCCCTCTGTCTCTCTCCCAGGTATTGGTTCATCCCCCTGTCAATCATCGTTTCGTCCGTCACTCCCCCTGTTGCCCTTCGACCAATGGGTTCACCTGGCGGCTTACATCAACATATCAGACCATCGTCCGTCTCTGTTTAAAAGTCCCGCGCACTCTTCAGGAAGAGAGAGGGGTGTGGTAGCATCGTAGCGGTTTTTTTTTTTCATCTGTCAATTGTAATCCTCGTATCCGACTGTTCTGTTAGTGTCTGTCCTACCATTGTGTCCGCTGCCACACCTGTAGTTAGCCCCAAGGGAGGGCGAGTTAGGCAGGTAAGACGCCCATGGGCTTACATCTCCATCACGCAGGTTGGTCTTGTTATATACATTAGGTTAGTTTCCTCAGGCGGGCGCCACCTCTTGTATTTTGGGTCTAGGGTAGGCGGGCAAGATTTAGTTAGTTAGTTAGCCGATGGTTCGTAGTTAGAACAGATAGGACTAGAAATTAGCTTTGGGGTTATTTTTGTTTTCATTTATTTGGCGCCGTCTGGCGTCCTCCCCTTAGTTCCCTCTCGATGTTTCCCCTGTGTTGTCTGGTTGTTTGTTGTATATATTTCTAATAAATCTGTCTTATTTTCATTTTATACTCAGTAGTTGTGTGTGTTGCATTACCACCGCACCAGCGGGTCTCAGCCGCATACACAGATACAGTATGTTACGTTTCTCCCCCCTTTTATATCCCTAGACGTAGTATCTGGGGGGGGTTCGTAACAGTTCTGATGAACAGAGTTCTGGAGGACAGGGTTTTGGAGGGCAGGGTTCTAGAGGACAGGCTTCAAAAGGACAGGGTTCTAAAGGACAGGGTTCTGGAGGACAGTTTTGAGTCTAGGGTTCTAAATAACAGGGTTCTGGAGGACAGGGTTTTGGAGGACAGGGTTCTAGAGGGCAGAGTTCTGGAGGACAGGTTTCTGGAGGACAGAGATCTGAAGGACAGGGTTCTGGAGGGCAGGGTTCTGGAGGACAGAGTTCTGGAGGGCAGGGTTCTGGAGGACAGAGTTCTGGAGGCAGGGTTCTCGAGGACAGGGTTCTGGAGGACAGGGTTTTGGAGGACAGGGTTCTAGAGGGCAGAGTTCTGGAGGACAGGTTTCTGGAGGACAGAGATCTGAAGGACAGGGTTCTGGAGGGCAGGGTTCTGGAGGACAGAGTTCTGGAGGGCAGGGTTCTGGAGGACAGAGTTCTGGAGGCAGGGTTCTCGAGGACAGGGTTCTGGAGGACAGGGTTTTGGAGGACAGAGACCTGAAGGACAGAGTTCTGAAGGACAGGGTTTTGGAGGACAGAGATCTGAAGGACAGAGTTCTGGAGGGCACAGTTCTGGAGGACAGAAGTTTATGATGTCAAGGCAGCAATGCCAGCAGGTCTGGGTTTGGTCCTTGCCCCTGGGTCAGGCCCGGCCTCCCCCCCCACCAGGCTCTTCTCCCTCCAGCCTCCCTGCCACAGCCCCTCGGCCCAGCACTCTATATGTATATACTGTATGTATCTAGATAGGTGTTGGTAGGAGATAGGAGCTAGGAGGTAGGATAGTAGGTGTTGGTGTTACCCAGGAGCAGGGCGGCCATCACAGCCCCACACAGGACATCAACACACTGGACGCACCCGGACGCACTTGCCCCACACACCTCCTAAACAACACCTGCGCACGCACGCACGCACACACACACACACACACACACACGCACGCACACACCCTCACTGTATGGCCTGTGAGTGTGTGTGTGTGTGTGTGTGGTGAGGACCTTGTTGAGTGCAGAGGTTGAAGCAGAGCCTACTGCCAGTGCCACTCCTGTGATGGAGTCGCAATGGAAACCATCAGTGTATGCCGTTATGACAGATAGACAGACAGACAGACAGACAGACAGATAGGCAGACAGACAGGCAGACAGGCAGGCAGACAGGCAGGCATTGTGACAGACAGACAGGCAGACAGAACAGCCCAAACAGAAACACTCAATCACAAGTCTATCAACACCTTTGACGGCTCTCCCCTGCCACCATGTGGTAGAGAGATGAAAGGCACTCTTGGTTCATCTGTGTTGATCAGCTTAATGGATTTGCTGCCCTTTTAAACCTTTCAACGGCTTAGCCCTTGAACCGTCATGGTGTCCTCTACCAGGAAGTCACCACACTGCCTGGGACCACAACCACAGGTGTTACTGACCTGCCTGTTTCTACTGACCTACCTGTTTCTATTGACCTGCCTGTTTCTACTGACCTGCCTGTTTCTACTGCTGCTTCTGACCTGCCTGTTTGTTCTACTGTTACTAATATGCCTGTTTCTACTGTTGTTACTGACCTGCCTGTTTCTACTGACCTGCCTGTTTCTACTGATCTGAACTGATCTACTTTCGAGAGCGGAGGGTTGTTTGGTCCTGGGGAGGGTTGTTTGGTTCGGCGGAGGGCTGTTTGGTCCTGAGGGCTGTTTGGTCCTGCTGAGGGCTGTTTGGTCCTGGGGAGGGCTGTTTGGTCCTGGGGAGGGCTGTTTGGTCCTGCAGAGGGCTGTTTGGTCCTGCAGAGGGCTGTTTGGTCCAGCGGAGGGCTGTGTGGTCCTGGGGAGGGCTGTGTGGTCCAGCGGAGGGCTGTCAGGCAATGATGTGTGTATGGAGCTTAGAGGTGTTAAAGCAGGGGATCTACCCAGCTAGCCTAGAGATTACTATCATCACCAGCTCTGTGTCCATGGACAGGCCATCTAATACCACTAGCTCTCTCCATGGACAGGGTGTCTAATACCACCAGCTTAACGCTGTGAGCACAACTAACCCTCCTTCTCACCTGCAGCATCCAACTCCCCTCCTTCTCACCTGCATCATCCAACTCCCCTTCTTCTCACCTGTATCATCCAACTCCCCTGCTTCTCACCTGCAGCATCAGGTCCCGCCTCCAACGACAGAAATGATTCTCTCCTTCTAGCTCTACTCAATCTGATGCCGGTATGTGTTGAAGCCAGAGTGTATGATGTTTACATTGGCTTGGATGCTAACTGGTTGAGGGTATCATAATGGGTTAATCATAACTTTCTGTTGTGATCATTGGCCAAAGCTACACTTCCATATCAAACAATGCCCTAGGATAGCACATGAAAGCATTTCTAACATGTTTCTGTTTTTTGTCATCAAAGTTATAAACGTGAAATGCAGGAAGCACGAGAACCAGCACACAGTCAAAACAGAGTCTGTTGCCATGGTATCAGTGTTCCCATATCTCTGTTGCCATGGTATCCGTGTCCCCATGTCTCTGTTACCATGGTATCTGTGTCCCCATGTCTCTGAGAGGTTGAGTACTACTGTACATCTCTCTCACCCTAACAGTGACACCTTCAAACAAGACAATAACTTATCTAACTTTATGGGCTCCATTTTCAGCTGGTGCAAATCAGAACTCATCCAGAATGCTGCCACCCGTCTCGTGTTCAATCTCACCAAATTCTCCCATGTCACCCCCCTCTTTAGCACCCTTCACTGGCTCCCGGTAGCAGCTTACATCAGATTCAAGACCCTGGTGCTCGCCTTCCGGGTGGCAAAGGGAACAGCCCATTCCTACTTTCAACCAATGGTCAGCACCCAAACCGCTGCCCGATCACTCTGCTCTTCCACCTCGGCTGCCCGCCTGCTCTTCCACCTCTATGTGTAGGATTGGAGGACCAGGTCCCTGGTTCTAGCATAGATTACTTCTTGTTATGATGACTGATGGATAGATGATTCACTTACTTGGACAAATGTATTTGTTGTCAGTCGCTTTGGATAAAGGCGTCTGCTAAATGTCATGAATGTAAATGTAAATGTAAATGTAAACGCAATGAGGCACAGTAAAGTCAATAAGCATAGATAATAAGTGTAGAGCATTGGATATTTGGAATATATACAGATAAATAGTATGAATGTAGCAGCAATGATGGAAGTGTGTGTGTGTGTGTGTGTGTGTGTGTGTGTGTTGTGCAGAGAGTGAGTGCAAATTGTCTCTAGTGCAGGTTGTGGACAGTTAGGGGTGATCCTTCAAAAGTATTATGGCCTGGAGATTGAAGCTGTCTTGGTGAGGACTGACGTGTCGTAGAGAGGAAAATCAATGTGTGTTTTTTTCCAGTGCCCTTCACAGATCTTATGAAACATTGTTTGGGCCACAATACAAAGACAAAATGACCACAAAGTCACAAAGGAATTTTTTTTTAATCAATGCTCAGAATTTCACCATGAAAATCATATTTTATGTTTTCACGATCGGTGCACCACAGAGTGTGTGGTCTTGTTTATTCAGCCTCTTTGGCCTGTGAAAAGAAAAAGAAATTAAGGACATGAATGAACCTCTTACGTATGATTACTTCAAAGAACACAATAGACTGTTTAGGGTACCTTTCCAGAATCGCGGCTCTTAGCCCTGAGCTTGTTGACCTGGGACTCAGCGATGTCAGCACGCTCCTCAGCCTCCTCCATCTCATGCTGAACCTTACGCAACTTAGACATGTGGGAGTTGGCTTGTTCCTCCTGGGAGAGGAAAAGAGAGGTAGAGAATGAGAGAGGGAGACAATAACATTCAGCCTACAATGTTTGAAATGTTGTTAAAGCAAATTAACCAAAATTAAAACATTATATTACTCTATAATGATGTTAATATAGAAGCAAACACTATGCACTATGTGTATTATTACCTCAACAGTTACTTGTGATATACATTGTCATTGTGGATAGACATGCGTGAGCAGAAATTACTTAAACTTAACGACTGTATATGGATACCAAATGTTGTAATGTAGGTTGACTAGGGTTAGGGTTACAAAACATGTGTCTTATATGCTGTAAGAATATTTGACTCTCAGTATGTGACTCACCGCTTCCTCAGACTGCCTCTTGTAACCCTTCACTTTAAGCTGCAGCTTGTCTACCAGGTCCTGAAGTCTGGCAACATTCTTCTTATCCTCCTCAGTCTGTGGGAGAAAGTCAATGCCCATACTTCAATTGCATTCAGGTGCCTGACTGTACCAGAATGTGTGAAGGTGTTTCTGTTATTCTTACCTGGTAAGTGAGCTCCTTGACTCTGCGCTCGTACTTGCGGACACCCTTGACTGCATCTACACCCCTTCTCTGCTCAGCATCCACCTCAGTCTCAAGCTCACGCACCTGTATGGAGGGAACACAGCCATGTGTTTAAGGTAGTGAAATCAGTCATGGGTTATTGAAAAGAAGTAGAGGTTGATTCGTCTAAGCTATTATAAATAGACTGTGTGAACAAAAGTTACCCTGGACTCCAGTTTCTGCAGCTGTTTCTTGCCGCCCTTCATTGCCAGGTTCTCAGCCTCATCCAGACGGTGCTGCAGGTCCTTGACGGTGACCTCAAGGTTCTTCTTCATCCTCTCCAGGTGAGAGCTGGTGTCCTGCTCCTTCTTCAGCTCCTCTGCCATCATGGCCGCCTGAAATGGTAGTGTGTGGAATCATTTAATTCATCCACAATGTGTCACAGATCATGTGCTCAGCCCAACTACAATTGGCCCATGGCGTAGAGGTCTTTACAGGTCAGAAGACATGGACCTGTTCTGAAATGGACCCATGCATTTTCGACTCCAACCAGGACCAAGCTTAACTTTCTGTTTTTGACTACCTCGGTAAATTAGGCCTCCTCATGTTCGATACTTGGAGATGGAAAATATGTCATTTACCCTGGTCTCGAGTTTTCGGGTTCTGATGGATCTGTAAAGACCTCTATTTTGGATAACAGATAACAGATAAACAGATAACGTTCATTGTATTGTTTTGTTTTGAATATGGGGACTTACATCAGTGATGGCCTTCTTTGCCTTCTCCTCTGCGTTTCTGGCCTCCTGCACTGTGTCGTCCACCTCTCCCTGCACTTGAACCAGGTCAGTCTCCAGCTTCTTCTTAGAGTTCAGAAGGCTAGTGTTCTGTATGAGGAAACTCAATGATTAGTTGGAACTGTATTTCAAGAAAGCATACAAAAGTCACACTAAGATGAGACTGCCTAGAAATCACCTATACCTGGGAGTGAAGCAGTCCCACACGCTCACTGGCGTCCACCAGCTCCTGCTCGGCCACTTTGCGGCCTCTCTCTGTCTGCTCCAGAGCAACCCTAAGCTCCTCAATCTCAGCCACCATCAGACCGTTCCTGCGCTCCACCATGGCTGCCTGCTCCTTCAAATCTTCTGCTGCACGAACAGCATCATCAAGGTGCAATTGGGCATCCTGGGATTCACAAAGACATAGTGCATTAAAACTTAGGAAAGGTATGGCTAGGGGTAATGCTTACATTGACTGATTTCCCAGCCCCTTACCTTGAGCTGTCCCTGGACGTTCCTCAGCTGTTTCTGGGACTCGGCTGCCTGCCTGTTGGCGTGGCTCAGCTGGACCTCCATCTCGTTCAGGTCTCCCTCCATCTTCTTCTTCACCCTCAGGGCGTCGTTCCTGCTCCTCACCTCTGAGTCCAGGGTGCTCTGCATGGAATCAACCACCCTCTGGCTGTTCCTCTTGATCTGCTCCATCTCCTCATCCTTCTCAGCAAGCTTCCTGTCCACCTCACCCTTGATCTGGTTTAGCTCTAGCTGCACACGCAGAATCTTGGACTCCTCGTGCTCCAGTGTACCCTGAAATAAACAAAACAGTTGTCACACGTTGATTGTGGGAGAGAGTAGTGGACTGGCACTCATTAAGTAAGGCTTGTCCTGGAAAGGGCCCTGCTACTGTATGCAACGAAAATGTGGTAATAGGATAGGAGGACCAGGTCTAAAAAATTATTTTATCTCAATGAGACTAACCTGGACAGTAAAGCTTAAATGAAAGGATGAGTATATGTTCCAAATGAACAGGATTAAACTGCATGAGTTCTTACCTCAGCCTCCTCCAGGGCAGTCTGGATCTCAGACTTCTCTGTCTCCACAGTCTTCTTGGCCTTCTCCAGCTCATGGATGCTCTTGCCAGTCTCCCCGATCTGCTCAGTCAAGTCAGAGATCTCCTCTGCAAACAGAAACACAGAAGTCATTCAGAACAGGGAGATTTTCTTTGAACATTGGAACACACTGGAGTTCATAATGAATTATGAGAAGAATAAATGTAAATGTTTGTTCTGTCTGGCGAAGCTTAGGATCGTAAAAAGTTTTAGACGATTTGAACATTGTTCTGAAGAATCAGGTCACTACATACGTAGCTTGATGAAATAAAACAGCGCATCATGAGCCAAATAAAACTACTGCTGCTCACTCACGTTGCAGGTTCTTGTTCTCTCTCTTCAGAGTCTCCAGTTGATCCAAAGTCTCCTCATAGGAGTTCTTCATTTTGAAGAGCTCCGTGCTCAGAGAACGAGTCTCCTTCTGAGCTCCTTCCAACTCTGCCTGGCCCTCCTCAAACTTCTGCTTCCACTCTGCCAGGACCTAGGGAAATCCATGTGATTTTAATATTTAGCTTTCTTCTTTTATCTGTCTGTTAGCGAATTGATGGGGCTTTTGTAATAAGAAATATGATTTAACAATACACTCTATTTATCATTTCAATTTAAAGAGGTCGATATGGTGCGAGAATGAATACATTTGATTTATTTAGTTATTTCACACCTTGTCAAAGTTCCTCTGCTTCTTGTCGAGGTTGGCAGCAAGAGCATTGGCTCTCTCCACGTCAACCATGAGGTCCTCCACCTCTCCCTGCAGCCTCTGCTTGGTCTTCTCCAGAGAGGCACACTTTGAGTTGGTCGCCTCGATTGTCTCCTCTGCCTCCTGCAGACGCTGGGCCAGCTTCTTCCTGTTAGACAGATGAGGGATCATAAAGCTTCCCCTCTGAGGGATTGTGTCAGAGAATGTCTGTAAATCTGGCTCTTACAGGTGATGGGAGAAACAGTATACAGTAACTCATATGTGTTGTTCTGATGATGAAGTGAAATTAAGAAGCCCTGCTCTGGAGCGTCTACATTTCTACTTCTACATTCTGGTTTCCTTTCATTGTCAACCTGTACCAAACAGTGGGATAGACTGTTTTTGCTGTTATGTGTGACTCACTTGGCTTCCTTCAAATATATATCTGGGAAATAATTCCATTTCTATTTCTACGAAATATAATGGAAAAATTATTTTGCAATAAGTGTCCCCTTTAAATTCTTTGATTAAAATGTGTCAACTCATCTCCAGAATGAACAGAACAGAAATGAAATACCCCCCAACCATGGTAAATAAGATCTTTGTGTGTGACTCACTTGGCCTCCTCTAGCTCCTCAGTGCGCTGGATGGCATCAGTCTCGTACTTGGTCCTCCACTGAGCCACTTCACTGTTGGCCTTGGACATGCCGCGTTGCAGCTCTGCCTTGGCCTCCTGCTCCTCCTCAAACTGCTCCCTCAGGAGGTCACAGTCATGGCGAGCAGACTGGACACCGTGGGCCAGTGCGTTCTTAGCCTAGGGAGAGAAATAGAAGAGGTGACGGGGATAGGGAGAAGAGAGATGAGAGGGAGTAGGAGGTGTGGAGAAGGTGTAAGAGCATTATTGAAAAAGAAAGACAAAGAGAGAGACATGCAGAGAGACTAAATATTACAGTTAGAAGTGACTGGGTGTCTATTTTGAGTTCCTTACCTTGAGCTCCTCCTCAACATGTCTCTTCAGCTCCTCAATCTGCTGGGTGAAGGCCTGTTTGCCTCTGGTCAGCTGGGACACCAGGGCCTCCTTCTCCTCAAGCTGGCGACCAAACTCACCTGTGGGGAACAGAGCATCTTGTTAAGCGGGTCTCTGTTCACTAAGTCCTAATGGTTAATGTTCATTGTTGTCACTGTCAGTCATATTTCTGAGCTTATAGGGTATCAAGTTTGATTTATGGTCAGTTATGTGTTTTTAAGGTTAATGGTAGGATTTGGGGTTGGTAAGCTGGTCCTAGATGAATTTCTACAATATCTGGAGTATCATTGGTACCGTTCTCAGTCAGGAGTCTGGCCCTCTGTCCGCTCATGTCATTGACCTGGCGCACATTCTCTTCATTCTTAGTCTTGATCTCGCTCAGCTGATCCTCAAGAGTACGGCACATCTTCTCCAGATTGCCCTGGTAGTGAAACATAAACCATTATTACTTTCCATGATTATCTTGAGCCAAGCCTTGAATGTCAAGCTTTCCATTTCTAACTTGTATTTGAATTGGCCCCCACAAACACAGCTCCATCCAAACATTGCTACTGACCTTAGCCTTGGCGACGGCCTCCATGTTGCTGGAGAGGTCATCTATCTCCATCTTGTACTCGCTCTTCTCCTTCTCCAGCTTCTGCTTGACGCGCTGCAGGTTGTCGATCTGCTCCCCGAGCTCTGCCACGCTGTCTGCCTGCTTCTTCCTCAGAGCGGAGGCTGTGGCCTCATGCTGCAGGGTGGACTCCTCTAGGTCGCGTCTCAGTTTCTGAAACTCTGCTTCGCGCTTCTTGTTCATCTCTATCTGAGAAGCGGTAGCACCTCCGGCCTCCTCCAGCCTCTCACTGATCTCCTCAAGTTCCCTGGAGAGATCGGCCCTCTGCTTCTCCACCTTAGCTCTGGCAGCACGCTCAGCCTCGATCTCCTCCTCCAGCTCCTCAATACGGGCCTACAATAGGGAGACACAAACAGAGAGATGAAATCTACAACACAGTCAAAGCAAAGGAGCTCACAAAATAATAGTAAACAAATGATTATTTTAATATTAAGATGTGTTTATCCAAAGCAACTTACAATTAACATACAGAATGTACTGTATGGTGTTTAAGCATCATGCTTAAACCAACTGAACCGTTGCAAACCAGGACTGTGCTAACAGGAGAATGAATTGATCACTGTTTCTCATAGTGATCCTGACAATGTTAATTGCAGTGTAGTTAGACACTATACCGACAACTATGCCATCTGATGGTCCTGTTCTGTACCTGGAGTTCCTTGATCTTCTTCTGCATCTGAGCACCCAGAGACTGTTCATCCTCAATCTTGCTGAGAAGCTGGGCGGTCTCAAAGTCCTTCCTAAAGAACACAAACAGATTGATTGCAGTTTGATAGTGGAAATGGAATCGAACTGTTCACTTTGGTCTATAGAAAGACATCTGTTCAGATTTGTCTATTTTCTAATTCAATAGAAACACAATGATCATTCTGACAATGGCAACAATGTAAAGAAAAATGAATGCTCAATTAATATCAAATACAACTTTGTTGTCATTTGTTTGTGTTTACTTCTTGATCTTCTCGTCAGACTGCTGCTTGTCGTTCTCCAGGTCCATTATGGACTCCTGGGCCAGTTTCAGATCTCCTTCCAGCTTTCTCTTGGATCTCTCTAGGTCCATACGGAGCTTCTTCTCTTGCTCCAGAGAACCCTCGAGCTAGAAGATGAACACACATATGTGTCATCAAATTCTAAATAATGAACCACAATGTTGTTGATAAAGTAAACTCGATTAATAAAGTAATGCCTTTGAGAGTATAAACCGGGGTGCAGGTTCATGATGATTGCCTCAAACTGAATGGCTAATCTTGGCTAATAATTCCCACCTTGTATGTGACTGTTTCATTTTCTTGTGTATTTTAACTTGGAATGGAAAACAATTAGCTTTACTCTTCTATTACAATCCTGGTTGACACTAGCACAGCTTTATTTGCATTGCCCACTCACATCGTCCACTTGCTGTTCCAGCTTGGTCTTCGCCTTGGTCAGAGTGTTGACTTTGTCCTCCTCTGCCTGCAGGTCGTCCAGTGTCTGCTGGTGGGCCTCTTGGAGGGCTTTCTTCTCCTTGGTGAGCTTTGCAACAGCCTCATCCTGAGACGCCATTTCCTCAGTCAGGTTTTTCACCTGAACACAGACACAACAGAAATGGTCTTTTGTCACTTCACCTCACAAAGGGAAATGCAGTTTTTATTGCATATAATGTAGCTTGCAAATGTTAGCATGTAATAAAAGTGATCCTCTAGATGGCAGTGTATACCATGAATTCATATCAGATATGGAATGAAGAGTCCAGAATATGCTATGAATGTGGGGAGTACTATGCTGCTGAACTCTGCTACTATTTCATGTCTTCTCATTCCAGGACCAACATCACTTGGATTTAGTTATTATTTTGCTATGGTTGGATTCATTGATTGTTTCACATTGACAGTTTGATCAGATTGTAGTTTGTATGTGTTATATTAGACCTTGTTTTCAGTGGCGTGTTTCTCCTTCTCCACTTTGGCCAGAGTTAGCTCCAGGTCATCAATGTCTTTCTTCAACTCAGAACACTCATCCTCCAGCTTCCTCTTCTTGGCTGTCAACTCAGCATTGATCTCCTCCTCATCTTCCAGCCTCTCGGTCGTCTCTTTGAGTTTGGCCTCCAGCTGGATCTTGCTCTTGATGAGCCCCTCACACCTCTCCTCAGCATCGTTCAGACACTCTCCTTCCTGGTTTCAAAGGGAAGAAAAGGCAAACGGCTTCAAAACTCAATGTGTATGCAAATATAAACTGATTCTTGTCCAAGGGTACACAGCAAATCAATACAAATCTATGAAAAATGCTTGTGTGTTTGTGTTTGCGTGCATGTGTGTGTGTGTGTGAGTGTGTGTGCCCCAGGTTGGTCGCCCACTCACAGATGCAACTTGGAGGGCAAGGTCATTCTTCTCCTGCAGGAGGGATACCATCTTCTCCTCCAGCTCCTTCTTACGGGCCTCTGCCTTAGCCAGGTTGACTTTGCACTTCTCAAAGTCCTCCTTCATGTTGGCCAGCTCCTTCTCTGTCTCAGCGCTCTGCAGCATGGGCTTGATCTTGTAGTAGACCTTCATCCATGGCCAATGTTTGACATTCATGAATGAGCGGACGTTGTACTGGATGGTGTAGATGGACTCTCTGGTTGACGGCAAGGAGGAAGGCAATTGTGGCGTATTGAGTTTTATTCTTTTGAACGGCTCAATGATAACAAAGGTACATGGTAAAGTACCCCAGGCTACATTATGATATGATTATATGATTTCTTGTAAGTGCATTCATATATCATCACATACAGGTGGTTCATATGTAGTGCTAGAGAGATTATCTTTCATCCCATACCTCCTCTCCATCATCTTTGAGAACTCCCTCCTCATCAGGTATCCACGGCAGAGAGCTTGAGTCATGGTTACCAGAGTTGCCAGCTTCTCATCTCGCATTTCCTCCAAGACCCCCAGCAGACCAGCTTTGAAGAACACCTGAGCACAGATAAACAAACATGTCAAATGGAGGAGCTAGACATTGTGACGTACGTATACGAAGGGGCAGAATGGGTGGTTCAACACCACTAGACTTGGTTGTAACAGCATTGAAATGCATGTAATTTCACCATGAGATTTTGAAGAACAGATCGCTAATGCTCTGGGACAGATTAGCTATAGCCATACGACTCAAACACAAAGCATCAAAAAGGAATTAAAGTTATCTGAAGCTTGGGTTCATACAACTTTGAAAATGTTACGGTGTGGGCAATATTTTTCTCCTCTTAATATAGCTCCAAATGCTACATAAGGAAAGAGAGATTAAGAGATGAGGGAGATTTTTTATAGATTGTTTCAATTGAAGAGATGCTTTGCAGGATCTCCGCAACTACAGTATGTCTGTACTTTTTAAACCTGTTATTTTGGGCATGGATGGTCAATGTTTAGTTTGTACAAATATAATCTATCACTGTTTTACCTCATTCAGCCACGGCATCACTAGTTTTTCAGTGCCAATTTTTTGAAGCAGCAGTATTTTAACTTTCATGTTCTGCTAGCGTGCCCGTGGATTGGGCTCAGTGGAATTCTCACGAACACGCCCACACTGCAGGGCATGCGACAGGGACCCGTTTTTGCTCATAAGCTTGACTTTTAGAACTGTATAAGCTCGACTTTTAGAAATGAAATTATCCAAACTATCCTGTAGCATCTCTAATGTTTTAGTCCTGTTATGTGGTAACATTTCCTGGGTGAATTTGAGCCCTTACCTTGGTGTGTCCAAACTTGTACTCATCCTGAGGAACATCAATTGACGCAAGCAGCTTCTCAGAAGCCTTCTTGTTGTCCATGAACTGACCCTCAGGGATGACACCAGCATTCAGTACTTTGTACCTGTATGGGGAGAATTGTTAAATATGTTAGTCTCAAAGCTGTTTCGTATGTTGTCAAGGAAGGGCACTGTATATGAGTGTGTGTCTGTGTGTGTGTACTGTGTATTGTGTACTCTACCTCTGCTTGAAGTCAGCATAGAGGATTCTGCTGGGGAAGCCCTTTCTGCAGATCCTGATACCTTCCAGTACACCGTTACACCTCAGCTGATGGATAACCAGGAAGTTCTCCATCAGACCTGGAAAACACAAAATGCATCTTAACCCCTACATAAACCTGTTATAGGATTTATAGTTTTAAAATTTCTCTCTGTGTTGTACCTGGAGTCTTTGACTCGTTGGGGATCAGGCAGCGCACAAAATGAGGGTGGGTGCTCCTCAAGTTGGTCATCAACTTGCCCAAGTTCTCCTGTGAGGGGATACAAACCATAGTGTTCTCACAAATAATTCAATCTTAACATACATTTTTAAAATATATTAAGTTTCAACAGACACTCAACAGGCAGTCATGACTATCAAAAGCTCACCCTGAACTGGGAGGACACAGTCTGCATGGAACCTCCCTTCTTCTTGCCTCCCTTCTTTGTGGTGTCTTTTTCAAGGAAATGATTTGAGTAAATAAAAGAGTGTTAGAAATTATATAAATCTCTGATTAAGTTCAAGTTGTATCTGCTGCAGTAATTAACTCTAAAGCCAAGGTTCTGGACAGAAACTTCCCATACGATTACATTGTAGCTATTCATTTAAGTATTATATTGTAATGTGGCAAGGAATGTAAAGTCTCATTCACACCGAGTTAATTGTGTGACTTCAAATGTCAGAATACAAATGGGTCTTCTCTTCATGTTGTTGACCAACTCACACTGCGAGTCAAGGTTCACCGCACATGACCTGCGTTTACGTGAACATTTCGTCATGAGAACTTGGCTCTTGGCAAATTTGTGGCTGAAACCGTGTAGTATCTGCCTGGCTTAATGCTAATCATCATCATAATGCTTAGTTATTAACATGATGCTAATGTTACCTTCAGCTGCAGGAGGAGGATAAATGACAGCTAGCAGTTTGACTGAAGACTTCTGGTAGAGCTGCACCACAGAGTCGTTCAGGGGGTCCTTATTCTTGTCCAGCCAGCCAGTGATGTTGTAGTCCACAGTGCCAGCATAGTGCACCAGGGAGAAGTGGGCCTCAGCTTTGCCCTTGGCAGGCTTGGGCTTCTCAAATGCCTTGGTTTTGCCAAGATGCTGGTCGTTCAGCTTGTTCTTGAAGGTTGTGTCTGAAGCTTTGGGGAACATGCACTCCTCTTCAAGGATGGAGAAGATGCCCAATGGCTGTGCAAAAAGACATTTTAATTAAATTAGTATGTTCATATTTTCATGTTCTTTACTTCAACAGTCACCTTTATATGATGATATGCATGTGGTGGAAGCATATTAAACAAGTACTAACATATTGAGTTACGAACAGTAAGATGTGTTGTACCAAAATGAGGACATCTTACAGTAGTCTCAAACACCTACCTCTATTAAGTCTGCTTTTGACACCCATCATTAAATGGTATAATCCTCACAGGCTGCTTACCTTCTCAATAAGCTCAATGCAGGCAGCCAAGTCCATGCCGAAGTCAATGAACGCCCAGACGATTCCCTCCTTCTTGTACTCCTCTTGCTCCAGGACGAACATGGTGTGGTTGAAGAACTGTTGCAGTTTCTCATTGGTGAAGTTAATACACAGCTGCTCCATGCTGTTGTACTGTTGAAGGAATTTCAGAATAAAGGAATCCTTTCGTCATACATGGGGCTGTAATCTTTCATAATCGCAACTTGTTTTCTTGTCTTGACAACATACTCACATCAAAGATCTCAAAACCGGCAATGTCGAGCACACCGATATAGAACTGCCTTGGCTGCTTGGTGTCCAACATTTCATTGATACGGACGACCATCCACAAGAACATCCTTTCATAGATGGACTTAGCCAGAGCCATCACAGAATTATTCACCTGTAAACAATTATACCTCGAGTTAATACATAAGATATTGACCATGTGTAGTTGAGTTGATGCAGGTGGACGGTGGTATGCATATTAGAGAGGTTTTTAGGGCTTAAGGATTAGGACACTGAATCAGAGAAACTATAGGCAAGTGTTGTGACTGCATAAACTTGGTGGAGAGGGAGGGGGGCTGTTTGTTTGTCTTTCTTTTTCTGTGTTGACATCAGAGGGGGGGGCTATTTGATTTTATTTGATACTGGTGTTGACTGATTAGGGAAATTGTGTTTTATGATTTCTTATCATTGTTGAACCACAGCGTGGCACTTTTACACTCAAGCACTATACAACCAATACAAACCAAAAGATTGTTCACAACATGTCAGAGAAGTATCTTATGAATTAAAGAATGATCCATGAATGCCTTACCTGGGCTACTGTCTGTCCCTTGGTCACATACTCATTGCCAACTTTCACTCTGGGGTAGCACATAGCTTTAAGCATGTCGGCTGAGTTCAGGCCCAGGAGGTAAGCGATTTTATCAGCCACTGGAAAGAGAAGGAGCAACAACAGACTCAAGGACAGAGCCATATTATTTAAACTTTATTTAGGCGGGGGTTAAGGCTGACCCTAACCCTACTGAGAGCGAGGTCTCTTTTTCAGAGCAGCCCTGCTTACAAACATGGAACAATCACATGTACATTCAGATTGACAAACATGGTACAGTTTATTTATGACAAATAAATTACAACAACAATTTACACGCTAGCATGTTCTATGTGTTTTATCAGTGAAACTGAAATCTATGTATCTGAAATAACTGTTTTTAATTTGAATCAATCCACATATTTCCATTATTTCAAATAATTGGTAGAGGGTCTACATATTCTGTCTGGCCAGAGTGAACAGCTATTCTGATGTAAGATTTCATGAGGAACAAATTCTAAATGTTCTTTTTTCCATGTTTGGGGCTAGAGGTGGAACTCACCCTCTGTGCCGTCCGGCTCGGCCTGCTCCTCACGCTGCTTCTGCTTGAAATGCATGTTGCCGTGATGCATGACAGCGCCTGTCAGCTTGAAGATGTAAATTTTATCCTCAGCGGTGAAGCCCAGGATGTCAATGGCTTCCTGAAAAAGAGGGATTTCACATTAGAGAGGACGAAAACAGTGAGGAATTGAAGACAAACTCACTCTGTCAGTGTACGGCTCTGTAAGCTCCAAATCTAGCAGAATGGATGGAAATGTCAGACTTCTCTATTCCTTTAGTAGAGTAGCAGCACAACAGGATTTTAACAATGTTACACAGTAGGCCTTTGTGGATGTACCCGTATAAGAGGATTAATTAACACTCCAAAACAAATTATTGATACAAATAAAAACCCTTTGCGCGACTCACATCTGTGGCGACCAGCTCTACCGTGTCGTCGATGCTGGCCACAGTGATCTGCCCCTGGCTGATCATGGGGAAATCATACGGGTTGGTGGTGATGAGTGTCATTTCTGTGGAGACCAGAGAACAAAGTTGTCCATTAAATCAAATGCAGTATATGGACCACTTGTACTCAATACATATGCTGAAGAGCCAGTGTACTGCTTTACCTATTCCCCCCGCCAGGCACATTTCATCAACTCAACCAAAGCCCAATTCTTATACCATCTCTGACTCTACTTAGTGCAGCAGCTACTGTATGAGTATTTCACTTTGACAGCAGGGCGCTAGTTTTCCCTGCTCTCTGCTTTGGCGTACCGACTATCTCAGGTTTGTGGTTGGTCATCATCTGGTAGAAGATGTGGTAACCCCTCTCATCAGGAAGCTGGAAGGCCACCCTGGACTTCTCCAGCAGATCTGATAGAGAGAACAGGACAGAGATGGGTATTTTGCAACAAAAAAAAAAGTGTAGAATGAGTATGGAGAATGACTAATACCAACTTACAGGTCTCAATGTCAGCACTAGCCAGTTTGCCGGACGTAGCGAAGTGAATCCTGATGAATTTACCCTACAGTAGAGCGGGGTGGTTAGAAATCAGTCAACAAAAAAACTACAACTGCCAGTGTATTCCCTCATACTTACAAAGCGAGACGAGTTGTCGTTCCTCACAGTCTTGGCATTACCGTAAGCCTCCAGCAGGGGGTTAGCTGCAATGATCTGATCCTCAAGAGACCCCTGTAAGAGACAAAGTTGCTGAAGTGTGAGTAACTTAAAATCTCTTTTAATTTGTCTTTCGACAAAAGACCTGTTCCTTTTAGCTGAGAAAATGGCAATAATGAGATACAGATCTTAAATAAGAAAAATTTAAGAAAAATTATAATCTGAAATGTGATTGGCTCCCACCGTGAAGCCCAGGGTTCCACTCAGATGACTCTGAGCCCACTGGTTCCCAACATCACATATACCCAACCCTAATCCTCTGTCAAACTACTTTTGATATGTAGGACTACAGTATGGAAAACATGACTATAATAGGGTAAAGTTTAGGCGTTTCCTATCATTCATCATTCACCTCAATTTACTCTAAATTGTGACATCAGCACAATTTACCTGTATTTTACCAGCGCTGACAGGTGCTTCCTTCTTCCCGCCAGCCACAGCAATGGTGGCAAAGTACTGGATGACACGCTTGGTGTTGACAGTCTTTCCTGCACCAGATTCTCCACTGGTTTATAGACAGAGAAAGAGGGGTTTAGGGTTCGGATCATATCAGCATTCATTAAGCAAGAAAAGACAATGGCATTGCTTTAACTTTTTTCATAAGCTAACACATATTCTCATTCAGTTACTCGTTATTGTCTTCATGACCCAACATACTGCAAAAGGAACACCTTTTAAAAAGTAAGATGTTAGTGAACAACTTACGTAATCAGGACGGACTGATTCTCTCTATCTGCAAGCAAAGAAACATTGTTCATACTCATTCATTGGATGTTGGTACATTATTGCATTCAAGACATCATCATAAAGTATCTCATCTATCCATCTATCCATCCATGAGAGCTCGTACCAGTCAGCATGAACTGATAGGCGTTGTCAGAGACAGAGAAGATATGGGGTGGAGCCTCCATACGCTTCTTCCCTCTGTAGGCGTTCACACATTCCTGGTCGTACACGGGGAGCCACTTGTAGGGGTTCACCGTGGCACAGAAGAGCCCAGAGTAGGTCTGGATGAATTGGATCAAATATGGGAATTAGCCAAGTCAGATGAACCGGAATGTGGAAGTTTAGGTTTCTTTGAATGTACTGACATGCCATATATTGTGGTTTCTTGTGTTTGCTAATGTGTGCTAGGTTTCTTGTGTTGACCGATGTGTATGTATCTCTTACGTAGATCATCCATGCTGCGTAACGCTCTTTGAGGTTATACAGCACAGAGGCTTCATTCAGGTAGGTCATCATGGCCATGTCCTCAATCTTGTCATACTTTGGGGGGTTCATTTGCAAGACGTCATCTTCTTTGAAGTCTTTAGTCTGAAACAGTGGGATATTTAGATAATACTCAAATCAACACTACATGGATAAGTTTTCACTGATAAACAAATAGAATATTTTTCATGATTTATTGTTTCTAGCATAATCCATGCAATTGATTTATTTGAATTACAGTACCAGTGCTATGCTATACTCCACTCTACTTGAATATTAAAGGTCAAATCAAAGATTCCATTTGTTTTCAATAATATTTTTGTGTGTGTAGTTTGGTGATGTTATAGGCTTACCTCCTGAGTGTCCAGAATCTTCACAGAAATTTTTGCCCCATCCCTGGCAAGAATTAAACCCTTGAGGTACAGCTCCTTGACATCAGTCACATAGCAGGCATTCTTTGCATCAAAGGGTGCACTTTGAGCTTCGATCCTCTCCCTCTCTGGCTTACGAAGGTATATGGCAGCTGCGCCATACATTTTCATTTCCGCATCCGTACTCATGGTGGCGGCTCACTAGGAAATAAAGAATAAAAAACAAACATGTTTGAGTCTGTACTAACCCCTCCCCAGTCAACAGAGTTAGAGGCAGCATATTTAAGGGAATGTATTGTAATAATGTGACTCAAACCATGTCTCACCTTCTTTTCTCCACCCAGATGAAATCGTATCTTTGTGGTGACCCAAGTCCTACAAACACAGTCAGCTAAAAAGCAAACAAAGACATTTAAAGAAGAATTATATCAAGGGTGAATACAGGGATACATACAGTTATCTCTGTAATTATTGGGACGCTGAAGTATCGATTCTCAGGCATTATTCGAGGGTTGTTTTTTTTTGTACATATTGGCATCACCATTTAGAAATAGCAACACCTATTATACATAGTCCCCCTATTTCTTGACCACCGTTTTGGACTGTTTTGGATAATTGTTGTTTTGGATAATTATTGCCTCATTTACCAAAATGTTTCTATTGTATAATTCAAAAGCGAAACCACTGTCAGGCCAGATTGTATAATTCAAAACTGGAACCAATGTTAGGCCCTACTATATTATTCAAAACTGAAACTGTCAATTTCAAGCTCAAGCTCAATGATGAGTTTTAGCAAACTGTAACCTGACCATCCTGTTTTTGAGTATAACTAGTGGTTTGCACCTTGTAGTGGAGCCTCTGTAGTTTGACTGGTGAAGTCTTCTGTGGATGGTAGTCTCTGACACATACAC
Organism: Argentina silus; assembly: GCF_951799395.1. Lineage (NCBI taxonomy): Eukaryota > Metazoa > Chordata > Actinopteri > Argentiniformes > Argentinidae > Argentina > Argentina silus. Next base: position 30,539,367 of record NC_139656.1, on the reverse strand, counting down.
GCTTACCTCCTGGATATGTATTACCTCCTGTTCCTGATCAGTGGGAAAGTTGTTTTGGGGTTTTTCTTAATCATGGTGAGCATTTTTCAGTCATCCACTATTGAAGTCTTCCCTGGCCTACTCGCTGTTGTTAATGAACTTTTCCAAACTTTTGATTTTGGCAAGCCAAAGGTTTTGGCTATGTTTTTTATAGATTTTTATTTGTATTTTCAGCCTGGCTTCCTTGACTTTCAGTGACACCTCTTTGGTCCTTTTCTTGACGGACACGAATAGCAGACTCCAAAGGCAAACGCAAAGCCAAGAATCAAGACTAGACATTGACAGCTCTCTTATGCCCGCACAAAGTATGTGACAGAACACACCTGACTAACCTGAAACACTTTTTCCAATTTTCCAAATACTTTTGGTGCCATGAAATAGGGGGACAACGTTGTCATTTCTAAATGGTGAAACAAATATGTACACAAATAGCATAAAATAAAATCTAAGACTCTATACTCTAAAGGTACTTTTGACGAGAAAAGTTTTAAGATTGCACCTTTCAATGTCCACTTGGTATAAACATGCCCACTTTCTTTCAAACTATGTGGAGTAAAACATATTTTGAATTATCAAAACATTAAAAACAATGCCATTTTACTGCCAAATAGAATGCAGGACTTGCAATAGAGCTAATCAAGTGTAATGTAAAAACATCCAGAACAACTCTCACAACACATCAGATACAGAGATCATCGATAAGACAAGTGAAATCATGTAAGGAGGTGGAGGGTCTTACCACAGAGGTTGAATCTGCCTGTGGATGTTGTGGTCTCAGACCCCTTATATCTGGTTCCAGATTGCTACCCAAGCAGAAGTTAATTATGGACCACACGGCTAGAGGAGATGGATTGGATGAGAGACTTAGCTGTTTCCTTATGCCCTTTTCTGATATTCTGATGTGATATTCATCTCTTAACGCCAAGTCCAGCCAACTCTAATGGGTCTGATTTCAGATGCACACAAAATCCTGGCTTTTTTGTAGCAGTCATGGCAGGAATAAGAAAACTGAGATCAACCGTTTATTGGCAGATGTTAATGATGAAATGTGATGAAAGCTCTTTTTCTGTGAAATAAATCCAAGCAATCCAGACTCAGGACAGATCCTTGTATTTTCAGATAAAGGTCAGCGATAGAGCAATAATATAGATTTTTCAAACTTTGCTGATGCAAATTACATTTGCCTTTGTCCAAATGTGACTACAATTTGTAATGAATCGTAGTTTTAGCTGTAATGACCCTTTTATAAATGCTGCTTCTCTTGCATATTTATTATTATTATAAATCTTTCCACTGCTACTCCTCCTTCAACTTTGAAGCTATAAATACCAATCCAACTTTACAACATGCAGAGAGGTCTTACCGAAGTTGCAATGTCTTTTGGTTTTTAATAATTGTTAGACTTTTTTATTAAAGTGCAAATGTTAACATGGAGGTCTATGAAAACCAAAATATTAAATGTTTGTTCCTCTGCTGCTCGTACATCTTTCAAACGATTTACACCAATCCAGCTTTAGGGTGCAGAAACCTCCGAATTATGAACTCTGATGAAAAGCTTTCTGATATCTAATATACCTTGTTGAGCTTTTTGTAACTCCAAAAACTCCCACCTGCATGATGGAGTGTTGAGTTAGGTCAGCATTCTGTGAGTTCCATTGTTGCTGCAGGTGCCATGGAGCTTTCAGAACTCTAAAAGGGAGTGGCTCCTGGACCGTGCCAGAGCTTTTATATCTGAGGTATATGGAAGGCCAAGAGGCTGGTATCGTCTCATTTAAACACACTTCTGGATTCACCTGTATTCAAAAACAGTGAGTAGTGCTAGAGAAGTACAGAACAGAGGAAAACTGAAAACACATGTGTCTGATATTCAAACAAAAACAATTTATATATTTACTCACGTTCTCAGTGAGGCATATTCCTCATTGTAGCCTTTTATTCCCAAGTGTTTCATATTCACAACACATCATTATTCCAGAGCTGGACATCAACTCATGATTGGCTCCAAAGTATCAACCTGTCCTACACAACAGACAGTTGTACTGTGTATGTACATTTCTTTCTTTCTTTCTTTTAAATTTCGCCATCTTTGATCTCCTTGATGTTCTTGTATGTTGATCATGCTGCTCCAAAGTCCAATTAAACGTATAAAGTGAGAAACAGTAAACCATTCTACAGTGTATAATATTCACACCTTACATAAGTGGTGGCAGATGCTTCAATCTCTAGTGTATAATATCCACGTCTTACCTAATATAAGAATAATAACTAACAGGAAAATATTTCATTTCTGTAGCCCCTCTCACAAACGTACGCATGATCAGAAGTTTGCGTGGAGCTAAGCACACATGTGTTGGGGTCTATTTAGTGCACAATGGTTATAAATGAGGCCCCAGAGGCCCAGAAGAGAACAGAAGGGAACAGCTGGAGAGACCCCTGTATTGTATTATCATAGCTGCTGCTGCTGCTGTTGACACCAGGAGGGGTATATGGTCCAAAGCCACGGCCTGCTAACCTGGGCATCTATATTGGCCAGCCTAGCTCTGCAAGGGGTTCAGTATCTCCCATCAAATGTGTACTAAACCAGAGGGGGGAGCTGAAGGGAAGTGGAGAAGGGAACTGTGGATGACAATCAGGAGGAGCAAACCAGCAAGGCTGCTACTGTGTGTGCTCTTCCCATCTCGGCAGCCAAAGCTAATTGTTGTAAACTTTTTGAATGATTGTGTAGAGGCCAACTATTTTGTACAGCCTCATTCCTGAAGCTATGCCACTGTAAGGGCTCAGAGCAAATGCACTTGGCTTGTTTGTGTGTAGAGAGCATTGGCACTATGCAGACATTCAAATGGGAAATCTGCCATTAACATTATTTCTCTGACAGTGCGTTCCAATCAGGCAGTTACTCCCTGCGCCCGGCACTGCACAGGGTATTCAGCCATTCTGACCTGCAACCTGGGCGTAACCATAGGGAACAGGTGTATTCAGCCATTCTGACCTACAACCTGGCTGTAACCGTAGGCAACAACAGGTGTGCCCTATAGAGGAAATGATAAAGCTGAGCAAGGATTGCGGGAACCTTTAAAAATAAGTTGTTATATTTTCATTGTTGTGTGCATTGTTTGTAGCTATTTGAGAAGTCTGTATAGCATCTAACTTAAAATACTGTAGTTACTTAGGATAAATGTCTGTTTAGTTTACGTCTTGTTTGTTTTGGTGACTGAAATACATAACATGGCTTAACCATTTCAGGTAAGAATTTTAAACTGACCTTGGAACAATGTTGAAGGAATATGTGCACACCTGACAGCCTTCTGGAGGGCCTGTACACCTGACTACAAAGACCTCAACTGACTCAAAACCAAGGATCAACTCTAAAAGTCTCACTGTGTTCAGATTGGTAATGGGGGTGACCTGCACAGGCTGAAGTAATGGTGTACTGATGGTGAATGCAGACAACAGATAAATGTTTTATTTTTTTCCTTTTTTACTGAAATAAAAACAAGACATAACAGATAACAACACAATTGGTGAAAAACATCCACATGGGGATACATTAATTATATCCAAAACATGTATTTCAGTGCTGGAATTAAATATATTAGTTAACCAATTCCACTGTTGTTGAGTATATTTGAGGTATTTTGGCAGTAGAGTCTTGGGGGATCGCGTTGTTACTCTTCATCACATATTTTAAAAGCCACTGTGGTCGAGGGCATTTGGCCCGCATCAGCATTTTGTAACATGATTAAACGATGATGATTAAAATGCCCCCACGTTAAAAATCTAATTTGGTATATGAAATGTCACAAGCAGTGGCAGGGCTCCATTTGGGATTGCGATTTGACCATCGGTCATAAACATGACAATCAAGACAGATCTGTGCCATTTGAGCTGTGCACCAGGAAATATGGCCATTTAGGGATCAGCCCTAATATGGTAAATATGTGGCTCCTTTTTTAACAACTATATTTTTAGAATTTAGATTTCAACACCAGTGGCCATGCCCCCCATGAACCCCAAAGCTCAAGGCCAAGGGTTGGGGTTCGTTGGAGATGCTGCTGTTGGGGTACGGGGTCATGGGGGTACAGGAAAGATGTCCAGTCCAACATCTTCTATTTAACAGGTTTTACCAAGCATACTCCTTAATTATAAATCATGTAAATCAATAGAAACATTTAAAATGTCCCTTCTTGTCTTTCCATGAATCTGTCTCTGGTTTAACACGGTGGATATTTAGTCCACCAACACGACCATATCTTGAGGGACTAGAACTTCTACCTGTCATAATAACAGTCAACTTTATTTAGAGATCATTTCAAAAGCGTAGTATGTAATATGCTGCAAAATTGAAGTGATGATGATTTGTTGGATCCAAATTGAATTCTGCTGCAAAGCATTGCCTTGGCTTCTCTGTAAGCTGTCTAGTAAAACTCGGCTGGCCGCCTGGCACCACTGCCTCTACGAGGATACAGTGGTCGCACTGTTCAGTTTTGCTTTTTCACTGTCTTGGCACCACGGTTGTGGAACGAGCTTCCCACTACTGCCAGGACTGCAGAGGTCCGCCGTAGACTGAAGACCCATCTCTTCAGGCTGCATCTTGACTGTGCCTCCAAAAGACTGCTTCAACCCCCACTACCCCTCTGTACAGTTCCTCTACTGTTAATAATACAAAATACAAATAAAAAGAATCCTTCCTTCTTCAAGCATTGTGACTGCCAATGGCACTTGGTCCTAGCATAGATTTTTTCTGATGATGACTGGATGTATAGATGATTCACTTACTTTAGACAAATGTACTTGTTGTAAGTTGTTTGGATAAAAGCCTCAACTAAATGTCTAAAATGTGAATGTGAATGTGAATGTGAATGTAAATGTAAATGTAAATGTAAATGTAAATGTGAATGTGAATGTAAATGTAAATGTAAATGTAAATGTAAATGTAAATGTGAATGTAAATGTAATAGCTGTGTGTGCCTTATAGCCTTACTGTGACTTTGTAGCTTACTTCCCTGTCTGTAGTTTATCAGTTAAAATACATCTTTTATAATCACCCCCTCACCTATTTTCATGATGGTAATTAACTAAAACTATGAAATATACACTTAATATTTGAATAGGAGCTGTAGCTTGCAATGGTCAGCCCCCAAACACTGCCTCTGCCTCTATGAGGATGCAGTGGTCACGCTATTCAGTCACGGCTTTTCACTGTCTTGGTACCCGGTGGTGGAACGAGCTTCCCACTGCTGTCAGGACTGCAGAGTCACTACCTATCTTCCATCATAGACTGAAGACCCATCTCTTCAAGCTACATCTCAACGGTCTCTCTTAAAGACCTTTTCATCCCCACTACCCCCCTGTACAGTTCCTCTACTGTAAAATAAATAAATAAAGATTCTAATCTGGATCATAGACCTTACATGAAAAACAACCATAAATTACCAGAAAATAACCAAACCAAGGAAAACCCCTGAAATGGGTTTGAGCTTTCTCAAAGACTCAAAGCACTTACATGTCAATGACAGGAGAGTCACAGAGCATACAGCACGACAATATAGGTGATCAATAAGGTGAGGAGCAGGGTCATGTAGGTTCTTGTAGATGAGGTGGACTTTATTTTTATTTTATTTTATTTATGCATTATTTATTCAGGGAAGTCCCTTTGAGACCAATATCTCTTTTTCAAGGGTGCCCTGATTACAACATATACAGACATCACAATTAATGACATGAAGATTGGTGGTGTCAGATGAGCAGTCTTATGGCCTGCGGGTAGAAGCTGCGGGTAGAGCCTGTTGGTCCAGGTCTGGATACTCTGACGATAATGAATTGTTTTCACCACCCTCTGCTGAGCCTTACGGTCGAGGGCGGTGCAGCTGCTTTACCAGCCGGTGATACAGCTGGACAGGATACTCTCTACGGTGCACCTATAGAAGTTCGTGAGGATCTGGGGGGCCATGCCGAATTTCCTCAGCTGCCTGAAGAAACACAGGCGCTAAAATGCCGTCCTGATCATTGTATGGGTGTCGTGTGTGGTGGATGTGGATGGGGGCGTGCCCCCCCCCCCCCTTCTTTCTGCAGTCCATGATCAGCTCCTTAGTTTTGCTGATATTGAGGGAGAGATTATTGTCCTGGCACCAGTCCACAAGGACTCTTACCTCTTCTCTGTAGGCTGTCTCATCATTCTCAGGGATCAGGCCAACCATTGTGATGTCATTATGTCATTGTTTTATTATTATTATATTGTATTGGAGGAGGGGGTGGATGTGAGGAGTCAAGTCGTAACGATTGAGAAAGGGCTGTAGAGTACAATGATGTGATGGCAGGAGGGGGTGGATGTGAGGAGACGGACAGCAGAGTTCTGTTTGTGTTGTAAACTGCTGAGCAGACGGGAGGGGATTTATTATTATTATATTGGGCCTTTTTTATTATTATATTGTATTGCATTGTTGATTGTTTGATTGTTGCATTGTTGATTGTTTGATTGCTGAGGAGCTAGCTTGCCCTTAGCATTTCACTGCATCGCTTAGGGCTGAATTCTATGTACATGATGAATAAACTTTGACTTGATTTGATTTGAGAAATGGGCGGATTATGGCAATGTTCCTGAGGTGGAAATAAGACAGCTGTGATGTTTTGTTGATATGGGTCTACCGATGAGGATGACCTCTAAACTGTTTTGTCACAGTTTAAAAAGCTGCTGTGCATCAAGGTTTTATGCTTTGTAGACAGTGTGGTCAGTGCAGGTGAGGTGTCAGGCTACGTAGATGTAGATTTGAGTGTCGTCTGCGTAGAGATGGTAGCTAAGACCGTGGCCAATGGGAAGCATGTAAATACTAACCTCGTCCCCAGGCTATTGTACATATAAGCCTGGAATAATGACTCAAACCTGTCCTTAATGGTAGTGAATTTACTGAGTAAAGTATATGTCATTATTTGATTAGAAGCAAATCACACAACTACGAGACGTTGCTACGAACCAGAAATGCGTGGTGTGCAAGCAGTGGGAGATGGTTGATCTGTGGGTAATGCTGAGATGTTAATGCCAATGGATATGAGACCTGCAGTTACTCCTGGCCTTTCTATTGGGTAAACGAAGGCCAGGTTTGACGCGTGGGTCCACTAGACCTTCCCTGGCATCTGGGCAAAAGCGTCTGGGGTCAAGATTATGTAAATACAGAACAGCAGATTATGAAGGACAGAGCCTTGTGGGACACCATAGAGAACAGTGGATGGGGGCAACTGAACACTGTTGATGGTGACAAACTGTTTGACGGTTGATGAGTTTGGTTATGGGCCTGTAGCTGGTCAGAGCATCTGTGTCTAGGCCTGGTTAGACAGGAGTGAGGGAGTCCAGGCATCCCATCCCGCCATGGTGGATTCTATTCATAGCTGGCTCATAATGTCTGAAGACTCTGCTATGTGTGTTGCATGATGGACATACTTTAATGGCTGTTTAACGGCTGATGATTAAATACATGCTGACAAAGTGCTGAAGACTTCAGTCAGTGGAACTAGAAGCCACTGGTAACTGTGGGTAAGAGAGACTTTGCTGAATATATTAAATACTTGTTTTTATTGTTTCTTGTTCAGCCACTACCTTACGTATGTTACAGAATTCGTGGGAAAGCTTTTCCCTTAAATGGTCAGTCCAACTAAAACTGTGATTTATACCAAACTGTATTCACATTTGAACCAAGGCAGATTAAATTGAGGAATACATTCAAAATGCCCACTCAGGTTAAGAGAAGTAAACAAAGAGCTTTGAAAAGAAGCATATAGCCATATCGCCATGTAACAAGTGAAATTGTGATGTTATCAACTCATCAATAGCTTGCGTCGCAGGTCAGTTCAATTAGTGACTGGATGGCATGAATTTACGGAATGTTTAATTTTTCCACTCCAAGGATAGAAGGCCATATTAACAATCCGAAACTTGCTATCTGTTTATTTAAAAAGAAGCAATGGAAATAGATTGATGCTTTAGCAGGTGACAGTGTTAAAGGTAGAATTCATGGAAATTGATAACTAACAATCCTCTTCAATGGTCGATTTGAGGAGAGAAGCATTGTTTTTACCAAAAATGATTGTATTTCTCTAATGTCTGAAATATAGTTATAATATAAGTTAATGTATGGGATGTGTCAGACTGGTCGCTTGCTAACGTTGACACGTCTGTACACACAATTATAAAAATAAATGATTAAATTAAGTCTTTTTTACCATTAACATGGGCCTCTGCTGCTAGAGAGCTGCTGTAACTGAGCAAGTCGCCCGCATAGTAGTGGACAAACGACTCAATCAGAAGGAGTGGTGGTGGTTATTTCAGTGCTATGTGTGGTCTAGGCTAAGACGACCATGCTACAGTAGGTCAGTGGTAAATCAATTAAACTGTCAGCTTTTATTTGAGGGTATTTGTATCATTTATTACCAGAACATATCGATACCCTACATCTCTAACCCTAACCCTAACTGCATGCTAGAATTATAGACATGTTATTATGGCAGTTAACAACATATCTATAATTCTAAAATGCAGTTAAAGGTGTCAAGATGTTTTGCTATGATACAAATACCCTGCAAAGAAAAAAAAGAGTGAACAAATTAAACTGTCAATGAATATATTTGAAGTATTTTTGCAGTCTAGATATTTTTAAGGGTGCTTTAAAAGCCAAGAGTTATCACCAACAGCATGAGTTTGTTGGAGAGACGTCATGCTGTATGTTGGCTAACAAACCTTTTTTGTAACATGATTTAATCCACTGAATGTCTCCACAGTAAATAGTCTAATTTGGGATGGTGAAATGTCACATGCAGTGGCAGGGCTCCACCAAACAAACATCTTTGAAAGACCTTGGAGAGGCTCACTCTTATTTTCCAAGCCACATAACAGGACCAACTAATATGGTCAAACTTATGTGCTGCCTAACACCTGACCTTTCTCACTCTGCAGCACAGTACAGTATTATGTTTTCAGCTGAGTATATGGAGTGTTGAATATGGTCATGTTCAGAAACTGAGGTGTCAGAAATACATCTATCCATCACAGCACAGATTGGGTCATTTGGGTGTGCGATATGACCGTCATAGAGATGAGTATCAAAGCAGATCTGCTTCTATTTGAGGTGTGCACCAGAGAATATGGCCATTTAGGGCTCAGCCCTGAAGCAAATAGTGTCTCCTTTTTTATCAACGATATTTTTAGATTTTCAGATTTACTGACACCACAGACTGTGGAACGTTGAGAAAGTCTGCTGTTTGCAACAACTTGACGTCTGTTTCATTGGTGCCATTACCAAGATATGCAGTTGGGCTCAGCTCAACGGCTGGGTCTGCTGTGGTGGAGTGAGTGTAACCGAGTTGAGATGGTAAAACTCACTCCTCAAGTCCAAATACCCCCACTGAATGTCTGGAGCCTCTGCTGTTCTTTTCATCAACCGCGGTGTCAAATTGATAGATTTTTGGTAGTGTAGCTGGTTTACATCGGGGATTTGAGGAGACGGTCACGTGTATTGGCAAGCCAGAGGTCGCAAATCAACGGAAACATTAAAGTGTCCCTTCTTGTCTATCCATGAATATCTTAAATACAGTATGAGGTTGTTCATTAGTTTAATTTCTTCATGATTTTGTACATGATCTCTATGAAGCAGCTGTTGTCTCTGGTTTGACACTGTGAATACCACAGGTTTCATTAAAGACGTCATGAAAGGAACCTCAGCTATTTCGTCTTGCAATCCAGCCCACCAACAGGACCATATCTTGACCATATGTTTAGAGATCAAAAGCGTAGTATGTAATAGGCTGTGAAATTGATGTGATGATTACTTGTTGGATCCAAATTAAATTATACTGCAAACCATTCTTTGTGAGCTGTCTAGAAGTAGCTTCTAATACTGAGTGCCATGTGGTTTTGACTGGGACTGTCTGCCTTCTCCCCAGGCACCCCTTCTTGCCATGGTGGATTCTATTTATAGCCGGCTCATAAATGTCTAGTGCCTCTGCTGTTTTGCATGGTGGGCATACTAGAAATCTGAGATCAGACTTCAGACCATTTTGATATGGTTATTTAAAAGGCTTATAAATAAATACATACTGACATAAGGCATAAGTGGCTTAACTTGAAGCCACTGGTAACTGTGAGTAAGTGTAACATTGCTGAATATAAATTAAATGAACTATAAATTACAACTTAGAAAGGCTTAATGAAACTTTCATAAAAACCTTGATAAGGCCTACATAGATGCTTAACCAAACATTTATCAGCAAATTCATATTATAGACACAGTGTTATTACAGGTCCTTACATCTTAACTCTTCATATACTTGATTTGGGAAGCATAGGCCTTATTATAGGTAATGAAGGTTTCTTAAAGCCTTTAAAGTTTATTAAACAGGACAGTATTTTAAAGACTGCTTAATTATAACAGTTTTCCCTGCTTAGGTCACATGGTCAAAACAAAGTCCTGCCATAACTGTATCCCGACCCTGTGTCATTGTTTCCCTTGTATGATTATGTGGTGATAACAGTGTACTGGTCATGCTTGAGATGCATTAAACAACCAACAATGGGAATGTTCAACAATGCATGGGTTAGGGTTACCAATATTATCATGCAATATTATCTATGTCTTATATTTTTAAAATAAACATTTTATTTTAATGTTTTAATCTTGAGCACTGTGATGCAAATATTGTGTAGTGCGCGGTACTAGCTACGTAGGCGTAATATTAAATAATTTAGACCACTGTAAATCATTGTAAACAATTCCCACCCAATAGTGCTAATTTCCAAACAGGATTCACAATCTGGTTTTATGCTTGGCAGCATTACGCACCATAACATTACGTACCGTAATTGCCACGAGTCCAGTTAAAAGCCGAAACACCTTTTCCTATTTCAAATTCCCTCACCCTGTCTTAGAAATTGTGTGCGCGATGCAGGCTACAATATATTCTCACTCTGATTGGTCATTACCGTTGCAGATTGGATTAGATCTAATCAAATCCAGTCTATAGAAAAAAGACGACTGTATCACTGAAACCATCTCAACCCAGCAGTGCTAACCGGGATTTAGAATCTGATTTAACTGAGTGGCACAGGCAACATTGCGCGTACAGTATAGAGGCACAGACTTTTTGGAGTTTTATCTTGGTCATTTGTGACGGCACCACAGTGTTGATAGGTATATAGTGTAGTGGTTATCACGTTCGTACAGTCCAGTTTCTACAAATATAATAGGCATGTGTAAGATTGCACTAATATGTACATTTTAAAGATCAAAAATACTACTACACACATTTGTGTGCGTGTGGTGTCGTTTGTCTGTTTGTTTTTCCCTCTGTCTCTCTCCCAGGTATTGGTTCATCCCCCTGTCAATCATCGTTTCGTCCGTCACTCCCCCTGTTGCCCTTCGACCAATGGGTTCACCTGGCGGCCTCCATCAACATATCAGACCGTCGTCCGTCTCTGTTTAAAAGTCCCGCGCACTCTTCAGGAAGAGAGAGGGGTGTGGTAGCATCGTAGCGGTTTTTTTTCATCTGTCAATTGTAATCCTCGTATCCGACTGTTCTGTTAGTGTCTGTCCTACCATTGTGTCCGCTGCCACACCTGTAGTTAGCCCCAAGGGAGGGCGAGTTTGGCAGGTAAGACGCCCATGGGCTTACATCTCCATCACGCAGGTTGGTCTTGTTATATACATTAGGTTAGTTTCCCCAGGCGGGCGCCACCTCTTGTATTTTGGGTCTAGGGTAGGCGGGCAAGATTTAGTTAGTTAGTTAGCCGATGTTTCGTAGTTAGAACAGATAGGACTAGAAATTAGCTTTGGGGTTATTTTTGTTTTCATTTATTTGGCGCCGTCTGGCGTCCTCCCCTTAGTTCCCTCTCTATGTTTCCCCCGTGTTGTCTGGTTGTTTGTTGTATATATTTCTAATAAATAAATAAGTCTTATTTTCATTTTATACTCAGTAGTTGTGTGTGTTGCATTACCACCGCACCAGCGGGTCTCAGCCGCATACACATGTATGTTACGTTTCTCCCCCCTTTTATATCCCTAGACGTAGTATCTGGGGGGGGGGGTTCGTAACAGTTCTGATGAACAGAGTTCTGAAGGACAGAGTTCTGGAGGACAGGGTTCTCAAGGACAGGGTTCTGGAGGACAGGGTTTTGGAGGGCAGGGTTCTAGAGGACAGGCTTCAAAAGGACAGGGTTCTAAAGGACAGGGTTCTGGAGGACAGTTTTGAGTCTAGGGTTCTAAATAACAGGGTTTTGGAGGACAGAGTCCTGGAGGACAGGTTTCTGGAGGACAGAGATCTGAAGGACAGGGTTCTGGAGGACAGAGTTCTGGAGGACAGGGTTCTGGAGGACAGAATTCTGGAGGACAGGGTCTTGGAAGACAGAGATCTGAAGGACAGAGTTCTGAAGGACAGGGTTTTGGAGGACAGATCTGAAGGACAGAGTTCTGGAGGACAGAAGTTTATGATGTCAAGGCAGCAATGCCAGCAGGTCTGGGTTTGGTCCTTGCCCCTGGGTCAGGCCCGGCCTCCCCCCCCACCAGGCTCTTCTCCCTCCAGCCTCCCTGCCACAGCCCCTCGGCCCAGCACTCTATATGTATATACTGTATGTATCTAGATAGGTATTGGTAGGAGATAGGAGCTAGGAGGTAGGATAGTAGGTGTTGGTGTTACCCAGGAGCAGGGCGGCCATCACAGCCCCACACAGGACATCAACACACTGGACGCACCCGGACGCACTTGCCCCACACGCCTCCTAAACAACACCTGCACACACACGCACGCACGCACGCACACACACACACGCACGCACACACCCTCACTGTATGGCCTGTATGTGTGTGTGTGAGTGTGTGTGTGTGTGTGTGGTGAGGACCTTGTTGAGTGCAGAGGTTGAAGCAGAGCCTACTGCCAGTGCCACTCCTGTGATGGAGTCGCAATGGAAACTATCAGTGTAGGCCGTTATGACAGATAGGCAGACAGACAGGCAGGCAGGCAGGCAGACAGACAAGCAGGCAGACAGGCAGGCATTGTGACAGACAGACAGGCAGACAGAGACACAGGCAGGCAGACAGACAGAACAGCCCAAACAGAAACACTCAATCACAAGTCTATCAACACCTTTGACAGCTCTCCCCTGCCACCATGTGGTAGAGAGATGAAAGGCACTCTTGGCTCATCTGTGTTGATCAGCTTAATGGATTTGCTGCCCTTTTAAACCTTTCAAAGGCTTAGCCCTCGAACCGTCATGGTGTCCTCAACCAGGAAGTCACCACACTGCCTGGGACCACAACCACAGGTGTTACTGACCTGCCTGTTACTACTGACCTGCCTGTTTCTTTTTACCTGCCTGTTTCTTTTTACCTGCCTGTTTCTACTGACCTGCCTGTTTCTACTGCTGCTACTGACCTGCCTGTTTGTTCTGCTGTTACTGATATGCCTGTTTCTACTGCTGTTACTGACCTGCCTGTTTCTACTGACCTGACTGTTTCTACTGATCTGCCTGTTTCTACTGACCTGCCCGTTTTTACTGTTCTTACTGACCTGCCTGTTTCTACTGACCTCCCTGTTTCTACTGTTGTTATTGACCTGCCTGTTTCAACTGCTGGTACTGATATGCCTGTTTCTACTGCTGTTACTGATATGCCTGTTTCTACTGACCTGCCTGTTTTGCTGATCTGCCTGGTTCTTCCGATCTGCTTGTTTCTGCTGACCTGACTGTTTCTACCGACCTGCCTGTTTCTACTGACCTGCCTGTTTCTACTGCTGTTACTGACCTGCCTGTTTCTATCGACCTGGCTGTTTCTACTGACCTGCCTGTTTCTACTGATCTGACTGTTTCTACCGACCTGTGGACCCAGCAGGGTGTTACTAAAACAGACAGACCAGGGTTAGAGTTAAGATGATTAAACCAGGAGATTAAGGAACAAAGTGTCCTAAACAGCAGGTTTGATTCTTTAGGTGTTCATAATGCTCTTCAAAGACAACATTTCAGTCACATGTCATTAAAAGACAGTTGGTATAAATCAACATGAAGACGCAAGGTCCAGGTCTGCCCGCCTGGCAAACGATAGTCTGAATGAGACCAACATGAATAAAGGTTCAATGCAATAAAAACAGATGATTTCCCATTTCCTCATCCCATAGTCTCACCTGAAGCAGGAGATAGGTCAAGTAGGGCAAGTCTCCGCCCCCAGCAGATGCCCCAGGTAGAAGAGAGGAAACAGTAGGAGGTTCAAAAACGAACAGAACCAGGTGATGAAGAAGGGAGAGGGGAGCTTCTCCAGCGCCTACCTAGCACTGTGTGTGCCCCCCGCCCACGCCAGCGCCACGCCGCCCCCCAGGACCAGCCCCCAGCTGGCAGCGGCCACAACAGCCCCTCCTGCCCTGCTCCCTCTCCTCCTCCTCTGCCTCTCCTCCACTCTGTCTATCCTCAGCCTCCGTCTGGCCATCCCTCACTCTCTGGTCACTCTCTGCAGACAAGAGGAGAGAAAATGTTGCGTCTCATCACAAAATGACCCATACAGGTGTATGACAGAGTTAAGGTGACTCACCTGGTGTTGTGAGCAGAAACACAGGACTGGGAGAGATGGCAGGACTGGGAGAAACTTTGGACGTTAGTTTGTTCATGTTCACTCCCTGTGCTGCTGTCCTTCTACTTTTTAGACCTCTTCTACTTTCAAGAGCGGAGGGCTGTTTGGTCCTGGGGAGGGCTGTTTGGTCCTGGGGAGGGTTGTTTGGTCCTGGGGAGGGTGTTTGGTCCTGGGGAGGGCTGTTTGGTCCTGGGGAGGGTTGTTTGGTCCTGGGGAGGGCTGTGTGGTCCTGCGGAAGGCTGTCAGGCAATGATGTGTGTATGGAGCTTAGAGGTGTTAAAGCAGAGGATCTATCCAGCTAGCCTAGAGATTACTATCATCACCAGCTCTGTGTCCATGGACAGGCCATCTAATACCACTAGCTCTCTCCATGGACAGGCTATCTAATACCACCAGCTTAACGCTGTGAGCACAACTAACCCTCCTTCTCACCTGCAGCATCCAACTCCCCTCCTTCTCACCTGCATCATCCAACTCCCCTGCTTCTCACCTGCAGCATCAGGTCCCTATCTCTGTTGCCATGGTATCCGTGTCCCCATGTCTCTGTTGCCATGGTATCTGTGTCCCCATGTCTCTGTTGCCATGGTATCTGTGTCCCCCTGTCTCTGAGAGGTTGAATACTACTGTACATCTCTCTCACCCTAACAGTGACACCTTCAAACAAGACAATAACTTATCTAACTTTATGGGCTCCATTTTCGGCTGGCGCAAATCAGACGCAAGTCCCACCACAGGCATATTGGTAATTTGTGTCGGCAGAAACAGGTGAAAATACCATAGCGTTGGAATGCTGTCTCGTCTGTCCTCAGGTGGGTGGAGTAGCAGTACTAGAGGCGTGTTCACAACAATGAGCAGGCCAAGTGCTATAATTAATAGAGCCTCATCATTTTTGGATGATGTGAAAAGACTTGTCTGAAATATACATGACAGATGTACATGTATGACATACACCAGTTCATGATGCATAGTTGTGATCAGAGCCATGTATGGCGATACACTGCCTCAATAAGTAGTTGTGTAACAGGTGTACAGGTAGGCCTACTACCATAAGAATGGCCAGGCTCCCCGCCTCCACCATCAGGCCTCTGCAACTCATCCAGAATGCTGCCGCCCGTCTCGTGTTCAATCTCCCCAAATTCTCCCATGTTACCCCCCTCCTTAGCACCCTTCACTGGCTCCCGGTAGCAGCTTACATCAGATTCAAGACCCTGGTGCTACACCTACCGGGTGGCAAAGGGAACAGCCCCTTCCTACTTTCAACCAATGGTCAGCACCCAAACCGCTGCCCGATCACTCTGCTCTTCCACCTCGGCTGCCCGCCTGCTCTTCCACCTCTATGTGTAGGATAGGAGGACCAGGTCCCTGGTTCTAGCATAGATTACTTCTTGTTATGATGACTGATGGATAGATGATTCACTTACTTAGACAAATGTATTTGTTGTCAGTCGCTTTGGATAAAGGCGTCTGCTAAATGTCATGAATGTAAATGTAAATGTAAATGTAAACGCAATGAGGCACAGTAAAGTCAATAAGCATAGATAATAAGTGTAGAGCATTGGATATTTGGAATATATACAGATAAATAGTATGAATGTAGCAGCAATGATGGAAGTGTGTGTGTGTGTGTGTGTGTGTGTGTGTGTGTGTGTGTGTGTGTGTGTGTGTGTGTGTGTGTGTGTGTGTGTGTGTGTGTGTGTGTGTGTGTGTGTGTGTGTGTGTTGTGCAGAGAGTGAGTGCAAATTGTCTCTAGTGCAGGTCGTGGACAGTTAGGGGTGATCCTTCAAAAGTATTATGGCCTGGAGATTGAAGCTGTCTTGGTGAGGACTGACGTGTCGTAGAGAGGAAAATCAATGTGTGTTTTTTTCCAGTGCCCTTCACAGATCTTATGAAACATTGTTTGGGCCACAATACAAAGACAAAATGACCACAAAGTCACAAAGGAATTTTTTTTTAATCAATGCTCAGAATTTCACCATGAAAATCATATTTTATGTTTTCACGATCGGTGCACCACAGAGTGTGTGGTCTTGTTTATTCAGCCTCTTTGGCCTGTGAAAAGAAAAAGAAATTAAGGACATGAATGAACCTCTTACGTATGATTACTTCAAAGAACACAATAGACTGTTTAGGGTACCTTTCCAGAATCGCGGCTCTTAGCCCTGAGCTTGTTGACCTGGGACTCAGCGATGTCAGCACGCTCCTCAGCCTCCTCCATCTCATGCTGAACCTTACGCAATTTAGACATGTGGGAGTTGGCTTGTTCCTCCTGGGAGAGGAAAAGAGGTAGAGAATGAGAGAGGGAAACAATAACATTCAGCCTACAATGTTTGAAATGTTGTTAAAGCAAATTAACCAAATTAAAAGGGAACATTATATTACTCTATAATGATGTTAATATAGAAGCAAACACTATGCACTATGTGTATTATTACCTCAACAGTTACTTGTGATATACATTGTCATTGTGGATAGACATGGGTGAGCAGCAATTACTTAAACTTAATGACTGTATATGGATACTAAATGTTGTAATGTAGGTTGACTAGGGTTAGGGTTAAAAATCATGTGTCTTATATGCTGTAAGAATATTTGATTGTCAGTATGTGACTTACCGCTTCTTCAGACTGCCTCTTGTAACCCTTCACTTTAAGCTGCAGCTTGTCTACCAGGTCCTGAAGTCTGGCAACATTCTTCTTATCCTCCTCAGTCTGTGTCAGAAAGTCAATGCCCATACTTCAATTGCATTCAGGTGCCTGACTGTACCAGAATGTGTGAAGGTGTTTCTGTTACTCTTACCTGGTAAGTGAGCTCCTTGACTCTGCGCTCGTACTTGCGGACACCCTTGACAGCGTCTACACCCCTTCTCTGCTCAGCATCCACCTCAGTCTCAAGCTCACGCACCTGTATGGAGGGAACACAGCCATGTGTTTAAGGTGGTGAAATCAGTCATGGGTTATTGAAAAGAAGTAGAGGTTGATTCGTCTAAGCTATTATAAATAGACTGTGTGAACAAAAGTTACCCTGGACTCCAGTTTCTGCAGCTGTTTCTTGCCGCCCTTCATTGCCAGGTTCTCAGCCTCATCCAGACGGTGCTGCAGGTCCTTGACGGTGACCTCAAGGTTCTTCTTCATCCTCTCCAGGTGAGAGCTGGTGTCCTGCTCCTTCTTCAGCTCCTCTGCCATCATGGCCGCCTGAAATGGTTGTGTGTGGAATCATTTAATTCATCCACAATGTGTCACACCAACTACAATTGGCCCATGGAGTAGAGGTCTTCACGGGTCAAAAGACATGGACCTGTTCCAAAATGGACACATGCATTTTCGACTCCAACCAGGACAGCTTAACTTTCTGTTTTTGACTACCTCGGTAAATAAGGCCTCCTCATCTCCGATGCTTGGAGAGGCAAAATCTGTCATTTACCCTGGTCTCGAGTTTTTGGGTTCTGATGGATCTGTACAGACCTCTATTTTGGAAACAAATAACGTTCATTGTATTGTTTTGTTTTGAATATGGGGACTTACATCAGTGATGGCTTTCTTTGCCTTCTCCTCTGCGTTTCTGGCCTCTTGCACTATGTCGTCCACCTCTCCCTGCACTTGAACCAGGTCAGTCTCCAGCTTCTTCTTAGAGTTCAGAAGGCTAGTGTTCTGTATGAGGAAACTCAATGATTAGTTGGAATTGTATTTCAAGAAAGCATACAAAAGTCACACTGTGGGTAAGATGAGACTGCCTAGGAATCGCCTATACCTGGGAGTGAAGCAGTCCCACGCGCTCGCTGGCGTCCACCAGCTCCTGCTCGGCCACTTTGCGGCCTCTCTCTGTCTGCTCCAGAGCAACCCTAAGCTCCTCAATCTCAGCCACCATCAGACCGTTCCTGCGCTCCACCATGGCTGCCTGCTCCTTCAAATCTTCTGCAGCGCGAACAGCATCATCAAGGTGCAATTGGGCATCCTGGGATTCACAAAGACGTAGTGCATTAAAACTTGTTGTTTTAGGCCAATAGGAAAATATCTGAAATGTATGGTTAGGGGTAATGCTTACATTGACTAATTTCCCAGTCCCTTACCTTGAGCTGTCCCTGGACGTTCCTCAGCTGTTTCTGGGACTCGGCTGCCTGCCTGTTGGCGTGGCTCAGCTGGACCTCCATCTCGTTCAGGTCTCCCTCCATCTTCTTCTTCACCCTCAGGGCGTCATTCCTGCTCCTCACCTCTGAGTCCAGGGTGCTCTGCATGGAATCAACCACCCTCTGGCTGTTCCTTTTGATCTGCTCCATCTCCTCATCCTTCTCAGCAAGCTTCCTGTCCACCTCACCCTTGATCTGGTTTAGCTCTAGCTGCACACGCAGAATCTTGGACTCCTCGTGCTCCAGTGTACCCTGAACAAAACAAAACAGTCGTCACACATTGATTGTGGGAGAGAGTAGTGGACTGGCACTCATTAATTTAGGCTTGTCCTGGAAAGGGGCCTGCAACTGTATGCAACGGAAATGTGGTAATAGGATAGGAGGACCAGGTCTAAAAAATGATTTTAATCTCAATGAGACTAACCTGGACAGTAAAGCTTAAATGAAAGGATGAGTATATGTTCCAAATGAACAGGATTAAACTGCATGAGTTCCTACCTCAGCCTCCTCCAGGGCAGTCTGGATCTCAGACTTCTCTGTCTCCACAGTCTTCTTGGCCTTCTCCAGCTCATGGATGCTCTTGCCAGTCTCCCCGATCTGCTCAGTCAAGTCAGAGATCTCCTCTGCAAACAGAAACACAGAAGTCATTCAGATGAGGGAGATTTTCTTTGAACATTGGAACACACTGGAGTTCTGAATTATGAGAAGAATAAATGTAAAGGTTTGTTCTGTCTGGCGAAGCTTAGGGTCTTAAAACGTTTTCGACAATTTGAACATTGTTCTGAAGAATCAGGTCACTACATACGTAGCTTGATGAAATAAGACAGCGCTACTAAAAAACTACTGCTGCTGACTCACGTTGCAGGTTCTTGTTCTCTCTCTTCAGAGTCTCCAGTTGATCCAAAGTCTCCTCATAGGAGTTCTTCATTTTGAAGAGCTCCGTGCTCAGAGAACGAGCCTCCTTCTGAGCTCCTTCCAGCTCTGCCTGGCCCTCCTCAAACTTCTGCTTCCACTCTGCCAAGACCTAGAGAAATCCATGCGATTTTAATATTTTCTGTCCATTAGCGAATTGATGGGGCTTTTGTAATAAGAAATATGATTTAACAATACACCCTGTTTATCATTTCAATTTAAAGAGGTCGATACATTTGATTTATTTAGTTATTTCACACCTTGTCAAAGTTCCTCTGCTTCTTGTCGAGGTTGGCAGCAAGAGCATTGGCTCTCTCCACGTCAATCATGAGGTCCTCCACCTCTCCCTGCAGCCTCTGCTTGGTCTTCTCCAGAGAGGCACACTTTGAGTTGGTTGCCTCGATTGTCTCCTCTGCCTCCTGCAGACGCTGGGCCAGCTTCTTCCTGTTAGACAGATGAGGGATTTAAAGCTTCCCCTCTGAGGGATTGTGTCAGAGAATGTCTGCACATTTGGCTCTTACAGGTGAGAAACAGTATACAGTAGGAGAAACAGTATACAGTAAATCATGTGAGGTGTTCTGATGTGAAATTAAGAAGCACTGCTCAGGAGCTTCTACATTTCTACTTCTACATTCTGGTTTTCTTTCATTGTATCAAATAGTGGGATAGACTGTTTTTGCTGTTATTATGTGACTCACTTTGCTGCCATGAAATATATATCTGGGAAATAATTCCATTTCTATTTAGGATTAAATATAATGAAAAAATCATTTTGCAGTAAGTGTCCCCTTTAAATTCTTTGATTAAAATGTGTCAACTCATCTCCAGAATGAACAGAACAGAATTTAAATACCCCCCAACCATGGTGAATAAGAGGTTTGTGTGTGACTCACTTGGCCTCCTCCAGCTCCTCAGTGCGCTGGATGGCATCAGTCTCGTACTTGGTCCTCCACTGAGCCACTTCACTGTTGGCCTTGGACATGCCGCGTTGCAACTCTGCCTTGGCCTCCTGCTCCTCCTCAAACTGCTCCCTCAGGAGGTCACAGTCATGGCGGGCAGACTGGACACCATGGGCCAGTGCGTTCTTAGCCTAGGGAGAGATAGAAGAGGTGACGGGGGATAGGGAGAAGAGAAGTGAGAGGGAGTAGGAGGTGTGGAGAAGGTGTAAGAGCATTATAGAAAAAGACAAAGAGAGACACATGCGGAGAGACTAAATATTACAGTTAGAAGTCACTGGGTGGCATAATCACAGTCAACATGAATCTGTAGTTCAAAACGTTGTGGTTGGTGGTGTCTATTTTGAGTTCCTTACTTTGACCTCCTCCTCAACATGTCTCTTCAGCTCCTCAATCTGCTGGGTGAAGGCCTGTTTGCCTCTGGTCAGCTGGGACACCAGGGCCTCCTTCTCCTCAAGCTGGCGACCAAACTCACCTGTGGGGAACAGAGCATCTTGTTAATCCACGCTAAATTCTAATGGTTAATGTTCATTCTTGTCACTGTCAGTTATATTTCTGAGCTTATAGGGTATCAAGTTTGATTTATGGTCAGTTATGTGTTTTTAAGGTTAAGGGTAGGATTTGGGGTTGGTAAGCTGGTCCAAGATGAATTTCTACAGTATCTGGAGTATCATTGGTACCGTTCTCAGTCAGGAGTCTGGCCCTCTGTCCGCTCATGTCATTGACCTGGCGCACATTCTCTTCATTCTTAGTCTTGATCTCGCTCAGCTGATCCTCAAGAGTACGGCACATCTTCTCCAGATTGCCCTGGTAGTGAAACATAAACCATTATTACTTTCCATGATTATCTTGAGCCAAACCTTGAATGCCAAGCTTTCCATTTCTAACTTGTATTTGAATTGACCCCCACATACACAGCTCCATCCAAACATTGCTACTGACCTTAGCCTTGGCGACGGCCTCCATGTTGCTGGAGAGGTCATCTATCTCCATCTTGTACTCGCTCTTCTCTTTCTCCAGCTTCTGCTTGACGCGCTGCAGGTTGTCTATCTGCTCCCCGAGCTCTGCCACGCTGTCTGCCTGCTTCTTCCTCAGAGCGGAGGCTGTGGCCTCATGCTGCAGGGTGGACTCCTCTAGGTCGCGTCTCAGTTTCTGAAACTCTGCCTCGCGCTTCTTGTTCATCTCTATCTGAGAAGCGGTAGCACCTCCGGCCTCCTCCAGCCTCTCACTGATCTCCTCCAGTTCCCTGGAGAGATCAGCCCTCTGCTTCTCCACCTTAGCCCTGGCAGCACGCTCAGCCTCAATCTCCTCCTCCAGCTCCTCAATACGGGCCTACAATAGGGAGACACAAACAGAGAGATGAAATCTACAACACAGTCAAAGCAAAGGAGCTTACAAAATAATAGTAAACAAATGATTATTTTAATATTAAAATGTGTTTATCCAAAGCAACTTACAGTTAACATACAGAATGTACTGTATGGTGTTTAAGCATCATGCTTAAACCAACTGAACTGTTGCAAACCAGGACAGTGCTAACAGTAGAATGAATTGATCACTGTTTCTCATAGCGATCCTGACAATGTTACTGTAGTATCGTTAAACACTATCGTTAAACACCATCTGATGGTCCTGTTCTGTACCTGGAGTTCCTTGATCTTCTTCTGCATCTGAGCACCCAGAGACTGTTCATCCTCAACCTTGCTGAGAAGCTGGGCGGTCTCGAAGTCCTTCCTAAAAAACACAAACACATTGATTGCAGTTTGATAGTGGAAATGGAAAGTCTATCGTACCGTTCGCTTTGGTTTATAGAAAGACATCTGTTCATTTTTGTCTATTTTCTTATTCAATAGAAACGTTTTTTCATTTTGTTTCAACACAATGATGATTCTGACTATTGCAACAATGTAAAGACAAATGAATGTTCAATTAATATCAAATACAACTTTGTTGCATTTGTTTGTGTTTACTTCTTGATCTTCTCATCAGACTGCTGCTTGTCGTTCTCCAGGTCCATTATGGACTCCTGGGCCAGTTTCAGATCTCCCTCCAGCTTTCTCTTGGATCTCTCTAGGTCCATACGGAGCTTCTTCTCTTGCTCCAGAGAACCCTCAAGCTAGTAGATGAACAGACATATTTCTCATCAAAATCTAAATAATGAACAATAATGTCCAAACCATTAATAAGTAGGTTAATGAAGTGAATCATTTGGGCGATAACACAGGGTGTAGTTTCATAATGATTGCCTCAAACTAAATTACTAACCTAGACTTTCATACTATTATGGCCATCTAATAATTCCACGCTCGCATGTGACAGTTTCATATTCTTGTGTGTCTTAAGTTCTGTAAAACAATTAGCTTTACTGTACTCTTACAATCCTGGTTGACACTAGCACAGCTTTATTTGCATTGCCCACTCACATCGTCCACTTGCTGTTCCAGCTTGGTCTTCGCCTTGGTCAGAGTGTTGACTTTGTCCTCCTCTGCCTGCAGGTCGTCCAGAGTCTGCTGGTGGGCCTCTTGGAGGGCTTTCTTCTCCTTGGTGAGCTTTGCAACAGCCTCATCCTGAGACGCCATTTCCTCAGTCAGGTTTTTCACCTGAACACAGACACAACAGAAATGGTCTTTTGTCACTTCAGCTCACAAAGGGAAATGCAGTTTTTATTGCATATAATGTGGCTTGCAAATGTTAGCATGTACTAAAAGTGATCCTCTAGATGGCAGTGTATACCATGAATTCATATCAGATATAGACTGAAGAGTCCAGAATATGCTATGAGCGTGGGGAGTACTGAACTCTGCTACTATTTCATGTCTTCTCATTCCAGGACCAACATCACTTGGATTTAGTTATTGTTTTGCTATGGTTGGATTCATTGATTGTTTGACATTGACAGTTTTATCATATTGTAGTTTGTATGTGTTATTTGAGACCTTGTTTTCAGTGGCGTGTTTCTCCTTCTCCACTTTGGCCAGAGTTAGCTCCAGGTCATCAATGTCTTTCTTCAACTCAGAACACTCATCCTCCAGCTTCCTCTTCTTGGCTGTCAACTCAGCATTGATCTCCTCCTCATCTTCCAGCCTCTCGGTCGTCTCTTTGAGTTTGGCTTCCATCTGGATCTTGCTCTTGATGAGCCCCTCACACCTCTCCTCAGCATCGTTCAGACACTCTCCTTCCTGGTTTCAAAAGGAAGAAAAGGCAAATGGCTTCAAAACTCAATGTGTATGCAAATATAAACTGATTCTAGTCCAAGGGCACACAGCAAATCAATACAAATCTAAGAAAAGTGCTTGTGTATTTGTGTTTGCATGCATGTGTGTGTGTGTGTGTGAGTGTGTGAGTGTGTGTGCCCTTGTGAGGCTGGTCGCCCACTCACAGATGCAACTTGGAGGGCAAGGTCATTCTTCTCCTGCAGGAGGGATACCATCTTCTCCTCCAGCTCCTTTTTACGGGCCTCTGCCTTGGTCAGGTTGACTTTGCACTTCTCAAAGTCATCCTTCATGTTGGCCAGCTCCTTCTCTGTCTCAGCGCTCTGCAGCAGGGGCTTGATCTTGTAGTAGACCTTCATCCATGGCCAATGTTTGACATTCATGAATGAGCGGACGTTATACTGGATGGTGTAGATGGACTCTCTGGTTGACGGCAAGCAGGAAGGCAATTGTGGCGTAGTGAGTTTTATGCTTTTGAATGGCTCAATGATAACAAAGTTACATGGAAAAGTAGCCCAGGCTACATTATGATATGATTATATGATTTCTTGTAAGTGCATTCATATATCATCACATACAGGTGGTTCATATGTAGTGCTAGAGAGATTATCTTCCATCCCATACCTTCTCTCCATCATCTTTGAGAACTCCCTCCTCATCAGGTATCCACGGCAGAGAGCTTGAGTCATGGTTACCAGAGTTGCCAGCTTCTCATCTCGCATCTCCTCCAAAACCCCCAGCAGACCAGCTTTGAAGAACACCTGAGAACAGATAAACAAACATGTCAAATGGAGGAGCTAGACATTGTGACGTATGTATAAGAAGGGACAGAATGGGTGGTTCAACACCACTAGACTTGGTTGTAACAACATTGAAATGCATGTAATTTCACCATGAGATTTTGAAGAACAGATCGGTAATGCTCTGGAACAGATTAGCTATAGCCATACGACTCAAACACAAAGCACTCAAAAAGGAATTAAAGAGAAGAATAAATTAAGAAGAAGAGAAATTACGAGCTGAGGGAGATTTTTTATGGATAGTTTACATTGAAGAGATGCGTTGATCTCCGCAAGTACAGTATGTATGTACTTTTTAAACCTCTTATTTTGGGCATGGATGGTCAATGTTTAGTTCGTACAAATATAATCTATCACTGTTTTACCTCATTCAGACACGGCATCACTAGTTTTTCAGTGCCAATATTTTGAAGCAGCAGTATTTTCACTTTCACGCTAGCGTGCCCGTGGGTTGGGCTCAGTGGAATTCTCACGCACACACCCACACTGCGGGGCATGCAACAGGGACCCGTTTTTGTTCATAAGCTCGACTTTTAGAACTGTAGGCTGAAATTATACAAACTAACCTGAAGCATCTCTAATGTTTTAGTCCTGTTATGTGGAAACATTTCCTGGGTGAATTTGAGCCCTTACCTTGGTGTGTCCAAACTTGTACTCATCCTGAGGAACATCAATTGACGCAAGCAGCTTCTCAGAAGCCTTCTTGTTGTCCATGAACTGACCCTCAGGGATGACACCAGCATTCAGTACTTTGTACCTGCATGGGGAGAATTGTTAAATATGTTAGTCTCAAAGCTGTTTCTTATGTTGTCAAGGAAGGGCACTGTGTATGAGTGTGTGTTTGTGTGTGTGTACTGTGTATTGTGTATTGTGTACTCTACCTCTGCTTGAAGTCAGCATAGAGGATTCTGCTGGGGAAGCCCTTTCTGCAGATCCTGATACCTTCCAGTACACCGTTACACCTCAGCTGATGGATAACCAGGAAGTTCTCCATCAGACCTGGAAAACACAAAATGCATCTTAACCCCTACATAAACCTGTTATAGGATTTATATTTTAAAAATGTCTCTCTGTGTTGTACCTGGAGTCTTTGACTCGTTGGGAATCAGGCAGCGCACAAAGTGAGGGTGGGTGCTCCTCAAGTTGGTCATCAGTTTGCCCAAGTTCTCCTGTGGGGGTTTACAAACCATAGTGTTCTCACAAATAATTCAGACTTAATACACACTTTTAAAAGATATTAAGTTTCAACAGACACTCAACAGGCAGGCAGGACTATCAAAAGCTCACCCTGAACTGGGAGGACACAGTCTGCATGGAACCTCCCTTCTTCTTGCCCCCCTTCTTTGTGGTGTCTTTTTCAATTTGAGTAAATAAAAGAGTGTTAGAAATGATATACATCTCTGATTAACTATCTGCTGCAGCAATTAACTCTAAAGCCAATTCTCACAAATGCGATGAGAGGGTCACATACTGCAAGACAAATTATCCACGCCACGCTGTCTTGATGCAATGTATGCTGCACATGTAGACCTGATTGTAGCCCTCACGCTGGGCGAGGCGACCGAGCCCACTCTCACCCTTGCCTTCAAATGCTTTTTCATTGGTAGAAATGGCGCTAGCCGCGTAATAGTAAAATATTTTGTCTGTATAGCCGTAGTCTATGTCTTATTCACAGAGAAAAAGCCTTAATAACATAAGGCGAATTTGGACACAATCTCCAGGCACAAACTATGGCAGCCTGGTTGTCAATTCTTCAGAAATAATTGGAATTTGTAACGATCATCATCATTTTCGCGTGATATTGTACAACAGCTGTCTTTCTGCAGTTTTTCTTTAATTTCATGATTCCAAACCAATAATTAGAATGTATATTGTAGCTATGTAGAAAAGAGGTTCTGAACAGAAACTTGATCCCTATAAGATTACATTGTAGCTATTCTTTTAAGATTCATTTTGTAATGTGGCAAGGAATGTAAAGTCTCATTCACACCGAGTTAATTGTGCGACTTCAAATGTCAGAATTCAAATGGATGAGCTCTTCATTTTGTTGACCAACTCACACTGTGTGAGTCAAGGTTCACCTCAGATGGATGACCTGCGTTTACATGAACATTTAGTCATGAGAAATTGTCTCTAAGCAAATTTGTGGCTGAAACCGTGTAGTATCTGTCCGGCTTAATGCTAATCATCATCCTAATGCTTAGTTATTAACATGATGCTAATGTTACCTTCAGCTGCAGGAGGAGGATAAATGACAGACAGCAGTTTGACTGAAGACTTCTGGTAGAGCTGCACCACAGAGTCGTTCAGGGGGTCCTTGTTCTTGTCCAGCCAGCCAGTGATGTTGTAGTCCACAGTGCCAGCGTAGTGCACCAGGGAGAAGTGGGCCTCAGCCTTGCCCTTGGCAGGCTTGGGCTTCTCAAACGCCTTGGTTTTGCCAAGATGCTGGTCGTTCAGCTTGTTCTTGAAGGTTGTGTCTGAAGCTTTGGGGAACATGCACTCCTCTTCAAGGATGGAGAAGATGCCCAATGGCTGTGCAAAAAGAGATTTAATTAAATTAGTATGTTCATAATGTCATGTTCTTTACTTCAACAGTCACCTTTATATGATGATATGCATGTGGTGGAAGCATATTAAACAAGTACTAACATATTGAGTTACGAACAGTAAGATGTGTTGTACCAAAATGAGGACATCTTACAGTAGTCTCAAACACCTACCTCTATTAAGTCTGCTTTTGACACCCATAATTAAATGGTATAATCCTCACAGGCTGCATACCTTCTCAATAAGCTCAATGCAGGCAGCCAAGTCCATGCCGAAGTCAATGAACGCCCAGACGATTCCCTCCTTCTTGTACTCCTCTTGCTCCAGGACGAACATGGTGTGGTTGAAGAACTGTTGCAGTTTCTCATTGGTGAAGTTAATACACAGCTGCTCCATGCTGTTGTACTGTTGAAGGGATTTCAGAATAAAGGAATCCTTTCGTCATACATGGGGCTGTAATCTTTCATAATCGCAACTTGTTTTCTTGTCTTGACAACATACTCACATCAAAGATCTCAAAACCGGCAATGTCGAGCACACCGATATAGAACTGCCTTGGCTGCTTGGTGTCCAACATTTCATTGATACGGACGACCATCCACAAGAACATCCTTTCATAGATGGACTTAGCCAGAGCCATCACGGAATTATTCACCTGTAAACAATTATATCTTGAGTTAATACATGAGATATTGACCATGTGCAGTTGAGGTGATGCAGGTGGACGGTGGTATGCATATTAGAGAGGTTTTTAGGGCTTAAGGATTTCACTGAATCAGAGAAACTATAGGCAAGTGTTGTGACTGCATAACCTTGGTGGAGAGGGAGGGGGGCTGTTTGTTTGTCTTTCTTTTTCTGTGTTGACATCAGAGGGGGGGGCTATTTGATTTTATTTGATACTAGTGTTGACTGATTTGGGAAATTGTGTTTTATGATTTCTTATCGTTGTTGAACCACAGCGTGGCACTTTTCACTCAAGCACTATAAAACCAATACAAATCAAAAGATTGTTCACAACATGGCAGAGAAGTATGTCATGAATTAAAGAATGATACATGAATGCCTTACCTGGGCTACTGTCTGTCCCTTGGTCACATACTCATTGCCAACTTTCACTCTGGGGTAGCACAGAGCTTTAAGCATGTCGGCTGAGTTCAGGCCCAGGAGGTAAGCGATTTTATCAGCCACTGGAAAGAGAAGGAGCAACAACAGACTCAAGGACAGAGCCATATTATTTAAACTTTATTTAGGCAGGGGTTAAGGCTGACCCTAACCCTACTGAGAGCGAGATCTCTTTTTCAGAGCAGCCCTGCTTACAAACATGGAACAATCACATGTACATTCAGAATGACAAACATGATACAGTTTATTTATGACAAATAAATTACAACAACAATTTACACGCTAGCATGTTCTATGTGTTTTATCAGTGAAACTGAAATCTATGTATCTGAAATAACTGTTTTTAATTTGAATCAATCTACATATTTCCATTATTTCAAATAATTGGTAGAGGGTCTACATATTCTGTCTGGCCAGAGTGAACAGCTATTCTGATGTAAGGTTTCATGAGGAACAAATTCTAAATGTTCTTTTTTCCATGTTTGGGGCAAGAGGTGGAACTCACCCTCTGTGCCGTCTGGCTCGGCCTGCTCCTCACGCTGCTTCTGCTTGAAATGCATGTTGCCGTGATGCATGACAGCGCCTGTCAGCTTGAAGATGTACACTTTATCCTCAGCGGTGAAGCCCAGGATGTCAATGGCTTCCTGAAACAGAGGGAATTCACGTTAGAGAGGAAGAAAACAGTGAGGAATTGAAGACAAACTCACTCTGTCAGAGTACGGCTCTGTAAGCTCCAAATCTAGCAGAATGGATGGAAATGTCAGACATCTCTATTCCTTTAGTAGAGTAGCAGCACAATAGGATTTTAACAATGTTACACAGGGGGCCTTTGAGGATGTACCCATATAAGAGGATTCATTAACACTGGATACTCCAAAACAAATCATTGATACAAATAAAAACCCTTTGCGAGGCTCACATCTGTGGCGACCAGCTCTACCGTGTCGTCGATGCTGGCCACAGTGATCTGCCCCTGGCTGATCATGGGGAAATCATACGGGTTGGTGGTGATGAGTGTCATTTCTGTGGAGACCAGAGAACAAAGTTGTCCATTAAATCAAATGCATGTAGATATATGGACCACTTGTACTTAATACATATGCTCAATAGCCAGTGGATTGCTTTACCTATTCCCCCCGCCAGGCACATTTCATCAACTCAACCAAAGTCCAATTCTTATACCCTCTCTGACTCTACTTAGTGCAGCAGCTACTCTATGAGTATTTCACTTTCACAGCAGGGCGCTAGTTTTCCCTGCTCTCTGCTTTGGCGTACCGACTATCTCAGGTTTGTGGTTGGTCATCATCTGGTAGAAGATGTGGTAACCCCTCTCATCAGGAAGCTGGAAGGCCACCCTGGACTTCTCCAGCAGATCTGATAGAGAGAACAGGACAGAGATGAGTATTTTGCAACAAAAAATGTGTAGAAGAAGTATGGAGAAATGACTAATACCAACTTACATGTCTCAATGTCAGCACTAGCCAGTTTGCCGGACGTAGCGAAGTGAATCCTGATGAATTTACCCTACAATAGAGCGGGGTGGTTAGAAATCAGTCAACAAAAAAACTACAACTGCCAAAGTGTATTCCCTCATACTTACAAAGCGAGACGAGTTGTCGTTCCTCACAGTCTTGGCATTACCGTAAGCCTCCAGCAGGGGGTTAGCTGCAATGATCTGATCCTCAAGAGACCCCTGAATGAGACAAAATCGCTGAAGTGTGAGTAACTGAAAATCTCTTTTAATTTGTCTTTCGACAAAAGACCTGTTCCTTTTAGCTGAGAAAATGGCAATAATGAGATATAGACCTTAAATAATAAAAATGTAAGAAAAATTATAATCAGAAATGTGATTGGCTCCCACCGTGAAGCCCATGGTTCCACTCAGCTGACTCTGAGCCCACTGGTTCCCAACATCACATATACCCAACCCTAATCCTCTGTCAAACTACTTTTGATATGTAGGACTACAGTATGGAAAACATGACTATAATAGGGTAAAGTTTAGGTGTTTCCTATCATTCATCATTCACCTCAATTTACTCTAAATTGTGACATCAGCACAACTTACCTGTATTTTACCAGCGCTGACAGGTGCTTCCTTCTTTGCGCCTCCAGCCACAGCAATGGTGGCAAAGTACTGGATGACACGCTTGGTGTTGACAGTCTTTCCTGCACCGGATTCTCCACTGGTTTAAAGACAGAGAAAGAGGGGTTTAGGGTTCGGATCATATCAGCATTCATTAAGCAAGAAAAGACAATGGCATTGCTTTAACTTGTTTCATAACCATAACACATATTCTCATTAAGTTACTCGTTATTGTCTTCATGACCCAACATACTGCAAAAGGAACACTTTTTGAAAAGTAAGATGTTAGTAAACAACTTACGTAATCAGGACGGACTGATTCTCTCTATCTGCAAGCAAAGAAACATTGTTCATACTCATTCATTGGATTTTGGTACATTATTGCATTCAAGGCATCATCATGAAGTATCTCATCTATCCATCTATCCATCCATGAGAGCTCGTACCAGTCAGCATGAACTGATAGGCGTTGTCAGAGACAGAGAAGATATGGGGTGGAGCCTCCATACGCTTCTTCCCTCTGTAGGCGTTCACACATGACTGGTCGTACACGGGGAGCCACTTGTAGGGGTTCACCGTGGCACAGAAGAGCCCAGAGTAGGTCTGGAAGAATTGGATCAAATATGGGAATTAGCCAAGTTAGATGAGCCGGAATAGTGAAGATTAGGTGTTTTTGAATGTACTGACATGCCGTATATTGTGGTTTCTTGTGTTTGCTAATGTGTGCTAGGTTTCTTGTGTTGACCGATGTGTATGTATCTCTTACGTAGATCATCCATGCTGCGTAACGCTCTTTGAGGTTATACAGCACAGAGGCTTCATTCAGGTAGGTCATCATGGCCATGTCCTCAATCTTGTCGTACTTTGGGGGGTTCATTTGCAAGACGTCATCTTCTTTGAAGTCTTTAGTCTGAAACAGTTGGATATTTAGATAATACTCAAATCAACACTACATGGATAACTTTTCACTGATAAACAAATAGAATATTTTTCATGATTTGTTGTTACAAGCATAATCCATGCAATTGATTTATTTACATTATAGTACCAGTGCTATGCTATCCTCCACTCTACTTGAATATTAAAGGTCAGATCAAAGATTCCATTTGTTCTAAATAATATTTTTGTGTGTGTTGAAAGGTTTATCCTGCTTATGGAAGCTGCAGTTTGGTTATATGTTATAGGCTTACCTCCTGAGTGTCCGTAACTTTCACAGAAATTTTTGCCCCATCCCTGGCAACAATTGTACCCTTGAGGTACAGCTCCTTGACATCAGTCACATAGCAGGCGTTCTTTGCATCAAAGGGTGCGCTTTGAGCTTCGATCCTCTCCCTCTCTGGCTTACGAAGGTATATGGCAGCTGCGCCATAAATGGCCATCTCCGCATCCGTACTCATGGTGGCGGCTCACTAGGAAATAAAGAATAAAAAACAAACATGTTTGAGTCTGCACTAACCCCTCCCCAGTCAACAGAGTAAGAGGCAGCATATTTAACAGAATGTATTCTAATAATGTGACTCAAACCATGTCTCACCTTCTTTTCTCCAACCAGATGAAATCGTATCTTTGTGGTGACCTACAAGTCCTACAAACACAGTCAGCTAAAAAGCAAACAAAGACATGTAAAGAAGAATTATATCAAGGGTGAATACAGGGTTACATACAGTTATCTCTGTAATTATTGGGACGCTGAAGTATTTTTTCTTCACGAGGTATCGATTCTCAGGCATTATTTGAGGGTTGTTTTTTTTTGTACATATTGGCATCACCATTTAGAAATAGCAACACCTATTATACATAGGCCCCTATTTATTGACCACCGTTTTGGACTGTTTTGGATAATTATTGCCTCATTTAGCAACATTTTTCTATTGTATAATTCAAAAGCGAAACCACTGTCAGGCCAGATTGTATAATTCAAAACTGGAACCAATGTCAGGCCCTACTGTATTATTCAAAACTGAAACTGTCAATTTCAAGCTCAATTATGAGTTTTAGCAAACTGTAACCTGACCATCCTGTTTTTGAGTATAACTAGTGGTTTGCACCTTGTAGTGGAGCCTCTGTAGTTTGACTGGTGAAGTCTTCTGTGGATGGTAGTCTCTGACACATACACGCTTACCTCCTGGATATGTATTACCTTCTGTTCCTGATCAGTGGGAAAGTTGTTTTGGCTGTTTTTCTTAATCATGGTGAGCATTTTTCAGTCATCCACTATTGAAGTCTTCCCTGGCCTACTAGCTGTTGTTAATGAACTTTTCCAAACTTTTGATTTTGGCAAGCCAAAGGTTTTGGCTATGTTTTTAATAGATTTTTCTTTATATTTTCAGCCTGGCTTCCTTGTCTTTCAGTGACACCTCTTTGGTCCTTTTCTTGACAGACACGAATAGCAGACTCCAAAGGCAAACGCAAAGCCTAGAATCAAGACTAGACATTGACAGCTCTCTTATGCCTGCACAAATTATGTGACAGAACACACCTGACTAACCTGAAACACTGTTTCCAAATTTCCAAATACTTTTGGTGCCATGAAATAGGGGGACAACGTTGTCATTTCTAAATGGTGAAACGAATATGTACACAAATTGCATTAAATAAAATCTAAGACTCTATACTCTAACCTCATACTTTTGGAGTACAGAACCAAAGAGGTACTTTTGACGAGAAAAGTTTTAAGATTGCACCTTTCAATGTCCACTTGGTGTAAACATGCCCACTTTCTTTCAAACTATTTGAAGTAAAACATATTTTGAATTATCAAAACATTAAAAACAATGCCACTTTACTGTCAAATAGAATGCAGGACTTGCAATAGACCTAATCAAGTGGAATGTAAAAACATCCAGAACAACTCTCACAACACATCAGATACAGAGATCATCGATAAGACAAGTGAAATCATGTAAGGAGGTGGAGGGTCTTACCACAGAGGTTGAATCTGCCTGTGGATGTTATCGTCTCAGACCCCTTATATCTAGTTCCAGAGTGCTACCCAAGCAGAAGTTAATTATGGACCACACGGCTAAAGGAGATGGATTGAAGGAGAGACATAGCTGTTTCCTTATGCCCTTTTCTGATATTCTGATGTGATATTCATCTCTGAAAGCCAAGTCCAGCCAACTCCAATGGCTCTGATTTCAGTTGCACACAAAATCCTGGCTTTTTTGGAGCAGTAATGGCAGCAATAAGAAAACTGAGATCAACCGGTTATTGGCAGATGTTAATCAGCAACTATGTGATGAAAGCTCTTTCTCTGTTAAATAAATCCAAGCAATCCAGACTCAGGACAGATCCTTGTATTTTCAGATAAAGGTCAGCGATAGAGAAATAATATAGATTTTTCAAACTTTGGTGATGCTAATTACATTTGCCTTTGTCCAAATGTGACTACAATTTGTAAAGAATCATAGTTTTAGCTGGAATGACCCTTTAATAAATGCTGCTTCTCTTGCATATTTATTATTATTATAAATCTTTCCACTGCTACTCCTCCTTCAACTTTGAAGCTATAAATACCAATCCAACTTTACAACATGCAGAGAGGTCTTACCGAAGTTGCTATATCTTTTGGTTTTTAATAATTGTTAGACTTTTTTATTAAAGTGCAAATGTTAACATGGAGGTCTATGAAAACCAAAATATTAAATGTTTGTTCCTCTGCTGCTCGTACATCTTTCAAACGATTTACACCAATCCAGCTTTAGTTTGCAGAAACCTCCAAATTATGAACTCTGATGAAAAGCTTTCTGATATCTAATATACCTTTTCAAGCTTTTTGTAACTCCAAAAACTCCCACCTGCATGATGGAGTATTGAGTTAGGTCAGCATTCTGTGAGTTCCATTGTTGCTGCAGGTGCCATGGAGCTTTCAGAACTCTAAAAGGGAGTGGCTCCTGATCTGTACCAGAGCTTTTATATCTGAGGTATATGGAAGGCCAAGAGGCTGGTATCGTCTCATTTTAAACACACTTCTTTATTCACCCAGCAAAAACAGTGAGTAGTGCTAGAGAAATACAGGACAGAAGAAAACTGAAAACACGTGTCTGATATTCAAACAAATTTTTTTTTTTCAGAAAGGATATTCACTCACGTTCTCAGTGAGGCATATTCCTCATTGTAGGCTATTATTCCCAAGTGTTTCATATTCACAACACATCATTATTTCAGAGGCGGACATCAACTCATGATTTGCTCCAAAGTATCAACCTGTCCTACACAACAGACAGTTGTACTGTGTATGTACATTTCTTTCTTTCTTTTAAATTTCGCCATCTTTGATCTCCTTGATGTTCCTGTATGTTGATCATGCTGCTCCAAAGTCCAATTAAACGTATGAAGTGAGAAACAGTAAAGCATTCTACAGTGTATAATATTCACACCTCACATAAGTTCTTCAATCTCCAGTGAAAATATCCACGTCTTACATAATATAAGAATAATAACTAACAGGAAAATATTTCATTTCTGTAGCCCCTCTCACAAACATACGCATGATCAGAAGTTTGCGTGGAGCTGAGCACACGTCTTGGGGTCAATTTAGTGCACAATGGTTATAAATGAGGCCCCAGAGGCCCAGAAGAGAACAGAAGGGAACAGCTGGAGAGACCCCTGTATTGTATTATCATAGCTGCTGCTGCTGCTGTTGACACCAGGAGGGGTATATGGTCCAAAGCCACGGCCTGCTAACCTGGGCATCTATATTGGCCAGCCTAGCTCTGCAAGGGGTTCAGTATCTCCCATCAAATGTGTACTAAACCAGAGGGGGGAGCTGAAGGGCAGTGGAGAAGGGAACTGTGGGAACTGTGGTTGACAATCAGGAGGAGCAAACCAGCAAGGCTGCTACTGTGTGTGCTCTTCCCATCTCGGCAGCCAAAGCTAATTGTTTTCAGCTTTTTGAATGATTGTGTAGAGGCCAACTATTTTGTACAGCCTCATTCTTGAAGCTATGCCACTGTAAGGGCTCAGAGCAAATGCACTTGGCTTGTTTGTGTGTAGAGAGCATTGGCACTATGCAGACATTCAAATGGGAAATCTGCCATTAACATTATTTCTCTGACAGTGCGTTCCAATCAGGCAGTTACTCCCTGTGCCAGGCACTGCACAGGGTATTCAGCCATTCTGACCTGAAACCTGGGCGTAATCGTAGGGAACAGGTGTATTCAGCCATTCTGACCTACAACCTGGGCGTAACCGTAGGCAACAACAGGTGTGCCCTATAGAGGAAATGAGAAAGCTGAGCGAGGATTGCGGGAACCTTTAAAAATAAGTTGTTATATTTTCATTGTTGTGTGCATTGTTTGTAGCTATTTGTGAAGTCTGTATAGCATCTAACTTAAAATACTGTAGTTACTTAGCATAAATGTCTGCCGAAGATCTTTAGTTTACGTCTTGTTTGTTTTGGTGACTGAAATACATAACATGGCTTAACCATTTCAGGTAAGAATTTTAAACTGACCTTGGAACAGTGTTGAAGGAATATGTGCACACCTGACAGCCTTCTGGAGGGCCTGTACACCTGACTACAAAGACCTCAACTGACTCAAAACCAAGGATCAACTCTAAAAGTCTGAGATTGTTCATGGGGGTGACCTACACAGGTTGAAGTAATGGTGTACTGATGATGAATGCAGACAACAGATAAATGTTTTATTTTTTTCCTTTTTTACTGAAATAAAAACAAGACATAAAAGATAACAACACAATTGGTGAAAAACATCCACATGGTGATACATGAATTATATCCAAAACATGTATTTCAGTGCTGGAATTAAATATATTAGTTAACCAATTCCACTGTTGAGTATATTTGAGGTATTTTGGCAGTAGAGTCTTGGGGGATCGCGTTGTTACTCTTCATCACATATTTTAAAAGCCACTGTGGTCAAGGGCATTTGGCCCCCATCAGCATTTTGTAACATGATTAAACGATTAAAATGCCCCCACAGTAAAAATCTAATTTGGGATGTGAAATGTCACAAGCAGTGGCACGGCTCCATTTGGGATTGCGATTTGACCAGCGGTCATAAAGATGACAATCAAGACAGATCTGTTGCCATTTGAGCTGTGCACCAGGGAATATGGCCATTTAGGGATCAGCCCTAATATGGTAAATATCTGGCTCCTTTTTTAACAAATATATTTTTAGAATTTGATTTCAACACCAGTGGCCATGCCCCCCATGAGCCCCGAAAGCTGAAGCCCAAGGGTTGGGGTTCATTGGAACTGCTGCTGTTGGGGTACAGGGTCATGGGGGTACAGGAAAGATGTCCAGTCCAACATCTTCTATTTAACAGGTTTTACCAAGCATACTCCTAAATTATAAATCATGTAAATCAATAGAAACATTTAATGTGTTCCTTCTTGTCTTCCCGTGAATCTGTCTCTGGTTTAACACTGTGGATACCACAGGTTTCATTAAAGATGTCATGAATGGAGCCTCAGCTATTTAGTCTTGCAATCCAGCCCACCAACATGACCATGTCTTGAGGGACTAGAACCCCTACCTGTCATAATAACAGTAACATTTATTTAGAGTTCATATCAAAAGCGTAGTATGTAATAGGCTGTGAAATTGAAGTGATGATGAGTTGTTGGATTCAATTTAAATTCTGCTGCAAGCATTGCCTTGGCTTCTCTGTAAGCTGTCTAGGAAAACTCGGCTGGCCGCCTGGCACTGCCTGGCACCACAACCTCTATGAGGATGCAGTGGTCGCACTGTTCAGTTATGGCTTTTCACTGTCTTGGCACCCCGGTTGTGGAACGAGCTTCCCACTGCTGTCAGGAATGCAGAGGTCTGCCGTAGACTGAAGACCCATCTCTTCAGGCTACACCTTGATTGTGCCTCCAAAAGACTGCTTCAACCCCCACTACCCCTCTGCACAGTTCCTCTACAAAATAAAAATAAAAATAATCCTTCCTTCTTGGTCCTAGCATAGATTTTTTCTGATGATGACTGATGTACAGATGATTCACTTACTTTAGACAAATGTACTTGTTGTAAGTTGTTTGGATAAAAGCCTCTACTAAATGTCCAAAATGTAAATGTGAATGTAAATGTGAATGTAAATGTAAAAGTAAATGTGAATGTAAAAGTAAATGTAAATGTAAATCTGAATGTAAATGTAAATGTAAATGTGAATGTAAATGTAAATGTAATAGCTGTGTGTGCCTTATAGCCTTACTATGACTTTGTAGCTTACTTCCCTGTCTGTAGTTTATCAGTTAAAATACATATTTTATAATCACCCCCTCACTTATTTACATGACGGTAATTAACTAAAACTTTGAAATATACACTTAATATTTGGATTTGAGCTGTAGAAATCATATCAAGCTGACTGAAGACCCATCTCTTCAGGCTACATCTCAACGGTCCCTTCTAAAGACCTCTTCATCCCCACTACCCCCCTGTACAGTTAATCTCCTGTAAAATAAATAAATAAATAAAGATTATAATCTGGATCATAGACCATACATGACAAACAACCATAAATTACCCGAATAATGAGTAAACAATGTGATAATAACCAAACCAAGGAAAAACCCTGAAATGGCTTTGAGCTTTCTCAAGCACTTACATGCCAAATAAAACCAAGAAAGAAATGACAGGAGAGTCACAGAGCATACAGCACGACAATATAGGTGATCAATAAGGTGAGGAGCAGGGTCATGTAGGTTCTTGTAGATGAGGTGGACTTTATTTTTATTTTATTTTATTTATGCATTATTTATTCAGGGGAGTCCCTTTGAGACCAATATCTCTTTTTCAAGGGTGCCCTGATTACAACATATACAGACATCACAATTAATGAAGATTGGTGGTGTCAGATGAGCAGTCTTATGACCTGCGGGTAGAAGCTGCGGGTAGAGCCTGTTGGTCCAGGTCTGGATACTCTGACGGTAATGAATTGTTTTCACCACCCTCTGCAGAGACCTTACGGTCGAGGGCGGTGCAGCTGCCTTACCAGCCGGTGATACAGCTGGACAGGATACTCTCTACGGTGCAGCTATAGACATTTGTGAGGATCTGGGGGACCATGCAGAATTTCTTCAGTCGTCTGAAAAAAAACTGGCGCTAAAACGCCGTCCTCATCATTGTATGGGTATGGTGTCACCATGTTAAGTCTTCAGTGAAGTGGACACAGAGGAACATGAAGCTGCAGACTCTCCACTGCAACCCCACCGATGTGGATGGGGGCGTGCCCCCCCATCTTCTTTCTGAAGTCCATGATCAACTCCTTAGTTTTGCTGATATATAGGGAGAGATTATTGTCCTGGCACCAGTCCACAAGGACTCTTACCTCTTCTCTGTAGGTTGTCTCATCATTCTCAGGGGTCAGGCCAACCATTGTGATGGCGGTGGATGTGAGGAGATGGACAGCAGAGTTCTGTTTGTGTTGTAAACTGCTGAGCAGACGGGAGGGGATTTATTATTATTATATTGGGGTTTTTATTATTATTATATTGTATTGCATTGTTGATTGTTTGATTGTTGAGGAGCTAGTTTGCCCTTAGCATTTCACTGCATCGCTTAGGGCTGAATTCTATGTACATGATGAATAAACTTTAACTTGATTTGATTTGAGAAATGGGCGGATCAGGGCAATGTTCCTGAGGTGGAAATAAGACAGCTGTGATGTTTTGTTGACATGGGTCTGTCGATGTGTGATTTTTAACCGATGAGGATGACCTCTAAACTCTTTTGTCACAGTTTAAAAAGCTGCTGTGCATCAAGGTTTTATGCTTTGTAGACAGTGTGGTCAGTGCAGGTGAGGTGTCAGGCTACGTAGATGTAGATTTGAGTGTCGTCTGCGTAGAGGTGGTAGCTAAGACCGTGGCCAACTGAACACTGCTGATGGTGACAAACTGTTTGACGGTTGATGAGGTATGATTTGAACCAGGACAGGGCCAGGCCGGAGAGACCAGCGAGGCTCTCCAGCCGTTCCAGCAGGATGGTATGAAGGGGAGTTTAGTTATGGGCCTGTAGCTGGTCAGAGCATCTGTGTCTAGGCCTGGTTAGACAGGAGTGAGGGAGTCCAGGCATCCCTTCCCGCCATGGTGGATTCTATTCATAGCTGGCTCATAATGTCTGAAGCCTCCGCTATGTGTGTTGCATGATGGACATACTTTAATGGCTGTTTAATGGCTTATGATTAAATACATGCTGACAAAGTGCTGAAGACTTCAGTCAGTGCAACTTGAAGCCGCTGGTAACTGTGGGTAAGAGAGACTTTGCTGAATATATTAAATACTTGTTTTTCTTGTTTCTTGTTCAGCCACTACCTTACGTATGTTACAGAATTAGTGGGAAAGCTTTTCCCTTAAATGGTCAGTCCAACTAAAACTGTGATTTATACCAAACTGTATCCACATTTGAACCAATGGAGATTAAATTATCATCACCACTATTGTAAAATCAATAGTATTGTTCTATCTGTTGGCCTTTATATGAAATACATCATCGCTCATTAACATCTGCCAACAACGTGTTGATCTTATAAGCCACAAATAGCTATCTGTTTATTTAAAAAGAAGCAATGGAAATAGATTGATGCTTTAGCAGGTGACGGTGTTAAAGGTAGGATTCATGGAAATTGATAACTAACAATCCTCTTCAATGGTCGATTTGAGGAGAGAAGCATTGTTTTTACCAAAAAGGATTGTATTTCTCTAATGTCTGAAATATAGTTATAATATAAGTTAATGCATGGGATGTGTCAGACTGGTCGCTTGCTAACGTTGACACGTCTGTACACACAATTATAAAAATAAATGATTAAATTAAGTCTTTTTTACCATTAACATGGGCCTCTGCTGCTAGAGAGCTGCTGTAACTGAGCAAGTCGCCCGCATAGTAGTGGACAAACGACTCAATCAGAAGGAGTGGTGGTGGTTATTTCAGTGCTATGTGTTGTCTAGGCTAAGACGACCATGCTACAGTAGGTCAGTGGTAAATCAATTAAACTGTCAGCTTTTATTTGAGGGTATTTGTATCATTTATTACCAGAACATATCGATACCCTAACTGCATGGTAGAATTATAGACATGTTATTATGGCAGTTAACAACATATCTATAATTCTAACATGCAGTTAAAGGTGTCAAGATGTTTTGCTATGATACAAATACCCTGCAAAAATATGAGTGAACAAATGAAACTGTCATTGAGTATATTTGAAGTATTTTTGCAGTCTAAATATTTTTAAGGGTGCTTTAAAAGCCAAGAGTTATCACCAACAGCATGAGTTTGTTGGAGAGACCTCATGCTGTATGTTGGCTCACATCATTTTTTGTAACATGATTTAATCCACTGAATGTCTACACAGTAAATAGTCTAATTTGGGATGGTGAAATGCCACATGCAGTGGCAGGGCTCCACCACGCAAACGTCTTTGAAAGACCTTGGAGAGGCTCATTCAGATCTTAATTTCCAAGCCACATAACAGGGCCAACTAATATGGTCAAACTTATGTGCTGCCTAACACCTGACCTTTCTCACTCTGCAGCGCAGTACAGTATATGTTTTCAGCTGAGTATATGGAGGGCTGAATATGGTCATGTTCAGAAACTGGGGTGTCAGAAATACATCCATCCATCACAGCACAGATTGGGTCATTTGGGCATGCGATATGACCGTCATAGAGATGAGTATCAAAGCAGATCTGCTTCTATTTGAGATGTGCACCAGCGAATATGGCCATTTAGGGCTCATCCCTGAAGCAAATCGTGTCTCCTTTTTTATCAACGATATTTTTGGATTTTCAGATTTACTGACACCACAGACTGTGGAACAGAGAGAAAGTCTGCTGTTTGTAACAACTTGACGTCTTTTTCATTGGTGCCATTAACAAATACCCCCACCCGCGCTGTCAAATTGCTAGATATTTGATAGTGTCTTGAATGTCTTAAATACAGTATGAGGTTGAGCTGATGCTGTTGGGGTACGGGGTCTTGAGGGAGCAGGAAAGATGTCTAGTCCAACCCCTTCTACTTAACAGGTTTGACCTAGCACACTTGGAATATTATAAATCATGTAAATCAACTGAGACATTTAAAGTGTCCCTTCTTGTCTATCCATGAATTTCTTAAATACAGTACGAGGTTGTTCATTAGTCTAATTGCTTCATGTACATGATCTCTATGAAGCAGCTGTTGTCTCTAGTTTAACACTGTGAGTACCACAAGTTTCATTAAAGACGTCATGAAAGGAGCCTCAGTTATTTTGTCTTGCAATCCAGCCCACCAACAGGACCATATCTTGACCATATGTTTAGAGATCAAAAGCGTAGTATATAATAGGCTGTGAAATTGAAGTGATGATTACTTGTTGGATCCAAATTAAATTATACTGCAAAGCATTGCCTAGTCTGTCTAGAAGTAGCTTCTAATACTGAGTTACTTGTGGTTTTGACTGGGACTGTCTGCCTTCTCCCCAGGCACCCCTTCCTGCCACTGTGGATTCTATTCATAGCCGGCTCATAAACGTCTAGAGTTTTGCATGGTGGGCATACTAGAAATCTGAGATCAGACATTTTTATATGGTTATTTAAAAGGCTTATAAATAAATACATACTGACATAAGGCATAAGTGCCTTAAGTTAGTACAACTTGAAGCCACTGGTAACTGTGAGTAAGTGTAACCTTGCTGAATATATGAAAATAAATTAAATAAATTATAAATTACAACTTTGAAAGGCTTAATGAGACTTTCATAAAAACCGTTATAAGGCCTACATAGATGCTTATCCAAACATTTATAAGCAAATTCATATTATAGACATAGTGTTATTACAGGTCCTTACATCTTAACTCTTCATATGCATGATATTTGATTTGTGAAGCATAGGCCTTATTGTAGGTCATGAAGGTTTCTTAAAGCCTTTAAAGTTTATTAAACAGGACTGTTTATTAAACAGGACAGTATTTTAAAGACTGCTTAATTATAACAGTTTTCCCTGCTGAGGTCACATGGTCAAAACAAAGTCCTGCCCATGACTATATTCCGACCCTGTGTCATTGTTTCCCTTGTATGATTATGTGGTGATAACAGTGTACTGGTCATGCTTGAGATGCATTAAACAACCAACAATGGGAATGTTCAACAATGCATGGGTTAGGGTTAGCAATGTTATCATGCAATATTATCTATGTCTTATATTTTTAATTTTAATGTTTTAATCTTTAGCACTGTGATGCCATCATTGCACAGTGCGCGGTACAAGCTACGTAGGCCTAATATTAAATAATTTAGACCACTGTAAATCATTGTAAACAATTCCCACCCAATAGTGCTAATTTCCAAACAGGATTCACAATCTGGTTTTATGCTTGGCAGCATTACGCACCATAACATTACATACCGTAATTGCCACGGGTCCAGTTAAAAGCCAAAACACCTTTTCCTATTTCAAACTCCCTCACCCTGTCTTAGAAATTGTGTGAGCAATGCAGGCTGCAATATATTCTCACTCTGATTGGTCATTACCGTTGCAGATTGGATTAGATCTAATCAAATCCAGTCTATAGAAAAAAGACGACTGTATCACTGAAACCATCTCAACCCAGTAGTGCTAACCGGGATTTAGAATCTGATTTAACTGAGTGGCACAGGCAACATTGCGCGTATAGAGGCACAGACATTTTTTCAGTCCAGTTTCTACAAATATAATAGGCATGTGAAAGGTTGCATTTGAAAGATGGCATGTAATTGCACCAATATGTGCATTTTAAAGATCAAAAATACTTAAAAATGTCATATACTTTCTGTTGGGTAATTTGTCCTTATTTCAGTTGGAGCTCAGAGAACACAGATTGAAAAGATGCACGGACGGGTGGAGTATAGCTCGGATAGAAATTCAGACAGGCGACACAGTCAAAGACCGTTGAATGCATTGATTATAGTTCTATAGTTCTGGAGGACAGGGTTCTGGAAGACAGTTATGAGTCCAGAGTTCTGGAGGACAGGGTTTTGG
Source organism: Argentina silus (assembly GCF_951799395.1). Lineage (NCBI taxonomy): Eukaryota > Metazoa > Chordata > Actinopteri > Argentiniformes > Argentinidae > Argentina > Argentina silus. The sequence goes on along the minus strand of NC_139656.1, from coordinate 30,496,005 downwards.
AGGATAAGGTTCTGAAGGAAAGGGTTCTGGAGTACAGGGTTCTGATGGACAGAGTTCTGGAGGACATGTTTCTAAAGGACAGGGTTCTGGAGGACAGGGTTCTAGAGGACAGGGTTCTGGAGCACAGATCTGAGTTTAGGGTTCTGGAGGACAGTTATGAATCCAGGGTCCTGAAGGACAGAGTTCTGGAGGACAGGGTTCTAAAGGACAGGGTTCTGGAGGACAGGGTTTTGGAGGGCAGGGTTCTAGAGGACAGGGTTCTAAAGGACAGGGTTCTGGAGGACAGTTTCGAGTCTAGGGCTCTGTAGGACAGGGTTCTAAAGGACAGGGTTCTAAAGGACAGGGTTCTGGAAGACAGAGTTCTGAAGGACAGATTTCTTGAGGACAGACTCCTGGAGGACAGGGTTCTGGAGGACAGATTTCTGGAGGACAGGGTTCTGGAGGACAGAGTCCTGGAGGACAGGGTTCTGGAGGACAGGTTTTTGGAGGACAGAACCCTGGAGGACAGGGTTCTGGAGGACAGAGTTTTGGAGTACAGGGTTCTGGAGGACAGAGATCTGAAGGACAGGGTTCTGGAGGACAGAGATCTGAAGGACAGGGTTCTGGAAGGCAGGGTTCTGGAGGACAGGGTTCTGGAGGACAGTTCTGAAGGACAGGGCTTTGGAGGACAGGGTTCTGGAGGACAGAGATCTGAAGGACAGGGTTCTAGAAGGCAGGGTTCTGGAGGACAGAGTTCTGGAGGACAGGGTTCTGGAGGACAGAGTTCTGAAGTCAGGGTTTTGGAGGACAGAGTTCTGGAGGACAGGTTTCTGGAGGACAGAGATCTGAAGGACAGGGTTCTGGAGGGCAGGGTTCTGGAGGACAGAGTTCTAAAGGACAGGGTTCTGGAGGGCAGGGTTCTGGAGGACAGTGTTCTGGAGGACAGGGTTCTGGAGGACAGAGATCTGAAGGACAGGGTTCTGGAGGACAGAGATCTGAAGGACAGGGTTCTGGAGGACAGAGTTCTGAAGGACAGGGTTTTGGAGGACAGAGTTCTGGAGGACAGGGTTCTGGAGGACAGAGATCTGAAGGACAGGGTTCTGGAGGGCAGGGTTCTGGAGGACAGAGTTCTGGAGGACAGAGTTCTGGAAAACAGAGATCTGAAGGACAGGGTTCTCGAGGGCAGGGTTCTGGAGGACAGAGTTCTGGAAGACAGGGTTTTGGAGGACAGAGTTCTGAAGGACAGGGTTCTGGAGGACAGAGATCTGAAGGACAGAGTTCTGGAGGGCAGGGTTCTGGAGGACAGAAGGTTATGATGTCAAGGCAGCAATGCCAGCAGGTCTGGGTTTGGTCTTTGTCCCTGGGTCAGGCCTGGCCTCCTCCCCCACCAGGCTCTCCTCCCTCCAGCCTCCCTGCCACAGCCCCTCGGCCCAGCGCTCGCTCTCTCTCTCTCTCTCTCTCTCTCTCTCTCTTCTCAGACAGGCAGACAGACAAGCAGGCAGACAGGCAGGCATTGAGACAGACAGACAGGCAGACAGAACAACCCAAACAGAAACACTCACTCACAAGTCTATCAACAACTTTGACAGCTCTCTACTGCCACCATGTGGTAGAAGGATGAAAGGCACTCTTGGTTCATCTGTGTTGATCAGCTTAATGGATTTGCTGCCCTTTTAAACCTTTCAAAGGCTTTGCTGCAGCAGATCCCTCCTCTCTGTCCCCTTCTTACCCGTACTCCCATGAAGCGGTCTTTGAGGCCGATCCAGGAGAGCAGAAAGATGAAGGCTTGGCTGCAGCAGAGGATGGCACTGGCATTGCCGGGGGCGATGCGTCGCAGGGCCAGTAGGTACAGGTAACCAGAGAGACTCCATAGCAAAGAGAAAGGAGCCGCACCCCAAACCAGCCCTCGAATCATCATGGTGTCCTCTACCAGGAAGTCACCGCACTGCCTGGGACCACAACCACAGGTGTTACTGACCTGCCTGTTTCTACTGACCTGCCTGTTTCTTCTGCTGTTACTGACCTGCCTGTTTCTTCTGCTGTGACTGACCTGCCTGTTTCAACTGCTGTTACTGACCTGCCTGTTTCTACTGACCTGCCTGTTTCTACTGACCTGACTGTTTTACTGATCTACCTGTTTCTACTGACCTGCCCGTTTCTACTGTTGTTAATGACCTGCTTGTTTCTACTGACCTCCCTGTTTCTACTGTTGTTATTGACCTGCCTGTTTCTACTGCTGTTACTGATATGCCTGTTTCTACTGACCTTCCTGTTTTGCTGATCGGCCTGGTTCTTCCGACCTGCTTGTTTCTGCTGACCTGACTGTTTCTACCGACCTGCCTGTTTCTACTAACCTGCCTTTCGACTGACCAAGGCATTGATGTGTGTATGGAGCTTAGAGGTCTTAAAGCAGGGGATCTACCCAGCTCGCCTAGAGATTACTATCATCACCAGCTCTGTGTCCATGGACAGGCCATCTAATACCACTAGCTCTCTCCATGGACAGGCTATCTAATACCACCAGCTTAACGCTGTGAGCACAACTAACCCTCCTTCTCACCTGCTTTATCCAACTCCCCTGCTTCTCACCTGCATCATCCAACTCCCTAATCGAATCTAATACCACTAGCTCTTCTTCTTCTTCTTGTAGCGAGCTATCTCCTCCATCTGGAGTGATTGGGCCATTTGTCTGAAGTATACATGACAGATGTACATGTATGACATACACCAGTTCATGATCCATAGTTGTGATCAGAGCCATGTATGGTGATACAGTGCCTCTATAAGTATAGTGTAACAGGTGTACAGGTAGGCCTATTACCATTCCAGAATGTAATAGGTGTACAGGTAGGCCTACTACCATTCTAGAGTGTAACAGGTGTACAGGTAGGCCTACTACTATTCTCGGGTGTAACAGGTGTACAGGTGCACAGGTAGGCCTACTACCATTCTAGGGTGTAACAGGTGTACAGGAAGGCCTACTACCATTCTAGAATGTAACAGGTATACAGGTAGGCCTACTATCCATTCCAAAATTCAATCATCTGCCTCTGACCCAAGGAAAGGCTGACCCTTTGTCACCTACTTTGAAAAGAAGGTTGATGACATTAGCAGCTCTTTCCCTCTCCCTCTCGCCAACACTGCTACCTCTCCTCCCAAACCCACTGCGATACACCCAGTTTCTGGTTTATCAGCTTTTTCCCTCCTCTCCCCTGATGATATTCTGAAACTGGTCACATCCTAGCAGGCAACCACCTGCCCTCTCGATCCTATCCCTTCCCCCTTTCTCCAATCCATCTCCAAAGACCTCCTTTGTTCCTTACCACCTTAATCAATTCCTCTCTAGCCACAGGATTTGTCCTAGCTGCCTTTAAGACAGCCAGAGTCAAGCCTCTTCTCAAGAAACCAACTCTTGACCCGTCTGCTGTCCATAACTACAGACGGGTATCCCTTCTTTCCTTCTTATCTAAAACCCTTGAACGTGCTGTCTCTAACCACCTGTCTCACTACCTCCTTCAGAACAACCTCCTTGACCCTCACCAATCGTCTTTAAGGCTGGGCACTCTACTGAGATTGCTCTCCTTGCTGTCATGGAGGCCCTCCACTCTGCTCGAGCTTCCTCCCTCTCCTCTGTTCACATTCTTCTGGACCTGTCTGCTGCATTCGACACAGTAAACCACCCAATCCTTCTCTCCACCCTCTTAAAACTGGGCATCTCTGGCTTTGCACTCTCCTGGTTTGCATCCTACATGGCCAATCGGTCTTACCAGGTGACGTGGAGAGGGTTCCTCCTGGGGAAAGCCTGCCCTCTCCAAGACTTCTCCATCACAGTAGAGAACTTTATTGTGACCTCCTCCCAGACAGCTAAGAACCTTGGGGTGATCCTTGACAACCACTTATCCTGTGCGGCGACACACAAGGACAGCATGCTCCTGTAGATTCTTCCTCTACAACATCAGAAGGATACGACCATTCCTCACCAGAGAAGCAGCACAACTCTTGTCCCAGACACTTGTGATCTCTCGCCTTGACTACTGCAACGCACTCTTGGCCAGGCTCCCTGCCTCCGCCATCAGGACTCTGCAGCTCATCCAGAATGCTGCCGCCCGTCTAGTGTTCAATCTCCCCAAATTCTCCCATGTCACCCCCCTCCTTAGCACCCATCACTGGCTTCCGGTAGGAGCTCAAGACCCTGGTGCTCGCCTACCGGGCGGCAAAGGGAACAGCATAGCTTGCAAGCAATGGTCAGCCCCCAAACCCCTGCCCGACCACTCCGCTCTTCCACCTTGGCCAGCCGCCTGGCACCACAGCCTCTACGTGGATGCAGCAGTAGCGCTACTTGGTCACAGCTTTTCACTGTCTTGGTGCCCCGCTGGTGGAACGTGCTTCTCACTGTTGTCAGGACTGCAGTCACAACCAATCTTCTGCCGTAGATTGAAGACCCATCTCTTCAGGCAACATCTTAACTGTCCGTCCTCAATACATCTTCATCCCCACTACCCCCCTGTACAAGTTTCTCTCCTGTCAAAAAAAAAAAAAGTAATTATTCCTTCTTCTAGCAGTGTGACTGCCAATAGCCCCTGGTCCTAGCATAGATTACATTTTCTTATGATGACTGATGGATAGATGATTCACTTACTTAGACAAATGTATTTGTTGTAAGTTGCTTTGGACAAAAGCATCTGATAAATGCCATAAATGTAACTGTAAATGTAAATGTAAATGTAAATGTAAATGTAAATGCAATAAGGCACAGTGAAGTCAATAAAATTGAAGTCAAATTGTCTCTAGTGCAGGTAGAGAGTGCTCTAGTGCTGCTGGGCAGCTAGAGGTGACCGTTCAAAAGTATTATGGCCTGGAGATTGAAGCTGTCTTGGAACCTGCTGGTCCGAGACCGGAGGATAGCAGAGAAAACAGGGCGTGACACTCAAGGGCGTTGACACTCAAGGTGAGGACTGATGTAACGTAGAGAGGAAAGTCAATGTGTGTTTTTTACCAGTTCCCTTCACAGATCTTATGAAACATTGTGTGTACCACAATTCAAAGACGAAACGACCACAAGTCACAAAGGAAACGTTTTTTAATCAATGCTCAGAATTTCACCATGAAAACCATATTTTATGTTCACAATCGGTGCATCACAGAGTGTGTGATCTTGTTTATTCAGCCTCTTTGGCCTGTGAAAAGAAAAAGAAAATAAGGACATGAATGAACCTCTTATGTATGATCACTTCAAAGAACACAATAGACTGTTTAGGGCAAGCAGTTCTTTGGCTCTGGGCTCAGCTTTGAGTTTAAGTTTGAGTGTCAGCTTGGATTGTATTAATCTGTTATTAACAGGAGGACCCTAATGCATTGTGCAATGCCAAAAAGAACGTTTTTACCCCCCCGAAGGATACGTTTCTCAGAGATGTCCAAGACAGTTGTGAATGGAAAAGTCAATATTGACCTCTATGTGGACACTGAACCTGAAATGGTGTGATCATATTTGGACGTGAGTCAGGTATTGGTTTGATAGCAGCTTTGTACCTTTCCAGAATCGCGGCCCTTAGCCCTGAGCTTGTTGACCTGGGACTCAGCGATGTCAGCACGCTCCTCAGCCTCCTCCATCTCATGCTGAACCTTACGCAACTTAGACATGTGGGTGTTGGCTTGTTCCTCCTGGGAGAGAAAGAGAAGTAGAGAATGAAAGAGGGAGACAATAACACTCAGCCTACAATGTTTGAAATGTTGTCAAAACAAATGAACCAAAATGATATTAGTTATATTGATTACTTAATTGTTTCTTATAGTGATGGTAATATAGAAGCAAAGGAAGCACTGTGTGTATTATTTCCTTAACATTTACTTGCAATGTACATTGTGGATACCAAATTTGGTCATGTATGTTGACTATGAACACAACCATGTGTCTTATATGCTGTAAGAATATTTGACTGTCAGTATGTGACTCACCGCTTCTTCAGACTGCCTCTTGTAAACCTTCACTTTAAGCTGCAGCTTGTCTACCAGGTCCTGAAGTCTGGTAACATTCTTCTTATCCTCCTCAGTCTGTGGGAGAAAGTCAATGCCCATACTTGAATTGCATTCAGGTTCCTGACTGTACCAGAATGTGTAAAGGTGTTTCTGTTTCTCTTACCTGGTAAGTGAGCTCCTTGACTCTGCGCTCATACTTGCGGACACCCTTGACTGCGTCTACACCCCTTCTCTGCTCGGCTTCCACCTCAGTCTCAAGCTCACGCACCTGTATGGAGGGAACACAGCCATGTGTTTAAGGTGGTGAAATCAGTCATGAGTTTTTGGAAAGAAGTAGAGGTTGATTCTTCTATGGTGTTATAGATAGATTGTGTGAACAAACGTTTATTGAATACATTAAGTTCTGCAAAATTACCCTGGACTCCAGTTTCTGGAGCTGTTTCTTGCCGCCCTTCATTGCCAGGTTCTCAGCCTCATCCAGACGGTGCTGCAGGTCCTTGACTGTGACCTCAAGGTTCTTCTTCATCCTCTCCAGATGAGAGCTGGTGTCCTGCTCCTTCTTCAGCTCCTCTGCCATCATGGCCGCCTGAAATGGTCGTGTGTGGAATCAATTAATTCAAAGATCTGTAAAGACCTATACTTTGGAGACAAATAACGTATATTGTATTGTTTGTTTTGAATATGGGGATTTACATCGGTGATGGCCTTCTTTGCCTTCTCCTCTGCGTTTCTGGACTCCTGCACAGTGTCGTCCACCTCTCCCTGCACTTGAACGAGGTCAGTCTCTAACTTCTTCTTAGAGTTCAGAAGGCTAGTGTTCTGTATGAGGAAACTCAATGATTAGTTGGAACTGTATTTCAAGAAAGCATACAAAAGTTACACTGTGGGTAAGATGAGACTGCCTAGAAATCACCTATACCTGGGAGTGAAGCAGTCCCACGCGCTCACTGGCATCCACCAGCTCCTGCTCAGCCACTTTGCGGCCTCTCTCTGTCTGCTCCAGAGCAATCCTAAGCTCCTCAATCTCAGCCACCATCAGACCGTTCCTGCGCTCCACCATGGCTGCCTGCTCCTTCAAATCTTCTGCTGCGCGAACAGCATCATCAAGGTGCAATTGGGCATCCTGGGATTCACAAAGACGTAGAGCATTAAAACTTGTTGTTTTTGGCCGAAAGGAAAATATCTGAAATATATAGTTGGGGGTAATGTTTACATTGACTGATTTCCCAGCCCCTTACCTTGAGCTGTCCCTGGACGTTCCTCAGCTGTTTCTGGGACTCGGCTGCCTGCCTGTTGGCGTGGCTCAGCTGGATCTCCATCTCGTTCAGGTCTCCCTCCATCTTCTTCTTCACCCTCAGGGCATCATTCCTGCTCCTCACCTCTGAGTCCAGGGTGCTCTGCATGGAATCAACCACCCTCTGGCTGTTCCTCTTGATCTGCTCCATCTCCTCATCCTTCTCTGCCAGCTTCCTGTCCACCTCACCCTTGATCTGGTTTAACTCTAGCTGCACACGCAGAATCTTGGACTCCTCGTGCTCCAGTGTACCCTGAACAAAACAAAATAGTAGTCGCGTTGATTGTGGGAGAGAGTAGTGGACCGGCACTTATTAAGTAAGGCTTGTCCTAGAAAGGGGCCTGCTATTGTATGCAAGGAAAATGTGGTAATGGCATAGGAGGACCAGATCTAAAAACAATTTTTATCTCAATGAGATTAACCTGAACAGTAAAGCTTAAATGAAAGGATGAGTATATGTTCCAAATGAACAGGATTAAACTGCATGAGTTCCTACCTCAGCCTCCTCCAGGGCAGTCTGGATCTCAGACTTCTCTGTCTCCACAGTCTTCTTGGCCTTCTCCAGCTCATGGATGCTCTTGCCAGTCTCCCCGATCTGCTCAGTCAAGTCAGAGATCTCCTCTGCAAACAGAAACACAGAAGTCATTCAGAACAGGGAGATTTTCTTTGAACTATGGAACACACTGGAGTTCATATTGAATTATGACAAGAATAAATGTAAATGTTTGTTCTGTCTGGCGAAGCTTAGGGTCTTAAAACGTTTTCGACAATTTGAACATTGTTCTGAAGAATCAGGTCACTACATACGTAGCTTGCTGAAATAAGACAGCACATCATGAGCCAAATAAAACTGCTGCTGCTGACTCACGTTGCAGGTTCTTGTTCTCTCTCTTCAGAGTCTCCAGTTGATCCAAAGCCTCCTCATAGGAGTTCTTCATTTTGAAGAGCTCCGTGCTCAGAGAACGAGCCTCCTTCTGAGCTCCTTCCAGCTCTGCCTGGCCCTCCTCAAACTTCTGTTTCCACTCTGCCAAGACCTAGGGAAATCCATGTGATTTTAATATTTCGCTTTCTTCTTTTATCTGTCTGTTAGCGAATTGATGGGGCTTTTGTAATAAGAAACATGATTTAACAAAACATCCTGTTTATCATTTCAATTTAAAGAGGTCGATATGGTGCTAGAATGAATACATTTGATTTATTTAGTTATTTCACACCTTGTCAAAGTTCCTCTGCTTCTTGTCGAGGTTGGCAGCAAGAGAATTGGCTCTCTCCACGTCAATCATGAGGTCCTCCACCTCTCCCTGCAGCCTCTGCTTGGTCTTCTCCAGAGAGGCACACTTTGAGTTGGTCGCCTCGATTGTCTCCTCTGCCTCCTGCAGACGCTGGGCCAGCTTCTTCCTGTTAGACAGATGAGGGATTTAAAGCTTCCCCTCTGAGGGATTGTGTCAGAGAATGTCTGCACATCTGGCTCTTACAGGTGATGGGAGAAACAGTATACAGTAACTCATATGTGGTGTTCTGATGATGAAGTGAAATTAAGAAGCCCTGCTCAGGAGCTTCTACATTTCTGCTTCTACATTCTGGTTTCCTTTCGTTGCCAACCAGTAGCAAACAGTGGGATAGACTGTTTTTGCTGTTATGTGTGACTCACTTGGCTTCTTTGAAATATATATCTGGGAAATAATTCCATTTTTATTTAGGTTTAAATAGAATGAAAAAATCATTTTGTAATAAATGTCCCCTTTAAATTCTTTGATTAAAATGTGTGAACTCATCCTAATATAATAATATATATATGCCATTTAGCTGACGCTTTTATCCAAAGCGACTTACATTGCAGTGAGTGAATACATTTCAGTATATATGGTCCCAGCAGGAATCAAACCCACAACCTAAGCGTTGTTCGTGCCATGTTCTACCAACTGAGCCACAGAGGACGCCAGAATTAACAGAACAGAAATGAAATACCCCCCAACCGTGGTGAATAAGGGGGTTGGGTGTGACTCACTTGGCTTCCTCCAGCTCCTCAGTGCGCTGGATGGCATCAGTCTCGTACTTGGTCCTCCACTGAGCCACCTCACTGTTGGCCTTGGACATGCCGCGTTGCAGCTCTGCCTTGGCCTCCTGCTCCTCCTCAAACTGCTCCCTCAGGAGGTCACAGTCATGGCGGGCAGACTGGACACCGTGGGCCAGTGCGTTCTTAGCCTAGGGAGAGAAATAGAAGAGGTGACGGGGGATAGGGAGAAGAGAGGTGAGAGGGAGTAGGAGGTGTAGAGAAGGTGTAAGAGCATTATTGAACAAGAAAAAGACAAAGAGAGAGACATGTGGAGAGACTAAATATTACAGTTAGAAGTCACTGGGTGGCATAATCACAGTCAACATGAAGCTGTAGTTCAAAACCTTGTGGTTGGTGGAGTCATTTTTGAGTTCCTTACCTTGACCTCCTCCTCAACATGTCTCTTCAGCTCCTCAATCTGCTGGGTGAAGGCCTGTTTGCCTCTGGTCAGCTGGGACACCAAGGCCTCCTTCTCCTCAAGCTGGCGACCAAACTCACCTGTGAGGAACAGAGCATCTTGTTAAGCGGGTCTCTGTTCGCTAAGTTCTAATGGTTAATGTTCATTGTTGTCACTGTCAGTTGTATTTCTGAGCTTTTTGGGTATCAAGTTTGATTCATGGTCAGTTATGTGTTTTTAAGGTTAAGGGTAGGATTTGGGGTTGGTAAGCTGGTCCTAGAGGAATTTCTACAGTATCTGGAGTATCATTGGTACCGTTCTCAGTCAGGAGTCTGGCCCTCTGTCCGCTCATGTCATTGACCTGGCGCACATTCTCTTCATTCTTAGTCTTGATCTCGCTCAGCTGATCCTCAAGAGTACGGCACATCTTCTCCAGATTGCCCTGGTAGTGAAACATAAACCATTATTACTTCACATCATTTTCTTGAGCCAAGCTATGAATGCCAAGCTTTCCATTTCTAACTTGTATTTGAATTGGCCCCCACAAACACAGCTCCATCCAAACATTGCTACTGACCTTAGCCTTGGCGACGGCCTCCATGTTGCTGGAGAGGTCATCTATCTCCATCTTGTACTCGCTCTTCTCCTTCTCCAGCTTCTGCTTGACGCGCTGCAGGTTGTCGATCTGCTCCCCGAGCTCTGCCACGCTGTCTGCTTGCTTCTTCCTCAGAGCGGAGGCTGTGGCCTCATGCTGCAGGGTGGACTCCTCTAGGTCGCGTCTCAGTTTCTGAAACTCTGCCTCACGCTTCTTGTTCATCTCTATCTGAGAAGCGGTAGCACCTCCGGCCTCCTCCAGCCTCTCACTGATCTCCTCAAGTTCCCTGGAGAGATCGGCCCTCTGCTTCTCCACCTTAGCCCTGGCAGCGCGCTCAGCCTCAATCTCTTCCTCCAGCTCCTCAATACGGGCCTACAATAGGGAGACACAAACAGAGAGATGAAATCTACAACACAGTCAAAGCAAAGGATCTCACAAAATAATAGTAAACAAATGATTATTTTAATATTAAGATGTGTTTATCCAAAGCAACTTACAGTTAACATACAGAATGTACTGTATGGTGTTTAAGCATCATTCTTAAACCAACTGAACCATTGCAAACCAGGACAGTGCTAATAGGAGAATGAATAGATCACTGTTTCTTATAGCGATCCTGACAGTTTTAACTGTAGTGTAGTTAGACACTATACAGACAACTATGCCATCTGATGGTCCTGTTCTCTACCTGGAGTTCCTTGATCTTCTTCTGCATCTGAGCACCCAGAGACTGTTCATCCTCAATCTTGCTGAGAAGCTGAGCGGTCTCAAAGTCCTTCCTAAAGAACACAAACACATCGATTGCAGTTTCTATTGGAAATGGAAAGTCTATTGTACTGTTCACTTTGGTTTATAGTAAAGACATCTGTTCAGATTTGTTTATTTTCTAATTCAATAGAAACTTTTTTTCGTTTTGTTTCAACACAATGATGATTCTGACTATTGCAACAATGTAAAGAAAAATGAATGTTCAATTAATATCAAATACAACTTTGTTGTCATTTGTTTGTGTTTACTTCTTGATCTTCTCGTCAGACTGCTGCTTGTCGTTCTCCAGGTCCATTATGGACTCCTGGGCCAGTTTCAGATCTCCCTCCAGCTTTCTCTTGGATCTCTCTAGGTCCATACGGAGCTTCTTCTCTTGCTCCAGAGAACCCTCAAGCTAGAAGATAAACACACATATTTGTAATCAAAATCTAAATAATGAACAACAATGTTGTTGATAAAGTAAACAAGATTAATAAAGTAATGCCTTTGAGAGTATAAGCCAGGGTGCAGGTTCATGATGACTGCCTCAAACTAAATGAATAACTTTGGCTAATAATTCCCACCTTGTATGTGACTGTTTCATGTTCTTGTGTATTTTAACTTGGAATGGAAAACAATTAGCTTTACTCTTCTATTACAATCCTGGTTGACACTAGCACAGCTTTATTTGCATTGCCCACTCACATCGTCCACTTGCTGTTCCAGCTTGGTCTTCGCCTTGGTCAGAGTGTTGACTTTGTCCTCCTCTGCCTGCAGGTCGTCCAGTGTCTGCTGGTGGGCCTCTTGGAGGGCTTTCTTCTCCTTAGTGAGCTTTGCAACAGCCTCATCCTGAGACGCCATTTCCTCAGTCAGGTTTTTCACCTGAACACAGACACAACAGAAATGGTCTTTTGTCACTTCACCTCACAAAGGGAAATGCATTTTATATTGCATATAATGTAGCTTGCAAATGTTAGCATGTACTAAAAGTGATCCTCTAGATGGCAGTGTATACCATGAATTCATATCAGATATAGAATGAAGAGTCCAGAATATGCTATGAATGTGGGGAGTACTGAACTCTGCTACGATTTCATGTCTTCTCATTCCAGGACCAACATCACTTGGATTTAGTTTTTGTTTTGCTATGGTTGGATTCATTGATTGTTTCACATTAACAGTTTGATCAGATTGTAGTTTGTATGTGTTATATGAGACCTTGTTTTCAGTGGCGTGTTTCTCCTTCTCCACTTTGGCCAGAGTTAGCTCCAGGTCATCAATGTCTTTCTTCAACTCAGAACACTCATCCTCCAGCTTCCTCTTCTTGGCTGTCAACTCAGCATTGATCTCCTCCTCATCTTCCAGCCTCTCGGTCGTCTCTTTGAGTTTGGCCTCCAGCTGGATCTTGCTCTTGATGAGCCCCTCACACCTCTCCTCAGCGTCGTTCAGACACTCTCCTTCCTGGTTTCAGAAGGGAAGAAAAAGCAAAACGCTTCAAAACTCAATGTGTATGTAAATATGAACTGATTCTAGTCCAAGAGAACACAGCAAATCAATACAAATCCATGAAAAATGCAAACTTGGGGACAAAAGTGTGTGTGTGTGTGTGTGTGTGTGTGTGTGTGTGTGTGTGTGTGTGTGTGTCAGTGTGTGTTGCCCTTGTGAGGCTGGTCGCTCACTCACAGATGCAACTTGGAGGGCAAGGTCATTCTTCTCCTGCAGCAGGGATACCATCTTCTCCTCCAGCTCCTTCTTACGGGCCTCTGCCTTGGTCAGGGCAATTTTGCACTTTTCAAAGTCCTCCTTCATGTTGGCCAGCTCCTTCTCCGTCTCAGCACTCTGCAGCAGGGGCTTGATCTTGTAGTAGACCTTCATCCATGGCCAATGTTTGACATTCATGAATGAGCGGACGTTGTACTGGATGGTGTAGACGGACTCTCTGGTTGACAAGAGGAAGGCAATTGTGGCAAAGTGAGTTTTATGCTTTTGAAAGGCTCAATGATATAATAAGTAGTGCTAGAGAGATTATCTCCCATCCCATACCTCCTCTCCATCATCTTGGAGAACTCCCTCCTCATCAGGTATCCACGGCAGAGAGCTTGAGTCATGGTTACCAGAGTTGCCAGCTTCTCATCTCGCATCTCCTCCAAGACCCCCAGCAGACCAGCTTTGAAGAACACCTGAGTACAGATAAACAAGCATGTCCAATGGAGGAGTTAGACACAGTAACGTAGGAAGGAGCAGAATAGAAAGGGTAGGAAGAGGCAGAATAGAAAATCAAAGGGAGGTTCAACACCACTATACTTGGATGTCACAGGAAAAGCATTGAAATGCATGTAAAGAGAAATTAAGAGGTGAGGTTTTGAATGGATATCTTACATTAAAGAGATGGTATGTGATCATCACGATTTTGTGTGTATTTTTTTAACCTCTCATTTTGGGCACAGATGGTCAATTTATAGTTTGTGCAACTCTAATCTATGAACTGAATCACTGTTTTATCTCATTCAGCCACGGCATCACTAGTTTTACACCGCCAATATTTTTGAAGCAGCAGTACTTTTACTTTCACGTTCAGCTAGCGGTGTTTTAGAACTGTAGGCTGAAATGACACCAATGATCCTGTAGCATCTCTTTGATGTTTCAGTCCTGTTATGAGGTCACATCTGCTGACCTTGGTGTGTCCAAACTTGTACTCATCGTGAGGCACATCAATCGACCCAAGCAGCTTCTCAGAAGCCTTCTTGTTGTCCATGAACTGACCCTCAGGGATGACACCGGCATTCAGTACTTTGTACCTGTATGGGGAGAATTGTTAAATATGTTAGTTTGAAAGCTCTTGCTTATGTTGTCAAGGAAGGGCTGTGTGTGTGTGTGTGTGTGTGTGTGTGTGTGTGTGTGTGTGTGTGTGTGTGTGTGTGTGTGTGTGTGTGTGTGTGTGTGTGTGTGTGTGTGTATGTTCTGTACCTCTGCTTGAAGTCAGCATAGAGGATTCTGCTGGGGAAGCCCTTTCTGCAGATCCTGATACCTTCCAGTACACCGTTACACCTCAGCTGGTGGATAACCAGGAAGTTCTCCATCAGACCTGGAAAACACAAAATGCATCTTAACCCCTACATAAACCTGTTATAGGATTTATATTTTTAAAAATTCTCTCTGTGTTGTACCTGGAGTCTTTGACTCGTTGGGGATCAGGCAGCGCACAAAGTGAGGGTGGGTGCTCCTCAAGTTGGTCATCAGTTTGCCCAAGTTCTCCTGTGAGGCGTGACAAACCATAGTGTTCTCACAAATAATTCAGACTTAATTTACACTTTCAAAAGACATTACGTTTCAACAGATACTCAACAGGCAGTCAGGACTATCAAAAGCTCACCCTGAACTGGGAGGACACAGTCTGCATGGAACCTCCCTTCTTCTTGCCTCCCTTCTTTGTGGTGTCTTTTTCAAGGAAATAATTTGAGTAAATAAAAGAGTGTTAGAAATTATAGAAATCTCTGATTAACTTCAAGTTGTATCTGCTGCAGTAATTAACTCTAAAGCCAGACGAACACTGTCCAATTTTCACAAATGCAGACGATTCCAAACGATGAGAGGATCTCAAACTGCAAGACAAATTATCCACGCCATGCTGTGTTGATGCAATGTATGCTGCACGTGTAGACCTGATTGTAGCCCTCACACTGGGCGATGCGACCGTGCCCCCTCTCACCCTTGCCTTCAATGCTTTTTCATTGCCAAGACAATGGTAGAAATGGCGCTGGCCACGTAATAGTAAAATATTTTGTCTCTATAGCCGTAGTCTATGTCTTATTCACAGAGTAAAAGACTTAAAAACATGAGGATAATTTGGACAGTTGTAGCTATGTAGCTATTCTTTTAAGTATTATATTGTAATGTGGCAAGCAATGTAAAGTCTCATTCACACTGAGTTAATTGTGTGAGTTCAAATGTCAGAATTCAAATGGATCTTCTCTTCATGTTGTTGACCAACTCACACTGTGCGAGTCAAAGTTCACAGCAGATGACGTGCGTTTACGTGAACATTTAGTCATGAGAACGTGGCTCTTGGCAAATTTGTGGCTGAAACCGTGTAGTATCTGTCCGGCTTAATGCTAATCATCATCCTAATGCTTAGTTATTAACATGATGCTTATGTTACCTTCAGCTGCAGGAGGAGGATAAATGACAGACAGCAGTTTGACTGAAGACTTCTGGTAGAGCTGCACCACAGAGTCGTTCAGGGGGTCCTTGTTCTTGTCCAGCCAGCCAGTGATGTTGTAGTCCACAGTGCCAGCGTAGTGCACCAGGGAGAAGTGGGCCTCAGCCTTGCCCTTGGCAGGCTTGGGCTTCTCAAATGCCTTGGTTTTGCCAAGATGCTGGTCGTTCAGCTTGTTCTTGAAGGTTGTGTCTGAAGCCTTGGGGAACATGCACTCCTCTTCAAGGATGGAGAAGATGCCCAATGGCTGTGCAAAAAGACATTTTAATTAAATTAGCATGTTCATATTTTCATGTTTTTTACTTCAATAGTCACCTTTATATGATGATATGCATATCGTGGAAGCAAATTAAGCAAGTACTAACATATTGAGTTACTAACAGTAAGATGCGTTGTACCACAATGAGGACATCTTACAGTAGTCTCAAACACCTACCTCTATTAAGTGTGCTTTTGACACCCATCTTTAAATGGTATAATCCTGGTATAAACAGGCTGCTTACCTTCTCAATAAGCTCAATGCAGGCAGCCAAGTCCATGCCGAAGTCAATGAACGCCCAGATGATTCCCTCCTTCTTGTACTCCTCTTGCTCCAGGACGAACATGGTGTGGTTGAAGAACTGTTGCAGTTTCTCATTGGTGAAGTTAATACACAGCTGCTCCATGCTGTTGTACTGTTGATGGAATTTCAAAAGAATAAAGGAATCTTTTCGTCATACATGGCTGTAATCTTTCATAATCGCAACTTGTGTTCTTGTCCTGACATCATACTCACATCAAAGATCTCAAAACCGGCAATGTCGAGCACACCAATATAGAACTGCCTTGGCTGCTTGGTGTCCAACATTTCATTGATACGGACGACCATCCACAAGAACATCCTTTCATAGATGGACTTAGCCAAAGCCATCACGGAATTATTCACCTATAAACAATTATACCTCGAGTTAATACATGAGATATTGACCATGTGCAGTCGAGGTGATGCAGGTGGACGGTGGTATGCATATTAGAGAGGTTTTTAGGGCTCAAGGATTAGGGCACTGAATCAGAGAAAATATAGGCAAGTGTTGTGACTGCATAAACTTGGGGGAGAGGGAGGGGATTTTATTTGATACTGGTGTTGACTGATTTGGGAAATTGTGTTTTATGATTTCTTATCGTTGTTGAACCACAGCGTGGCACTTTTCACTCAAGCACTATAAAACCAATACAAATCAAAAGATTGTTCACAACATGGCAGAGAAGTATGTCATGAATTAAAGAATGATACATGAATGCCTTACCTGGGCTACTGTCTGTCCCTTGGTCACATACTCATTGCCAACTTTCACTCTGGGGTAGCACAGAGCTTTAAGCATGTCGGCTGAGTTCAGGCCCAGGAGGTAAGCGATTTTATCAGCCACTGGAAAGAGAAGGAGCAACAACAGACTCAAGGACAGAGCCATATTATTTAAACTTTATTTAGGCAGGGGTTAAGGCTAACACTAACCCTAACCCTAACCCTAACCCTAACCCTAACCCTAACCCTAACCCTTTATTTAGGCAGGGGTTAAGGCTGACCCTAACCCTACTGAGAGCGAGATCTCTTTTTCAGAGCAGCCCTGCTTACAAACATGGAACAATCACATGTACATTCAGAATGACAAACATGATACAGTTTATTTATGACAAATAAATTACAACAACAATTTACACGCTAGCATGTTCTATGTGTTTTATCAGTGAAACTGAAATCTATGTATCTGAAATAACTGTTTTTAATTTGAATCAATCTACATATTTCCATTATTTCAAATAATTGGTAGAGGGTCTACATATTCTGTCTGGCCAGAGTGAACAGCTATTCTGATGTAAGGTTTCATGAGGAACAAATTCTAAATGTTCTTTTTTCCATGTTTGGGGCAAGAGGTGGAACTCACCCTCTGTGCCGTCTGGCTCGGCCTGCTCCTCACGCTGCTTCTGCTTGAAATGCATGTTGCCGTGATGCATGACAGCGCCTGTCAGCTTGAAGATGTACACTTTATCCTCAGCGGTGAAGCCCAGGATGTCAATGGCTTCCTGAAACAGAGGGAATTCACGTTAGAGAGGAAGAAAACAGTGAGGAATTGAAGACAAACTCACTCTGTCAGAGTACGGCTCTGGAGGCTCCAAATCTAGCAGAATGGATGGAAATGTCAGACATCTCTATTCCTTTAGTAGAGTAGCAGCACAATAGGATTTTAACAATGTTACACAGGGGGCCTTTGAGGATGTACCCATATAAGAGGATTCATTAACACTGGATACTCCAAAACAAATCATTGATACAAATAAAAACCCTTTGCGCGACTCACATCTGTGGCGACCAGCTCTACCGTGTCGTCGATGCTGGCCACAGTGATCTGCCCCTGGCTGATCATGGGGAAATCATAGGGGTTGGTGGTGATGAGTGTCATTTCTGTGGAGACCAGAGAACAAAGTTGTCCATTAAATCAAATGCATGTAGATATATGGACCACTTGTACTTAATACATATGCTCAATAGCCAGTGGATTGCTTTACCTATTCCCCCCGCCAGGCACATTTCATCAACTCAACCAAAGTCCAATTCTAATACCCTCTCTGACTCTACTTAGTGCAGCAGCTACTCTATGAGTATTTCACTTTCACAGCAGGGTGCTGGTTTTCCCTGCTCTCTGCTTTGGCGTACCGACTATCTCAGGTTTGTGGTTGGTCATCATCTGGTAGAAGATGTGGTAACCCCTCTCATCAGGAAGCTGGAAGGCCACCCTGGACTTCTCCAGCAGATCTGATAGAGAGAACAGGACAGAGATGAGTATTTTGCAACAAAAAATGTGTAGAAGAAGTATGGAGAAATGACTAATACCAACTTACAGGTCTCAATGTCAGCACTAGCCAGTTTGCCGGACGTAGCGAAGTGAATCCTGATGAATTTACCCTACAATAGAGCGGGGTGGTTAGAAATCAGTCAACAAAAAAACTACAACTGCCAAAGTGTATTCCCTCATACTTACAAAGCGAGATGAGTTGTCGTTCCTCACAGTCTTGGCATTACCGTAAGCCTCCAGCAGGGGGTTAGCTGCAATGATCTGATCCTCAAGAGACCCCTGAATGAGACAAAATCGCTGAAGTGTGAGTAACTGAAAATCTCTTTTAATTTGTCTTTCGACAAAAGACCTGTTCCTTTGAGCTGAGAAAATGGCAATAATGAGATATAGACCTTAAATAAGAAAAATGTAAGAAAAATTATAATCAGAAATGTGATTGGCTCCCACCGTGAAGCCCATGGTTCCACTCAGCTGACTCTGAGCCCACTGGTTCCCAACATCACATATACCCAACCCTAATCCTCTGTCAAACTACTTTTGATATGTAGGACTACAGTATGGAAAACATGACTATAATAATAGAGTAAAGTTTAGGCGTTTCCTATCATTTATCATTCACCTCAATTTACTCTAAATTGTGACATCAGCACAACTTACCTGTATTTTACCAGCGGTGGCAGGTGCTTCCTTCTTTGCGCCTCCAGCCACAGCAATGGTGGCAAAGTACTGGATGACACGCTTGGTGTTGACAGTCTTTCCTGCACCGGATTCTCCACTGGTTTATAGACAGAGAAAGAGGGGTTTAGGGTTCGGATCATATCAGCATTCATTAAGCAAGAAAAGAAAATGGCATTGCTTTAACTTGTTTCATAACCTAACACATATTCTCATTCAGTTACTCGTTATTGTCTTCATGACCCAACATACTGCAAAAGGAACACTTTTTGAAAAGTAAGATGTTAGTAAACAACTTACGTAATCAGGACGGACTGATTCTCTCTATCTGCAAGCAAAGAAACATTGTTCATACTCATTCATTGGATTTTGGTACATTATTGCATTCAAGACATCATCATAAAGTATCTCATCTATCCATCTATCCATCCATGAGAGCTCGTACCAGTCAGCATGAACTGATAGGCGTTGTCAGAGACAGAGAAGATATGGGGTGGAGCCTCCATACGCTTCTTCCCTCTGTAGGCGTTCACACATGACTGGTCGTACACGGGGAGCCACTTGTAGGGGTTCACCGTGGCACAGAAGAGCCCAGAGTAGGTCTGGATGAATTGGATCAAATATGGGAATTAGCCTAATCAGATGAGCTGGAATGTGGAAGTTTAGGTGTCTTTGAATGTACTGACATGCCTATTTTTTTTATTCATTGCGTTTGCTTATGTGTGCTAGGTTTCTTGTGTTGACTGATGTGTATGTATCTCTTACGTAGATCATCCATGCTGCGTAACGCTCTTTGAGGTTATACAGCACAGAGGCTTCATTCAGGTAGGTCATCATGGCCATGTCCTCAATCTTGTCATACTTTGGGGGGTTCATTTGCAAGACATCATCTTCTTTGAAGTCTTTAGTCTGAAACAGTGGGATATTTAGATAATACTCAAATCAACACTATATGGATAACTTTTCACTGATAAACAAATAGAATATTTTTCATGATTTGTTGTTACAAGCATAATCCATGCAATTGATTTATTTGAATTACAGTACACCTGCTATGCTATCCTCCACTCTACTTGAGTATTAAAGGTCAAATCAAAGATTCCATTTGTTCTAAATAATATTTTTGATAACTATGTGTGTTGAAAGGTTTATCCTGCTTATGGAAGCTGCAGTTTGGTTATATGTTATAGGCTTACCTCCTGAGTGTCCGTAACTTTCACAGAAATTTTTGCCCCATCCCTGGCAACAATTGTACCCTTGAGGTACAGCTCCTTGACATCAGTCACATAGCAGGCGTTCTTTGCATCAAAGGGGGCGCTTTGAGCTTCAATCCTCTCCCTCTCTGGCTTACGAAGGTATATGGCAGCTGCGCCATAAATGGCCATCTCCGCATCCGTACTCATGGTGGCGGCTCACTAGGAAATAAAGAATAAAAAACAAACATGTTTGAGTCTGTACTAACCTCTCCCCAGTCAAAAGAGTTAGAGGCAGTATATTTAACAGAATGTTTTCTAATAATGTGAATACTCAAACCATGTCTCACCTTCTTTTCTCCACCCAGGTGAAATCGTATCTTTGAGGTGACCCAAGGTCCTACAAACAAAGTCAGCTAAAAAGCAAACAAAGACATTTAAAGAAGAATTATTTTAAGGGTGAATACAGGGTTACATACAGTTATCTCTGGACACTGTATGTCACTTGTGTTTCACTGGGACACTGAAGCATTTCTTCTTCACAAAGTATCGATTCTCAGGCATTATTTGAGATTGGTTTTTTTGTACATATTAGCTTCACCATTTAGAAATAACAACACTTTTTATACATAGTCCCCCGATTTCTTGACCACCGTTTTGGACTGTTTTGGATAATTGTTGATGTTCAGTGGGCCTCATTTACCAACATTTTCCTGAATTAATTGTATAAGCCCTATTGTATAATTCAAAACTGAAACCACTGTCAGGCCTTGTTGTATAATTCAAAACTGAAACCACTGTCAGGCCCTACTGTATTATTCAAAACTGAAACTGTCAATTTCAAGCTCAATGACGAGTTTTTGCAAACTTTAACCTGACCAGCCTGTTTTTGAGTATAACTGGTGGTTTGCACCTTGTAGTGGAGCCTCTGTAGTTTGACTGGTGAAGTCTTCTGTGGATGGTAGTCTCTGACACATACACGCTTACCTCCTGGAGAGGTATTACCTCCTGTTCCTGATCAGTGGGAAAGTTGTTTTGGGGTTTTTCTTAATCATGATGAGCATTTTTCAGTCATCCACTGTCAAAGTCTTCCAGACACGAATAGCAGACTCCAAAGGCAAACGCAAACAAATTATGTGACAGAACACACCTGACTAACCTGAAACACTTGTCAAGCGAATTTTCCAAATACTTTTGGTGCCATGAAATAGGTGGACTATGTTGTCATTTCTAAATGGTGAAACAAATATGTACACAAATAGCATCAAATAAAATCTGAGACTCTATACTCTAACCTCATACTTTTGGAGTATAAAGCCAAAAAGGTAATTTTGACAAGAAAAGTTTTAAGATTGCATCTTTCAATGTCCACTTGGTATAAACATGCCCACTTTCTTTCAAAGTATGTGGAGTAAAACATATTTAGAATTATCTATTACAATTTAAAAACAATGGCACTTTACTGTCAAATAGCATGCAGGACTTGCAGTAGAGCTAATCAAGTGGAATGTAAAAACATTCAGAACAACTCTCACTATGCAACAGATACGGATCTCATAGACAAGTGAAATCATGTAAGGAGGTGGAGAGTCTTACCACAGAGGTTGAATCTGCCTGTGGATGTTGTGGTCTCAGACCCCTTATATCTGGTTCCAGAGTGCTACCCAAGCAGAAGTTAATTATGGACCACACGGCTAGAGGAGATGGATTGGAGGAGAGACATAGCTGTTTCCTTATGCCCTTTTTTGATTTTCCTATGTGATATTCATCTCTTAAAGCCAAGTCCAGCCAACTCCAATGGCTCTGATTTCAGTTGCACACAAAATCCTGGCTTTTTTGTCACAGTCATGGCAGGAATAAGAAAACTGAGATCAACCGGTTATTGCCAGATGTTAATGAGCAACGTTGTGATGAAAGCTCTTTCTCTGGGAAATAAATCCAAGCAATCCAGACTCAGGACAGATCCTTGTATTTTCAGATAAAGGTCAGCGGACAGGACAATAATATAGATTTTTTACATTTTGGTGATGCTAATTTCATCTGCCTTGGTCCAAATGTGACTACAAGTTTTAGCTGGAATGACCCTTTAATAAAATGTTGCTTCTCTTGCATATTTATTATTATTATAAATCTTTCCACTGCTACTCCTCCTTGAACTTTGAAGGTATAAATACCAATCCAACTTTACAACGTGCAGAGAGGTCTTACCGAAGTTGATATATCTTTTGGTTTTTAATAATTGTTAAGACTTTTTTTACTAAAGTGCAAATATTAACAAGGTCTATGAAAACCAAAATATTACATGTTTCCCCAAAAACTCCCACCTGCATGATGGAGTGTTGAGTTAGGTCAGCATTCTGTGAGCTCCATTGTTGCTGCAGGTGCCATGGAGCTTTCAGAACTCTTCAATAAAAGGGAGTGGCTCCTGGACCGTGCCAGAGCTTTTATATCTGAGGTATATGGAAGGCCAAGAGGCTGGTATCGTCTCATTTAAACACACTTTTGGATTCACCCGGCAAAAACAGTGAGTAGTGCTAGAGAAGTACAGAACAGAGGAAAACTGAAAACACATGTGTCTGACATTCAAACAAAAACAATTGTTTTATTTTTCTTGAGAAAGGATATTCACTCACGTTCTCAGTGAGGCATATTCCTCATTGTAGCCTATTATTCCCAACTATTTCATATTCACAACACATCATTATTCCAGAGGCGGACATCAACTAATGATTGGCTCCAAAGTATCAACCTGTCCTGCACAACAGACAGTTGTACTGTGTATGTAAATTAATTTATTTCTTTTAAATTTTGCCATCTTTGATCTCCTTGATGTTCCTGTATGTTGATCATGCTGCTCCAAAGTCCAATTAAACGTATAAAGTGAGAAACAGTAAACCATTCTACAGTGTATAATATTCACACCATACATAAGTGGTGGCAGATGCTTCAATCTCTAGTGTATAATATCCACGTCTTACATAATATAAGAATAATAACTAACAGGAAAATATTTCATTTCTGTAGCCCCTCTCACAAACGTACGCATGGTCAGAAGTTTGCGTGGAGCTGAGCACATGTGTTGGGGTCTATTTAGTGCACAATGGTTATAAATGAGGCCCCAGAGGCCCAGAAGAGAACAGAAGGGAACAGCTGGAGAGACCCCTGTATTGTATTATCATAGCTGCTGCTGCTTTTGTTGACACCAGGAGGGGTATATGGTCCAAAGCCACAGCCTGCTAACCTGGGCATCTATATTGGCCAGCCTAGCTCTGCAAGGGGTTCAGTATCTCCCATCAAATGTGTACTAAACCAGAGGGGGGAGCTGAAGGGCAGTGGAGAAGGGAACTGTGGGAACTGTGGTTGACAATCAGGAGGAGCAAACCAGCAAGGCTGCTACTGTGTGTGCTCTTCCCATCTCGGCAGCCAAAGCTAATTGTTGTCAGCTTTTTGAATGATTGTGTAGACGCCAATTATTTTGTAAAGCCTCATTCTTGAAGCTATGCCACTGTAAGGGCTCAGAGCAAATGCACTTGGCTTGTTTATGTGTAGAGAGCATTGGCACTATGCAGACATTCAAATGGGAAATCTGCCATTAACATTATTTCTCTGACAGTGCGTTCCAATCAGGCAGTTACGCCGGCCACTGCACAGGATATTCAGCCATTCTGACCTGCAAGCTGGGCGTAACCGTAGGGAACAGGTGTATTCAGCCATTCTGACCTGCAATCTGGGCGTAACCGTAGGCAGCAACAGGTGTGCCCTATAGAGGAAATGAGAAAGCTGAGCGAGGATTGCGGGAACCTTTAAAAATAAGTTGTTATATTTTCATTGTGGTGTGCATTGTTTGTAGCTATTTGTGAAGTCTGTGTAGCATCTAACTTAAAATGTTGTAGTTACTTAGCATAAATGTCTGCCAAAGAGTCTCTTTTGTGTGGGTGACTGAAACACATAACATGG
Organism: Argentina silus; assembly: GCF_951799395.1. Classification (NCBI taxonomy): domain Eukaryota; kingdom Metazoa; phylum Chordata; class Actinopteri; order Argentiniformes; family Argentinidae; genus Argentina; species Argentina silus. Next base: position 30,472,089 of record NC_139656.1, on the reverse strand, counting down.
CTTAACCATTTCGGGTAAGTATTTTAAACTGACCTTGGAACAGTTTTGAAGGAATATGTGCACACTTGACAGCCAGCTGGAGGGCCTGTACACCTGACTACAAGGACCTCAACTGACTCAAAACCAAGGATCAACTCTAAATACATGTCACTTGTGTTTCAGTTTGATGATTCTGCAGGGCATTCAGAACTAATACATTGTTCACATATTTTAAAAGCCACTGTGGTCGAGGGCATTTGGCCCGCATCAGCATTTTGTAACATGATTAAACCATTAAAATGCCCCCACCGTAAAAATCTAATTTGGGATGTGAAATGTCACAAGCAGTGGCAGGGCTCCATTTGGGATTGCTATTTGACCATCGGTCATAAAGATGACAATCAAGACAGATCTGTTGCCATTTGAGCTGTGCACCAGGGAATATGGCCATTTATGGATCAGCCCTTATACGGCAAATATGTGGCTAACTATATTTTTAGATTTTAGGGTTAAGACAGGACAAGTAAATTACACACAACATGTTTAATACCAGAGGCCATGCCCGACACAACCCCGAAACTCAAAGCTAAGGCTTGGGGTTCGTTGGAGCTGCTGCTGTTGGGGTACGGGGTCTTGGGGGTGCAGGAAAGATATCCAGTCCAACCCCTTCTACTTAACAGGTTTGACCTAGCACACTTGGAATATTATAAATCATGTAAATCAACTGAAACATTTAAAGTTTCCCTTCTTGTCTATCCATGAATGTCTTAAATACAGTACAAGGTTGTTCATTAGTTTAATTGCTTCATGATTATGTACATGATCTCTATGAGGCAGCTGTTGTCTCTGGTTTAACACTGTGGATACTACAGGTTTCATTAAAGAAGTCATGAAAGGAGCCTCAGCTATTTAGTCTTGCAATTCAGCCCACCAACATGACCATGTCTTGAGGAACTAAGTTGCTCAAGACATTGCACTGTTTAAATTATTTTTATTGAATGTTTTACTTTTAGTATGTGTTATCTGTTGTGCCTGGGCACTTTATCTGTCTCACCGTGGGAGAGTGAGAAACGTCCTCTCGATTCCTTTGTATGTCTTGACATGTGAAGAATTGACAATAAAGCCACTTTGACTTTGACTTTGAACTAGAACCCCTACCTGTCATAATAACAGTAAACCTTATTTAGAGATCATATCAAAAGCGTAGTATGTAATAGGCTGTGAAATTGAAGTGATGATGACTTGTTGGATCCAAATTAAATTCTGCTGCAAAGCATTGCCTTGGCTTCTCTGTAAGCTGTCTAGGAAAACTTGGCTGGCCACCTGGCATTGCCTGGCACCACCGCCTCTACGAGGATGCAGTGGTCGTGCTGTTCAGTCATGGCTTTTCACTGTCTGCTGTCAGGACTGCAGAGGTCCGCCGTAGACTGAAGACCCATCTCTTCAGGCTACACCTTGACTGTCCCTCCTAATGACCGCTTTACCCCCCACTACCCCTCTGTACAGTTCCTCTACTGTTAATAATCATACAAAATAAAATTAAGAATAATCCTTCCTCCTTCTAGCATTGTGACTGCCAATGGCACTTGGTCCTAGCATAGATTTTTGCTAATGATGACTGATGATTCACTTATTATAGACAAATGTACTTGTTGTAAGTCGTTTGGATAAATGCGTCTGCTAAATGTCTAAAATGTAAATGTAAATGTAATAGCTGTGATTATGTGTGCCTTATAGCCTTACTATGACTTTGTAGCTTACTTCCCTGTCTGTAGTTTATCAGTTAAAATACATATTTTATAATCACCCCCTCACTTATTTACATGATGGTAATTAACTAAAACTATGAAATGTACACTTAATATTTTAATAGTAGCTGTAGCGGCATTCTAACTTCAAATAAGACGTTGGTAAAACCAGGTGAGTCTTTTGAGACACACATCCAATGTAAATCCAATTAATGAATAATGCCTCACCTGCTCCCACACCAAACATGTTGCCATGAGGAATGCATCCTATACCCAGCATGCCACACCTGAATAGACCCACCCCCACCCACCTGTAACTCTCACCTGAATGGATCCATCCCCACCCACCGATAACTCTCACCTGAATGGACCCATCCCCACCCACCTGTAACTCTCACCTGAATGGACCCATCCCCACCCACCTGTAACTCTCACCTGAATGGACCCATCCCCACCCACCTGTAACTCTCACCTGAATGGACCCACCCCCACTCACCTGTAACACTCACCTGAATGGACCCACCCTCATCCACCTGCAACTCTCAAAATTGAGGCCAGATGGGTTAGATGGATGATTCTAATCCGGACCATAAACCATACATACCAAACGACCATAAATGACCAGAATAATGAGTCATGAACAATGCTTTTGGAACCTCCCCTTAGATTTTGTCCTTCAATGGTTTTTGAGAAGGAAGCAAGTAGAGGATGGAGGAGAGGACATGAGGAGTCGTGTTGCTAAATATTGAGAAAGGGCCCTAGAGTACAGTGGTGATGTGATGGCGGGAGAGGTGGATGTGAGGAGATGGACAGCAGAGTTTTGTTTGTGTTGTAAACTGCTGAGCAGACGGGAGCGGAGTCAGAGGAGCACGGTGTTACAGTAGGATATGAACGCATGTATGAGTCGATCAGCATCAGAGAAGGAGAGCCACCTTATGTCATTGTTTTATTATTATTATATTGTATTGCATTGTTGATTGTTGCATTGTTGATTGTTTGATTGTTGTTTCCTGCATTGTTGAGGAGCAGCAGATGTAGATTTGAGTGTCGTCTGCATCGAGGTGGTAGCTAAGACCATGACTAGCAAGAATGTGGCCAAGTACATGTGGAGCATGTAAATACTAACCTTGTCCCCAGGCTATTGTGCATATAATCCTAGAATAACCGCTCAAACCTGTCCTTAATGGTAGTGAATTTACAGAGGAAAGTATATGTCATTTTTTGATTTGAAGCAAATCACACGACTGCTAGGCGTGGCCCCGAATCAGAAATGTGTGGAACTTGGGGGGGGGGGGAAGTGCTGTGAGAGATGGTTGATGCGAGGTAATGCCAATGGATATAAGACCTGCAGTTTGTCTGGCCTTTCTATTGGGTAAACAAAGGCCAGGTTTGATGTGTGGCTCCACTAGACCTTCCCTGGCATTTGGGCAGAAGCATCTGGGGACAAGATTATGTCAATACAGAACAGCAGAGGATGAAGGACAGAGCCTTGTGGGACACCATAGAGAACAGTGGATGGGGCCAACAGAACACTGTTGATGGTGACAAACTGTTTGACAGTTGATGAGGTATGTGAAAACGTGTTCTTTATTTGAAGGAGAAGACAAACTACTTCTTACTTTTAGCTATTTATTTATATGTCAAAATTCTAGGCTTGTACAAGGACCACTTTTGGCGAAGAAAATCACAGTCAGCAAGCTGTTAATCTGTAACCAACCCTCCAAAAATGGATGCATTCAAACAGTCAAACAAAGCATTTACAGTAAACAAAATGATTGTGATTGGCTATTTGGTTGGGGAGGAACCGTGGTTTAGACTTGGCTCCATCCCTTGTTGTTCACAGGCTGGTCACACGATTCGTCCCATCTGTGGAGTCAGCACCCTGTTAGAGATAAGATACCTACTCTGGTATGTCCTCCCTAGCCTGGTACTTTTCCACTATAGCTCTTTGTGTAAGCGTGTGTTGCAACATCTTTCTTGATGACCTGGCTTAACCTCTCCATGTATTAATCCAACGTACTATGGGACTAATGCTTGATTCATCTCTCATTTATCAACAGGCCACCACATTAGTAAATTTAGCGCACTGCAGTAATGTATTTTTATTATAGCAATAATAAACTGTTTTTATAAAAATAATTTCTAACAGGTATGATTTGAACCAGGACAGGGCCAGGCCGGAGAGACCAGCGAGGCTCTCCAGCCATTCCAGCAGGATGGTGTGAAGGGGAGTTTAGTTATGGGCCTGTAGCTGGTCAGAGCATCTGTGTCTAGGCCTGGTTAGACAGGAGTGAGGGAGTCCAGGCATCCCTTCCCGCCATGGTGGATTCTATTCATAGCTGGCTCATAATGTCTGAAGACTCCGCTATGTGTGTTGCATGGTGGACATACTTTATGTGGCTGTTTAATGGCTTATGATTAAATACATGCTGACAAAGTGCTAAAGCCTTAAGTCAGTGCAACTTGAACTGGATGGCATGAACTTAGGGAATGTTTAATGTTTCCACTCCAGTCAGCGCATCTGTGCATTTAAAAAGAAAAAATAGAAATAGATTGATGAAAGTTAGCAATCCTCTCCAATGGTCGATTTGAGGAGAGAAGCATTGTTTATACCGAAAATGATTGTATTTCTCTAATGTCTGAAATATTGGATAAATTACAAGTTAATGTATGGGATGTGTCAGACTGGTCGCTAGCTAATGTTGACACGTCTGTACACACAATAATAAAAATAAAACTATGAAATTGCTGTAACTGAGCAAGTCGCCCGCATAGTAGTGGACAAACGACTCAATCAGAAGGAGTGGTGGTGGTTATTTCAGTGCTATGTGTGGTCTAGGCTAAGACGACCATGCTACAGTAGGTCAGTGGTAAATCAATTAAACTGTCAGCTTTTATTTGAGGGTATTTGTATCATTTATTACCAGAACATGTCGATACCCTACATCTCTAACCCTAACCCTAACTGCATGCTAGAATTATAGACATGTTATTATGGCAGTTAACAACATATCTATAATTCTAACATGCAGTTAAAGGTGTCAAGATGTTTTGCTATGATACAAATACCCTGCAAAAATATGAGTGAACAAATGAAACTGTCATTGAGTATATTTGAAGTATTTTTGCAGTCTACATATTTTTAAGGGTGCTTTAAAAGCCAAGAGTTATCACCAACAGCATGAGTTTAACAATATGGTCAAAATTATGTGCTGCTCATCAACGATGTTTTTAGATTTTCAGATTCACTGACACCACAGACTGTGGAACAGAGAGAAAGTCTGCTGTTTGCAACAACTTGACGTCTGTTTCATTAAACCATTACCAAGATATGCAGTTGGGCTCAGCTCAACGGCTGGGTTTGCTGTGGTGGAGTGAGTGTAACCGAGTTGAGATGGTAAAACTCACTCCTCAAGTTCAAATATCCCCACCCGCGATGTCAAATTGCTAGATTTTTTATAGTGTAGCTGGTTTACATCGGGGATTTGAGGAGACGGTCACGTGTATTGGCAAGTCACAAATCAACGGAAACATTTAAAGTGTCCCTTCTTGTCTATCCATGAATGTCTTAAATACAGTATGTGGTTGTTCATTAGTTTAATTGCTGCATGATTATGTACATGATCTCTATGAAGCAGCTGTTGTCTCTAGTTTAACACTGTGAATACCACAGATTTCAAAGAAGTCATGAAAGGACCCTAACCCAACAACGGGACCATATCTTGACCACATGTTTAGAGATCAAAAGTGTAGTATATAATAGGCTGTGAAATTGAAGTGATGATTACTTGTCGGATCCAAATTAAATTATACTACAAAGCATTGCCTTGGCTGTCTAGAAGTAGTTTCTAATACTGAGTGACATGTGGTTTTGACTGGGACTGTCTGCCTTCTCCCCAGGCACCCCTTCCTGCCACTGTGGATTCTATTTATAGCCGGCTCATAAACGTCTGGAGCCTCTGCTGTTTTGCATGGTGGGCATACTAGAAATCTGAGATCAGACATTTTTATATGGTATTTAAAAGGCTTATAAATAAATACGTAATGACAAAAGGCATAAGTGCCTTAAGTCAGTGCAACTTGAAGCCATTGGTAACTGTGAGTAAGTGTAACATTACTGAATATATGAATATAAATTAAATAAATTATGAGTATGACTTTGTCACCAACTTTGAAAAGAAGGTTGATAAAATTAGTAGCTCTTTCCCTCTACCGCTCGCCAACACTGCTACCTCTCCTCCCAAACCCACTGCGCTACACCCGGTCTCTGGTTTATCAGCTTTTTCCCTCCTCTCCCCTGATGATATTCTGAAACTGGTCACCTCCAAGCAGGCAACCACCTGCCCCCTCGATCCTATCCCCTCCCCCTTTCTCCAGTCCATCTCTAAAGACCTCCTTTCATTCCTTACCACCTTAATCAATTCCTCTCTATCCACAGGATCTGTCCTAGCTGCCTTTAAGACAACCAGAGTCAAGCCTCCTCTCAACAAACCAACTCTTGACCCGTCTGCTGTCCATAACTACAGACCGGTATCCCTTCTCTCCTTCTTATCTAAAACCCTTGAATGTGCTGTCTCTAACCACCTGTCTCACTACCTCCTTCAGAAAAACCTCCTTGACCCTCACCAATCCGTCTTTAAGGCTGGGCACTCTAATGAGACTGCTCTCCTTGCTGTCACGGAGGCCCTCCACTCTGCTCGAGCTTCCTCCCTCTCCTCTGTTCACATTCTTCTGGACCTGTCTGCCGCATTCAACACAGTAAACCACCCGATCCTTCTCTCCACCCTCTTAGAACTGGGCATCTCTGGCTCTGCACTCTCCTGGTTTGCATCCTACATGGCCGATCGCTCTTACCAGGTGACGTGGAGAGGATTCCTCCCAGGGAAAGCCTGCCCTCTCCAAGACTTCTCCATCACAGTAGAGAACTCTACTGTGACCTCCTCCCAGACAGCTAAAAACCTTGGGGTGATCCTTAACAACCACTTATCCTGTGCGGCAAACATCACAGCGACAGCACGCTCCTGTAGATTCTTCCTCGACAACATCAGAAGGATATGTCCATTCCTCACCAGAGAAGCAGCACAACTCTTGTTCCAGACACTTGTGATCTCTCGCCTTGACTACTGCAACACACTCTTGGCCGGGTTCCCCGCCTCCGCCATCAGGCCTCTGCAGCTCATCCGTCTGGTGTTCAATCTCCCCAAATTCTCCCATGTCACCCCCCTCCTTAGCACCCTTTACTGGCTCCCGGTAGCAGCTCACATGAGATTCAAGACTCTGGTGCTCGCCTACCGGGTGGCAAAAGGAACAGCCCCTCCCTACTTGCAAGCAATGGTCAGCCCCCAAACCTCTGCCCGATCGCTCTGCTCTTACACCTCGGCTGGCCGCCTGGCCCGCCACCTCTACGTGGATGCAGCAGTCGCTCTACTTGGTCACGACTTTTTACTGTCCTGGCGCCCCGCTGGTGGAACGAGCTTCCCACTGCTGTCAGGACTGCAGTCACTACCAATCTTCCACCGTAGATTGAAGACCCATCTCTTCAGGCAACATCTTAACTGTCCATCCTAAATACCTCTTCATCCCCACTAACTCCCTGTACAAGTTTCTCTTCTGTAAATAAATAAATTAAAACAAATATATAATTATAATAATTATTCCTTCTTCTCATTGATTACTTTTTCTTATTATGACTGATTGATAGATGATTCACTTACTTATTCAAATGTATTTGTTGCCAGTCGCTTTGGATAAAGGCGTCTGCTAAATACCATAAATGTAAATGTAAATGTAAATGTAAATGTAAATGTAAATGCAAGAAGGCACAGTAAAGTCAATAAGCATAGATAATAAGTGTAGAGCATTGGATATGGTGGAATATACACAGGTAAATAGTATAAATGTAGCAGCAATGATGGAAGTGTGTGTGTGTGTGTGTGTGTGTGTGTGTGTGTGTGTGTGTGTGTGTGTGTGTGTGTGTGTGTGTGTGTGTGTGTGTGTGTGTGTGTGTGTGTGTGTGTGTGTGGTGCAGAGGGTGAGTGCAAATTGTCTCTAGTGCAGGTAGAAATGTAAATGCAATAAGGCACAGTGAAGTCAACAAAATTGAAGTCAAATTGCCTCTAGTGCAGGTAGAGAGTGCTCTAGTGCTGCTGGGCAGCTAGAGGTGACCGTTCAAAAGTATTATGGCCTGGAGATTGAAGCTGTCTTGGAACCTGCTGGTCCGAGACTGAATGCTCCGGTACTGCCTGCTGATAGCGGAGAGAACAGGTCGTGACGCTCAAGGTGAGGACTGACGTGCCGTAGAGAGGAAAATCAATGTGTGTTTTTTTCCAGTGCCCTTCACAGATCTTATGAAACATTGTGTGTACCACAATTCAAAGACAAAACAATCACAAAGTCACAAAGGAAACATTTTTTAATCAATGCTCAGAATTTCACCATGAAAACCATATTTTATGTTTTCACGATCAATGCATCACAGAGTGTGTGGTCTTGTTTATTCAGCCTCTTTGGCCTGTGAAAAGAAAAAGAAAATAAGGACATGAATGAACCTCTTATGTATGATTACTTCAAAGAACACAATAGACTGTTTAGGGCAAGCAGTTCTTTGGCTCTGGGCTCAGCTTTGAGTTTAAGTTTGAGTGTCAGCTTGGTTTGTATTAATCTGTCATTAACAGGAGGACTGTAATGCATTGTGCAATGCCAAAAATCAGGGTTTTACCCCCCTGAAGGATAGGTTTCTCAGAGACTTCCAAGACTATTGTGAATGTAAAAGTCAATATTGACCTCTATGTGTACACTGAACCTGAAATGGTGTGATCATATTTGGACGTGAGTCAGGTATTGGTTTGATAGCAGCTTTGTACCTTTCCAGAATCGCGGCTCTTAGCCCTGAGCTTGTTGACCTGGGACTCAGCGATGTCAGCACGCTCCTCAGCCTCCTCCATCTCATGCTGAACCTTACGCAACTTAGACATGTGGGTGTTGGCTTGTTCCTCCTGGGAGAGAAAGAGAGGTAGAGAATGAGAGAGGGAGACAATAACACTCAGCCTACAATGTTTGAAATGTTGTCAAAACAAATGAACCAAAATGATATTAGTTATATTGATTACTTACTTATTTCTTATAGTGATGGTAATATAGAAGCAAAGGAAGCACTGTGTGTATTATTTCCTTAACAGTTACTTGCGATGTACATTGTGGATACCAAATTTGGTCATGTATGTTGACTATGAACAAAACCATGTGTCTTATATGCTGTAATTTGACTGTCAGTATGTGACTCACCGCTTCTTCAGACTGCCTCTTGTAAGCCTTCACTTTAAGCTGCAGCTTGTCTACCAGGTCCTGAAGTCTGGCAACATTCTTCTTATCCTCCTCAGTCTGTGGGAGAAAATCAACTAAATCAATGCCCATACGTCAATTGCATTCAGGTGCCTGACTGTACCAGAATGTGTGAAGGTGTTACTCTTACCTGGTAAGTGAGCTCCTTGACTCTGCGCTCGTACTTGCGGACACCCTTGACTGCGTCTACACCCCTTCTCTGCTCAGCATCCACCTCAGTCTCAAGCTCACGCACCTGTATGGAGGGAACACAGCCGTGTGTTTAAGGTGGTGAAATCAGTCATGGGTTATTGGAAAGAAGTAGAGGTTGATTCTTCTAAGCTAATATAGATAGACTGTGTGAACAACAGTTTATTGAATACAATAAGGTCTGCAAAGTTACCCTGGACTCAAGTTTCTGCAGCTGTTTCTTGCCGCCCTTCATTGCCAGGTTCTCAGCCTCATCCAGACGGTGCTGCAGGTCCTTGACTGTGACCTCAAGGTTCTTCTTCATCCTCTCCAGGTGAGAGCTGGTGTCCTGCTCCTTCTTCAGCTCCTCTGCCATCATGGCCGCCTGAAATGGTTGTGTGTGGAATCATTTAATTCATCCACAATGTGTCACAGATCATGTGCTCAGCCCAACTACAATTGGCCCAGGGCGTAGAGGTCTTTACGGGTCAAAAGACATGGACCTGTTCCAAAATGGACCCGTGCATTTCAACTCCAACCTGGACGAAGCTTAACTTTCTGTTTTGGACTACCTCGGTAAATAAGGCCTCCTCATCTGCGATGCTTGGAGAGGCAATTGATCCACGCACCAATAAAGTTGGAGTGATTGATTGAATGTGACATGATGAACATGACTGTGCAAACACTAAATATTATGACGTGATGGTTGATATGTGTGATGTTATGATGTGGTACATATCTTCTGTCGTTGTAGGAATAGGGACAAATAGCCAAAATGTGGTGAGTGTGTTCACCCGGCTCCATCTGGCATACAATTGCTTTCTCTCTCACGATGTGCAATCACATTGTGTGATGGTGTATGTGGCCAGAGGCACCAAGACTGAAGTGCAGGTTTTCATGAGTTGGGATTGATGGTGACAACTGTATATGCAACGCTCTTGTGATCAGAATTGTTTATCAGGTCCGCTCCGGTAAATCTGTCATTTACCCTGGTCTTGAGTTTTCGTGGATCTGTAAAGATCTGTAAAGACCTTTACTTTGGAGACAAATAACGTTTATTGTATTGTTTTGTTTTGAATATGGGGACTTACATCAGTAATGGCCTTCTTTGCCTTCTCCTCTGCGTTTCTGGCCTCCTGCACTATGTCGTCCACCTCTCCCTGCACTTGAACCAGGTCAGTCTCCAGCTTCTTCTTAGAGTTCAGAAGGCTAGTGTTCTGTATGAGGAAACTCAATGATTAGTTGGAACTGTATTTCAAGAAAGCATACAAAAGTCACACTGTGGGTAAGAAGAGACTGCCTAGAAATCACCTATACCTGGGAGTGAAGCAGTCCCACGCGCTCGCTGGCGTCCACCAGCTCCTGCTCGGCCACTTTGCGGCCTCTCTCTGTCTGCTCCAGAGCAACCCTAAGCTCCTCAATCTCAGCCACCATCAGACCGTTCCTGCGCTCCACCATGGCTGCCTGCTCCTTCAAATCTTCTGCTGCACGAACAGCATCATCAAGGTGCAATTGGGCATCCTGGGATTCACAAAGACGTAGAGCATTAAAACTTGTTGTTGAAAGGAAAATATCTGAAATGTATAGTTGGGGGTAATGTTTACATTGACGGATTTCCCAGCCCCTTACCTTGAGCTGTCCCTGGACGTTCCTCAGCTGTTTCTGGGACTCGGCTGCCTGCCTGTTGGCGTGGCTCAGCTGGATCTCCATCTCGTTCAGGTCTCCCTCCATCTTCTTCTTCACCCTCAGGGCATCATTCCTGCTCCTCACCTCTGAGTCCAGGGTGCTCTGCATGGAATCAACCACCCTCTGGCTGTTCCTTTTGATCTGCTCCATCTCCTCATCCTTCTCTGCAAGCTTCCTGTCCACCTCACCCTTGATCTGGTTTAGCTCTAGCTGCACACGCAGAATCTTGGACTCTTCGTGCTCCAGTGTACCCTGAACAAAACAAAACAGTCGTCACACGTTGATTGTGGGAGAGAATTGTGGACTGGCACTCATTAATTTAGGCTTGTCCTGGAAAGAGGCCTGCTACTGTATGCAACAAAAATGTGGTAATAGGATAGGAGGACCAGGTCTAAAAAATGATTTTATCTCATTGAGAGTTCCTACCTCAGCCTCCTCCAGGGCAGTCTGGATCTCAGACTTCTCTGTCTCCACAGTCTTCTTGGCCTTCTCCAGCTCATGGATGCTCTTGCCAGTCTCTCCGATCTGCTCAGTCAAGTCAGAGATCTCCTCTGCAAACAGAAACACAGAAGTCATTCAGAACAGGGAGATTTTCATGGAACACACTGGAGTTCATATTGAATTATGACAAGAATAAATGTAAATGTTTGTTCTGTCTGGTGAAGCTTAGGGTCTTAAAATGTTTTCGACAATTTTAACATTGTTCTGAAGAATCAGGTCACTACATACGTAGCTTGATGAAATAAGACAGCCCATCATGAGCCAAATAAAACTGCTGCTGCTGACTCACGTTGCAGGTTCTTGTTCTCTCTCTTCAGAGTCTCCAGTTGATCCAAAGCCTCCTCATAGGAGTTCTTCATTTTGAAGAGCTCCGTGCTCAGAGAACGAGCCTCCTTCTGAGCTCCTTCCAACTCTGCCTGGCCCTCCTCAAACTTCTGTTTCCAGTCTGCCAAGACCTAGGAAAATCCATGTGATTTTAATATTTCGCTTTCTTCTTTTATCTGTCTGTTAGCGAATTGATGGGGCTTTTGTAATAAGAAACATGATTTAACAATACACCCTGTTTATCATTTCAATTTAAAGAGGTTGATATGGTGCTAGAATGAATACATTCGATTTATTTAGTTATTTCACACCTTGTCAAAGTTCCTCTGCTTCTTGTCGAGGTTGGCAGCAAGAGCATTGGCTCTCTCCACGTCAATCATGAGGTCCTCCACCTCTCCCTGCAGCCTCTGCTTGGTCTTCTCCAGAGAGGCACACTTTGAGTTGGTCGCCTCGATTGTCTCCTCCGCCTCCTGCAGACGCTGGGCCAGCTTCTTCCTGTTAGACAGATGAGGGATTTAAAGCTTCCCCTCTGAGGGATTGTGTCAGAGAATGTCTGCACATCTGGCTCTTACAGGTGATGGGAGAAACAGTATACAGTAACTCATATGTGGTGTTCTGATGATGAAGTGAAATTAAGAAGCCCCGCTCAGGAGCTTCTACATTTCTACTTCTACATTCTGGTTTCCTTTCGTTGCCAACCAGTAGCAAACAGTGGGATAGACTGTTTTTGCTGTTATGTGTGACTCACTTGGCTTCTTTGAAATATATATCTGGGAAATAATTCCATTTTTATTTAGGTTTAAATAGAATGAAAAAATCATTTTGTAATAAATGTCCCCTTTAAATTCTTTGATTAAAATGTGTGAACTCATCCTAATATATATATGCCATTTAGCTGACGCTTTTATCCAAAGCGACTTACATTGCAGTGAGTGAATACATTTCAGTATATATGGTCCCAGCAGGAATCAAACCCACAACCTAAGCGTTGGTCGCGCCATGCTCTACCAACTGAGCCACAGAGGACGCCAGAATTAACAGAACAGAAATGAAATACCCCCCAACCGTGGTGAATAAGGGGGTTGGGTGTGACTCACTTGGCTTCCTCCAGCTCCTCAGTGCGCTGGATGGCATCAGTCTCGTACTTGGTCCTCCACTGAGCCACCTCACTGTTGGCCTTGGACATGCCGCGTTGCAGCTCTGCCTTGGCCTCCTGCTCCTCCTCAAACTGCTCCCTCAGGAGGTCACAGTCATGGCGGGCAGACTGGACACCGTGGGCCAGTGCGTTCTTAGCCTAGGGAGAGAAATAGAAGAGGTGACGGGGGATAGGGAGAAGAGAGGTGAGAGGGAGTAGGAGGTGTAGAGAAGGTGTAAGAGCATTATTGAACAAGAAAAAGACAAAGAGAGAGACATGTGGAGAGACTAAATATTACAGTTAGAAGTCACTGGGTGGCATAATCACAGTCAACATGAATCTGTAGTTCAAAACCTTGTGGTTGGTGGAGTCTATTTTGAGTTCCTTACCTTGACCTCCTCCTCAACATGTCTCTTCAGCTCCTCAATCTGCTGGGTGAAGGCCTGTTTGCCTCTGGTCAGCTGGGACACCAAGGCCTCCTTCTCCTCAAGCTGGCGACCAAACTCACCTGTGAGGAACAGAGCATCTTGTTAAGCGGGTCTCTGTTCGCTAAGTTCTAATGGTTAATGTTCATTGTTGTCACTGTCAGTTATATTTCTGAGCTTTTTGGGTATCAAGTTTGATTCATGGTCAGTTATGTGTTTTTAAGGTTAAGGGTAGGATTTGGGCTTGGTAAGCTGGTCCAAGATGAATTTCTACAGTATCTGGAGTATCATTGGTACCGTTCTCAGTCAGGAGTCTGGCCCTCTGTCCACTCATGTCATTGACCTGGCGCACATTCTCTTCATTCTTAGTCTTGATCTCGCTCAGCTGATCCTCAAGAGTACGGCACATCTTCTCCAGATTGCCCTGGTAGTGAAACATAAACCATTATTACTTCACATCATTTTCTTGAGCCAAGCTATGAATGCCAAGCTTTCCATTTCTAACTTGTATTTGAATTGGCCCCCACAAACACAGCTCCATCCAAACATTGCTACTGACCTTAGCCTTGGCGACGGCCTCCATGTTGCTGGAGAGGTCATCTATCTCCATCTTGTACTCGCTCTTCTCCTTCTCCAGCTTCTGCTTGACGCGCTGCAGGTTGTCGATCTGCTCCCCGAGCTCTGCCACGCTGTCTGCTTGCTTCTTCCTCAGAGCGGAGGCTGTGGCCTCATGCTGCAGGGTGGACTCCTCTAGGTCGCGTCTCAGTTTCTGAAACTCTGCCTCACGCTTCTTGTTCATCTCTATCTGAGAAGCGGTAGCACCTCCGGCCTCCTCCAGCCTCTCACTGATCTCCTCAAGTTCCCTGGAGAGATCGGCCCTCTGCTTCTCCACCTTAGCCCTGGCAGCACGCTCAGCCTCAATCTCTTCCTCCAGCTCCTCAATACGGGCCTACAATAGGGAGACACAAACAGAGAGATGAAATCTACAACACAGTCAAAGCAAAGGATCTCACAAAATAATAGTAAACAAATTATTATTTTAATATTAAGATGTGTTTATCCAAAGCAACTTACAGTTAACATACAGAATGTACTGTATGGTGTTTAAGCATCATTCTTAAACCAACTGAACCATTGCAAACCAGGACAGTGCTAATAGGAGAATGAATAGATCACTGTTTCTTATAGCGATCCTGACAGTTTTAACTGTAGTGTAGTTAGACACTATACAGACAACTATGCCATCTGATGGTCCTGTTCTGTACCTGGAGTTCCTTGATCTTCTTCTGCATCTGAGCACTCAGAGACTGTTCATCCTCAATCTTGCTGAGAAGCTGAGCGGTCTCAAAGTCCTTCCTAAAGAACACAAACACATCGATTGCAGTTTCTATTGGAAATGGAAAGTCTATTGTACTGTTCACTTTGGTTTATAGAAAGACATCTGTTCAGATTTGTCTATTTTCTAATTCAATAGAAACGTTTTTTCGTTTTGTTTCAACACAATGATGATTCTGACTATTGCAACAATGTAAAGAAAAATGAATGTTCAATTAATATCAAATACAACTTTGTTGTCATTTGTTTGTGTTTACTTCTTGATCTTCTCGTCAGACTGCTGCTTGTCGTTCTCCAGGTCCATTATGGACTCCTGGGCCAGTTTCAGATCTCCCTCCAGCTTTCTCTTGGATCTCTCTAGGTCCATACGGAGCTTCTTCTCTTGCTCCAGAGAACCCTCAAGCTAGAAGATAAACACGCATATTTGTCATCAAAATCTAAATAATGAACAACAATGTTGTTGATAAAGTAAACAAGATTAATAAAGTAATGCCTTTGAGAGCATAAGCCAGGGTGCAGGTTCATGATGACTGCCTCAAACTAAATGAATAACCTTGGCTAATAATTCCCACCTTGTATGTGACTGTTTCATGTTCTTGTGTATTTTAACTTGGAATGGAAAACAATTAGGTTTACTCTTCTATTACAATCCTGGTTGACACTAGCACAGATTTATTTGCATTGCCCACTCACATCGTCCACTTGCTGTTCCAGCTTGGTCTTCGCCTTGGTCAGAGTGTTGACTTTGTCCTCCTCTGCCTGCAGGTCGTCCAGAGTCTGCTGGTGGGCCTCTTGGAGGGCTTTCTTCTCCTTAGTGAGCTTTGCAACAGCCTCATCCTGAGACGCCATTTCCTCAGTCAGGTTTTTCACCTGAACACAGACATAACATAAATGGTCTTTTGTCACTTCACCTCACAAAGGGAAATGCAGTTTATATTGCATATAATGTAGCTTGCAAATGTTAGCATGTACTAAAAGTGATCCTCTAGATGGCAGTGTATACCATGAATTCATATCAGATATAGAATGAAGAGTCCAGAATATGCTATGAATGTGGGGAGTACTGAACTCTGCTACGATTTCATGTCTTCTCATTCCAGGACCAACATCACTTGGATTTAGTTATTGTTTTGCTATGGTTGGATTCATTGATTGTTTCACATTGACAGTTTGATCAGATTGTAGTTTGTATGTGTTATATGAGACCTTGTTTTCAGTGGCGTGTTTCTCCTTCTCCACTTTGGCCAGAGTTAGCTCCAGGTCATCAATGTCTTTCTTCAACTCAGAACACTCATCCTCCAGCTTCCTCTTCTTGGCTGTCAACTCAGCATTGATCTCCTCCTCATCTTCCAGCCTCTCGGTCGTCTCTTTGAGTTTGGCCTCCAGCTGGATCTTGCTCTTGATGAGCCCCTCACACCTCTCCTCAGCGTCGTTCAGACACTCTCCTTCCTGGTTTCAGAAGGGAAGAAAAAGGAAAACGCTTCAAAACTCAATATGTATGTATATATGAACTGATTCTAGTCCAAGAGAACACAGCAAATCAATACAAATCCATCCATGAAAAATGCAAACTTGGGGACAAAAGTGTGTGTGTGTGTGTGTGTGTGTGTGTGTGTGTGTGTGTGTGTGTGTGTGTGTGTGTGTGTGTGTGTGTGTGTGTGTGTGTGTGTGTGTGTGCGTGTGTCAGTGTGTGTTGCCCTTGTGAGGCTGGTCGCTCACTCACAGATGCAACTTGGAGGGCAAGGTCATTCTTCTCCTGCAGCAGGGATACCATCTTCTCCTCCAGCTCCTTCTTACGGGCCTCTGCCTTGGTCAGGGCAATTTTGCACTTTTCAAAGTCCTCCTTCATGTTGGCCAGCTCCTTCTCCGTCTCAGCACTCTGCAGCAGGGGCTTGATCTTGTAGTAGACCTTCATCCATGGCCAATGTTTGACATTCATGAATGAGCGGACGTTGTACTGGATGGTGTAGACGGACTCTCTGGTTGACAAGAGGAAGGCAATTGTGGCAAAGTGAGTTTTATGCTTTTGAAAGGCTCAATGATATAATAAGTAGTGCTAGAGAGATTATCTCCCATCCCATACCTCCTCTCCATCATCTTGGAGAACTCCCTCCTCATCAGGTATCCACGGCAGAGAGCTTGAGTCATGGTTACCAGAGTTGCCAGCTTCTCATCTCGCATCTCCTCCAAGACCCCCAGCAGACCAGCTTTGAAGAACACCTGAGTACAGATAAACAAGCATGTCCAATGGAGGAGTTAGACACAGTAACGTAGGAAGGAGCAGAATAGAAAGGGTAGGAAGAGGCAGAATAGAAAATCAAAGGGAGGTTCAACACCACTATACTTGGATGTCACAGGAAAAGCATTGAAATGCATGTAAAGAGAAATTAAGAGGTGAGGTTTTGAATGGATATCTTACATTAAAGAGATGGTATGTGATCATCGCGATTTTGTGTGTATTTTTTTAACCTCTCATTTTGGGCACAGATGGTCAATTTATAGTTTGTGCAACTCTAATCTATGAACTGAATCACTGTTTTATCTCATTCAGCCACGGCATCACTAGTTTTACACCGCCAATATTTTTGAAGCAGCAGTACTTTTACTTTCACGTTCAGCTAGCGGTGTTTTAGAACTGTAGGCTGAAATGACACCAATGATCCTGTAGCATCTCTTTGATGTTTCAGTCCTGTTATGAGGTCACATCTGCTGACCTTGGTGTGTCCAAACTTGTACTCATCGTGAGGCACATCAATCGACCCAAGCAGCTTCTCAGAAGCCTTCTTGTTGTCCATGAACTGACCCTCAGGGATGACACCGGCATTCAGTACTTTGTACCTGTATGGGGAGAATTGTTAAATATGTTAGTTTGAAAGCTCTTGCTTATGTTGTCAAGGAAGGGCTGTGTGTGTGTGTGTGTGTGTGTGTGTGTGTGTGTGTGTGTGTGTGTGTGTGTGTGTGTGTGTGTGTGTGTGTGTGTGTGTGTGTGTATGTTCTGTACCTCTGCTTGAAGTCAGCATAGAGGATTCTGCTGGGGAAGCCCTTTCTGCAGATCCTGATACCTTCCAGTACACCGTTACACCTCAGCTGGTGGATAACCAGGAAGTTCTCCATCAGACCTGGAAAACACAAAATGCATCTTAACCCCTACATAAACCTGTTATAGGATTTATATTTTTAAAAATTCTCTCTGTGTTGTACCTGGAGTCTTTGACTCGTTGGGGATCAGGCAGCGCACAAAGTGAGGGTGGGTGCTCCTCAAGTTGGTCATCAGTTTGCCCAAGTTCTCCTGTGAGGCGTGACAAACCATAGTGTTCTCACAAATAATTCAGACTTAATTTACACTTTCAAAAGACATTACGTTTCAACAGATACTCAACAGGCAGTCAGGACTATCAAAAGCTCACCCTGAACTGGGAGGACACAGTCTGCATGGAACCTCCCTTCTTCTTGCCTCCCTTCTTTGTGGTGTCTTTTTCAAGGAAATAATTTGAGTAAATAAAAGAGTGTTAGAAATTATAGAAATCTCTGATTAACTTCAAGTTGTATCTGCTGCAGTAATTAACTCTAAAGCCAGACGAACACTGTCCAATTTTCACAAATGCAGACGATTCCAAACGATGAGAGGATCTCAAACTGCAAGACAAATTATCCACGCCATGCTGTGTTGATGCAATGTATGCTGCACGTGTAGACCTGATTGTAGCCCTCACACTGGGCAATGCGACCGTGCCCCCTCTCACCCTTGCCTTCAATGCTTTTTCATTGCCAAGACAATGGTAGAAATGGCGCTGGCCACGTAATAGTAAAATATTTTGTCTCTATAGCCGTAGTCTATGTCTTATTCACAGAGTAAAAGACTTAAAAACATGAGGATAATTTGGACAGTTGTAGCTATGTAGCTATTCTTTTAAGTATTATATTGTAATGTGGCAAGCAATGTAAAGTCTCATTCACACTGAGTTAATTGTGTGAGTTCAAATGTCAGAATTCAAATGGATCTTCTCTTCATGTTGTTGACCAACTCACACTGTGCGAGTCAAAGTTCACAGCAGATGACGTGCGTTTACGTGAACATTTAGTCATGAGAACGTGGCTCTTGGCAAATTTGTGGCTGAAACCGTGTAGTATCTGTCCGGCTTAATGCTAATCATCATCCTAATGCTTAGTTATTAACATGATGCTAATGTTACCTTCAGCTGCAGGAGGAGGATAAATGACAGACAGCAGTTTGACTGAAGACTTCTGGTAGAGCTGCACCACAGAGTCGTTCAGGGGGTCCTTGTTCTTGTCCAGCCAGCCAGTGATGTTGTAGTCCACAGTGCCAGCGTAGTGCACCAGGGAGAAGTGGGCCTCAGCCTTGCCCTTGGCAGGCTTGGGCTTCTCAAATGCCTTGGTTTTGCCAAGATGCTGGTCGTTCAGCTTGTTCTTGAAGGTTGTGTCTGAAGCCTTGGGGAACATGCACTCCTCTTCAAGGATGGAGAAGATGCCCAATGGCTGTGCAAAAAGACATTTTAATTAAATTAGCATGTTCATATTTTCATGTTTTTTACTTCAATAGTCACCTTTATATGATGATATGCATATCGTGGAAGCAAATTAAGCAAGTACTAACATATTGAGTTACTAACAGTAAGATGCGTTGTACCACAATGAGGACATCTTACAGTAGTCTCAAACACCTACCTCTATTAAGTGTGCTTTTGACACCCATCTTTAAATGGTATAATCCTCACAGGCTGCTTACCTTCTCAATAAGCTCAATGCAGGCAGCCAAGTCCATGCCGAAGTCAATGAACGCCCAGATGATTCCCTCCTTCTTGTACTCCTCTTGCTCCAGGACGAACATGGTGTGGTTGAAGAACTGTTGCAGTTTCTCATTGGTGAAGTTAATACACAGCTGCTCCATGCTGTTGTACTGTTGATGGAATTTCAAAAGAATAAAGGAATCTTTTCGTCATACATGGCTGTAATCTTTCATAATCGCAACTTGTGTTCTTGTCCTGACATCATACTCACATCAAAGATCTCAAAACCGGCAATGTCGAGCACACCAATATAGAACTGCCTTGGCTGCTTGGTGTCCAACATTTCATTGATACGGACGACCATCCACAAGAACATCCTTTCATAGATGGACTTAGCCAAAGCCATCACGGAATTATTCACCTATAAACAATTATACCTCGAGTTAATACATGAGATATTGACCATGTGCAGTCGAGGTGATGCAGGTGGACGGTGGTATGCATATTAGAGAGGTTTTTAGGGCTCAAGGATTAGGGCACTGAATCAGAGAAAATATAGGCAAGTGTTGTGACTGCATAAACTTGGGGGAGAGGGAGGGGATTTTATTTGATACTGGTGTTGACTGATTTGGGAAATTGTGTTTTATGATTTCTTATCGTTGTTGAACCACAGCGTGGCACTTTTCACTCAAGCACTATAAAACCAATACAAATCAAAAGATTGTTCACAACATGGCAGAGAAGTATGTCATGAATTAAAGAATGATACATGAATGCCTTACCTGGGCTACTGTCTGTCCCTTGGTCACATACTCATTGCCAACTTTCACTCTGGGGTAGCACAGAGCTTTAAGCATGTCGGCTGAGTTCAGGCCCAGGAGGTAAGCGATTTTATCAGCCACTGGAAAGAGAAGGAGCAACAACAGACTCAAGGACAGAGCCATATTATTTAAACTTTATTTAGGCAGGGGTTAAGGCTGACCCAAACCCTACTGAGAGCGAGATCTCTTTTTCAGAGCAGCCCTGCTTACAAACATGGAACAATCACATGTACATTCAGAATGACAAACATGATACAGTTTATTTATGACAAATAAATTTACACGCTAGCATGTTCTATGTGTTTTATCAGTGAAACTGAAATCTATGTATCTGAAATAACTGTTTTTAATTTGAATCAATCCACATATTTCCATTATTTCAAATAATTGGTAGAGGGTCTACATATTCTGTCTGGCCAGAGTGATCAGCTATTCTGATGTAAGGTTTCATGAGGAACAAATTCTAAATGTTCTTTTTTCCATGTTTGGGGCAAGAGGTGGAACTCACCCTCTGTGCCGTCTGGCTCGGCCTGCTCCTCACGCTGCTTCTGCTTGAAATGCATGTTGCCGTGATGCATGACAGCGCCTGTCAGCTTGAAGATGTACACTTTATCCTCAGCGGTGAAGCCCAGGATGTCAATGGCTTCCTGAAACAGAGGGAATTCACGTTAGAGAGGAAGAAAACAGTGAGGAATTGAAGACAAACTCACTCTGTCAGAGTACGGCTCTGTAAGCTCCAAATCTAGCAGAATGGATGGAAATGTCAGACTTCTCTATTCCTTTAGTAGAGTAGCAGCACAATAGGATTTTAACAATGTTACACAGGGGGCCTTTGAGGATGTACCCATATAAGAGGATTCATTAACACTGGATACTCCAAAACAAATCATTGATACAAATAAAAACCCTTTGCGCGACTCACATCTGTGGCGACCAGCTCTACCGTGTCGTCGATGCTGGCCACAGTGATCTGCCCCTGGCTGATCATGGGGAAATCATAGGGGTTGGTGGTGATGAGTGTCATTTCTGTGGAGACCAGAGAACAAAGTTGTCCATTAAATCAAATGCATGTAGATATATGGACCACTTGTACTTAATACATATGCTCAATAGCCAGTGGATTGCTTTACCTATTCCCCCCGCCAGGCACATTTCATCAACTCAACCAAAGTCCAATTCTTATACCCTCTCTGACTCTACTTAGTGCAGCAGCTACTCTATGAGTATTTCACTTTCACAGCAGGGCGCTAGTTTTCCCTGCTCTCTGCTTTGGCGTACCGACTATCTCAGGTTTGTGGTTGGTCATCATCTGGTAGAAGATGTGGTAACCCCTCTCATCAGGAAGCTGGAAGGCCACCCTGGACTTCTCCAGCAGATCTGATAGAGAGAACAGGACAGAGATGAGTATTTTGCAACAAAAAATGTGTAGAAGAAGTATGGAGAAATGACTAATACCAACTTACAGGTCTCAATGTCAGCACTAGCCAGTTTGCCGGACGTAGCGAAGTGAATCCTGATGAATTTACCCTACAATAGAGCGGGGTGGTTAGAAATCAGTCAACAAAAAAACGACAACTGCCAAAGTGTATTCCCTCATACTTACAAAGCGAGATGAGTTGTCGTTCCTCACAGTCTTGGCATTACCGTAAGCCTCCAGCAGGGGGTTAGCTGCAATGATCTGATCCTCAAGAGACCCCTGAATGAGACAAAATCGCTGAAGTGTGAGTAACTGAAAATCTCTTTTAATTTGTCTTTCGACAAAAGACCTGTTCCTTTGAGCTGAGAAAATGGCAATAATGAGATATAGACCTTAAATAATAAAAATGTAAGAAAAATTATAATCAGAAATGTGATTGGCTCCCACCGTGAAGCCCATGGTTCCACTCAGCTGACTCTGAGCCCACTGGTTCCCAACATCACATATACCCAACCCTAATCCTCTGTCAAACTACTTTTGATATGTAGGACTACAGTATGGAAAACATGACTATAATAGGGTAAAGTTTAGGCGTTTCCTATCATTCATCATTCACCTCAATTTACTCTAAATTGTGACATCAGCACAACTTACCTGTATTTTACCAGCGCTGACAGGTGCTTCCTTCTTTGCGCCTCCAGCCACAGCAATGGTGGCAAAGTACTGGATGACACGCTTGGTGTTGACAGTCTTTCCTGCACCAGATTCTCCACTGGTTTATAGACAGAGAAAGAGGGGTTTAGGGTTCGGATCATATCAGCATTCATTAAGCAAGAAAAGAAAATGGCATTGCTTTAACTTGTTTCATAACCATAACACATATTCTCATTCAGTTACTCGTTATTGTCTTCATGACCCAACATACTGCAAAAGGAACACTTTTTGAAAAGTAAGATGTTAGTAAACAACTTACGTAATCAGGACGGACTGATTCTCTCTATCTGCAAGCAAAGAAACATTGTTCATACTCATTCATTGGATTTTGGTACATTATTGCATTCAAGACATCATCATAAAGTATCTCATCTATCCATCTATCCATCCATGAGAGCTCGTACCAGTCAGCATGAACTGATAGGCGTTGTCAGAGACAGAGAAGATATGGGGTGGAGCCTCCATACGCTTCTTCCCTCTGTAGGCGTTCACACATTCCTGGTCGTACACGGGGAGCCACTTGTAGGGGTTCACCGTGGCACAGAAGAGCCCAGAGTAGGTCTGGATGAATTGGATCAAATATGGGAATTAGCCTAATCAGATGAGCTGGAATGTGGAAGTTTAGGTGTCTTTGAATGTACTGACATGCCTATTTTTTTTATTCATTGCGTTTGCTTATGTGTACTAGGTTTCTTGTGTTGACTGATGTGTATGTATCTCTTACATAGATCATCCATGCTGCGTAACGCTCTTTGAGGTTATACAGCACAGAGGCTTCATTCAGGTAGGTCATCATGGCCATGTCCTCAATCTTGTCATACTTTGGGGGGTTCATTTGCAAGACATCATCTTCTTTGAAGTCTTTAGTCTGAAACAGTGGGATATTTAGATAATACTCAAATCAACACTATATGGATAACTTTTCACTGATAAACAAATAATATATTTTTCATGATTTGTTGTTACAAGCATAATCCATGCAATTGATTTATTTGCATTACAGTACACCTGCTATGCTATCCTCCACTCTACTTGAGTATTAAAGGTCAAATCAAAGATTCCATTTGTTCTAAATAATATTTTTTATAACTATGTGTGTTGAAAGGTTTATCCTGCTTATGGAAGCTGCAGTTTGGTTATATGTTATAGGCTTACCTCCTGAGTGTCCGTAACTTTCACAGAAAGTTTTCCCCCATCCCTGGCAACAATTGTACCCTTGAGGTACAGCTCCTTGACATCAGTCACATAGCAGGCGTTCTTTGCATCAAAGGGGGCGCTTTGAGCTTCGATCCTCTCCCTCTCTGGCTTACGAAGGTATATGGCAGCTGCGCCATAAATTTTCATCTCCGCATCCGTACTCATGGTGGCGGCTCACTAGGAAATAAAGAATAAAAAACAAACATGTTTGAGTCTGTACTAACCTCAGGCAGTATATTTAACAGAACGTTTTCTAATAATGTGAATACTCAAACCATGTCTCACCTTCTTTTCTCCACCCAGGTGAAATCGTATCTTTGAGATGACCCAAGGTCCTACAAACAAAGTCAGCTAAAAAGTAAACAAAGACATTTAAAGAAGAATTATATAAAGGGTGAATACAGGGTTACATACAGTTATCTCTGTAATTATTGGGACACTGAAGCATTTCTTCTTCGCAAAGTATCGATTCTCAGGCATTATTTGAGATTGTTTTTTTGTACATATTAGCTTCACCATTTAGAAATAACAACACTTTTTATACATAGTCCCCCGATTTCTTGACCACCGTTTTGGACTGTTTTGGATAATTGTTGATGTTCAGTGGGCATCATTTACCAACATTTTCCTGAATTAATTGTATAGACCTTATTGTATAATTCAAAACTGAAACCACTGTCAGGCCTTATTGTATAATTCAAAACTGAAACCACTGTCAGGCCCTACTGTATTATTCAAAACTGAAACTGTCAATTTCAAGCTCAATGACGAGTTTCAGCAAACTGTAACCTGACCATCCTGTTTTTGAGTATAACTAGTGGTTTGCACCTTGTAGTGGAGCCTCTGAAGTTTGGCTGGTGAAGTCTTCTGTGGATGGTAGTCTCTGACACATACACGCTTACCTCCTGGAGAGGTATTACCTCCTGTTCCTGATCAGTGGGAAAGTTGTTTTGGGGTTTTTCTTAATCATGGTGAGCATTTTTCAGTCATCCACTGTAAAAGTCTTCCTTGGCCTACTAGCTGTTGTTCATGAACTTTTCCAAACTGTTGATGTTGGCAAGCCTAAGGTTTTGGCTATGTTTCTAATAGATTTTTCTTTATATTTTCAGCATCAAAATGGCTTCCTTGACTTTCAGTGACACCTCTTTGGTCCTTATCTTGACAGACATGAATAGCAGACTCCAAAGGCAAACGCAAAGCCTAGAATCAAGACTAGACATTGACAGCTCTCTTATGCTTGTACAAATTATGTGACAGAACACACCTGACTAACCTGAAACACTTGTCAAGCGAATTTTCCAAATACTTTTGGTGCCATGAAATAGGTGGACTATGTTGTCATTTCTAAATGGTGAAACAAATATGTCCACAAATAGCATCAAATAAAATCTGAGACTCTATACTCTAACCCCATACTTTTGGAGTATAAAGCCAAAAAGGTAATTTTGACAAGAAAAGTTTTAAGATTGCATCTTTCAATGTCCACTTGGTATAAACATGCCCACTTTCTTTCAAAGTATGTGGAGTAAAACATATTTAGAATTATCTATTACAATTTAAAAACAATGGCACTTTACTGTCAAATAGCATGCAGGACTTGCAGTAGAGCTAATCAAGTGGAATGTAAAAACATTCAGAACAACTCTCACTATGCAACAGATACGGATCTCATAGACAAGTGAAATCATGTAAGGAGGTGGAGAGTCTTACCACAGAGGTTGAATCTGCCTGTGGATGTTGTGGTCTCAGACCCCTTATATCTGGTTCCAGAGTGCTACCCAAGCAGAAGTTAATTATGGACCACACGGCTAGAGGAGATGGATTGGAGGAGAGACATAGCTGTTTCCTTATGCCCTTTTCTGATTTTCCTATGTGATATTCATCTCTTAAAGCCAAGTCCAGCCAACTCCAATGGCTCTGATTTCAGTTGCACACAAAATCCTGGCTTTTTTGTAGCAGTCATGGCAGGAATAAGAAAACTGAGATCAACCGGTTATTGCCAGATGTTAATGAGCAACTATGTGATGAAAGCTCTTTCTCTGGGAAATAAATCCAAGCAATCCAGACTCAGGACAGATCCTTGTATTTTCAGATAAAGGTCAGCGGACAGGACAATAATATAGACTTTTTACATTTTGGTGATGCTAATTTCATCTGCCTTGGTCCAAATGTGACAACAAGTTTTAGCTGGAATGACCCTTTTATAAATGTTGCTTCTCTTGCATATTTATTATTATTATAAATCTTTCCACTGCTACTCCTCCTTGAACTTTGAAGCTATAAATACCAATCCAACTTTACAACGTGCAGAGAGGTCTTACTGAAGTTGCTATATCTTTTGGTTTTTAATAATTGTTAAGACTTTTTTAACTAAAGTCCAAATATTAACAAGGTCTATGAAAACCAAAATATTAAATGTTTCCCCAAAAACTCCCACCTGCATGATAGAGTATTGAGTTAGGTCAGCATTCTGTGAGTTCCATTGTTGCTGCAGGTGCCATGGAGCTTTCAGAACTCTTCAATAAAAGGGAGTGGCTCCTGCTCCATACCAGAGCTTTTATATCTGAGGTATATGGAAGGCCAAGAGGCTGGTATCGTCTCATTTAAACACACTTCTGTATTCACCCGGCAAAAACAGTGAGTAGTGCTTGAGAAATACAGAACAGAGGAAAACTGAAAACTCATGTGAAAAATTGTTTTATTTTTCTTCAGAAAGGATATTCACTCACATTCTCAGTGAGGCATATTCCTCATTGTAGCCTATTATTCCCAAGTGTTTCATATTCACAACACATCATTATTCCAGAGGCGGACATGAACTCATGATTGGCTCCAAAGTATCAACCTGTCCTGCACAACAGACAGTTGTACTGTGTATGTAAATGTATTTATTTCTTTTAAATTTCGCCATCTTTGATCTCCTTGATGTTCCTGTATGTTGATCATGCTGCTCCAAAGTCCAATTAAACGTATAAAATAAGAAACAGTAAACCATTCTAGAGTGTATAATATTCACACCTTACATAAGTGGTGGCAGATGCTTCAATCTCCAGTGTATAATATCCACGTCTTACATAATATAAGAATAATAACTAACAGGAAAATATTTAATTTCTGTAGCCCCTCTCACAAACGTACGCATGGTCAGAAGTTTGCGTGGAGCTGAGCACACGTGTTGGGGTCTATTTAGTGCACAATGGTTATAAATGAGGCCCCAGAGGCCCAGAAGAGAACAGAAGGGAACAGCTGGAGAGACCCCTGTATTGTATTATCATAGCTGCTGCTGCTGCTGTTGACACCAGGAGGGGTATATGGTCCAAAGCCACAGCCTGCTAACCTGGGCATCTATATTGGCCAGCCTAGCTCTGCAAGGGGTTCAGTATCTCCCATCAAATGTGTACTAAACCAGAGGGGGGAGCTGAAGGGCAGTGGAGAAGGGAACTGTGGGAACTGTGGGAACTGTGGGAACTGTGGGAACTGTGGTTGAGGATCAGGAGGAGCAAACCAGCAAGGCTGCTACTGTGTGTGCTCTTCCCATCTCGGCAGCCAAAGCTAATTGTTGTCAGCTTTTTGAATGATTGTGTAGAGGCCAACTATTTTGTACAGCCTCATTCTTGAAGCTATGCCACTGTCAGGGCTCAGAGCAAATGCACTTGGCTTGTTTGTGTGTAGAGACATTCACACTATGCAGACATTCAAATGGGAAATCTGCCATTAACATTATTTCTCTGACGGTGCGTTCCAATCAGGCAGTTACTCCCTGCATTGGGCACTGCACAGGGTATTCAGCCATTCTGCCACCGTAGGGAACAGGTGTATTCAGCCATTCTGACCTGCAACCTGGGCGTAACCATAGGGAACAGGTGTATTCAGCCATTCTGACCTGCAACCTGGGCGTAACCGTAGGCAGCAACAGGTGTGCCCTATAGAGGAAGTGAGAAAGCTGAGCAAGGATTGCGGGAACCTTTAAAAATAAGTTGTTATATTTTCATTGTTGTGTGCATTGTTTGTAGCTATTTGTGAAGTCTGTATAGCATCTAACTTAAAATGTTGTAGTTACTTAGCATAAATGTCTGCTGAAGATCTTTAGTTTACGTCTCGTTTGTTTTGGTGACTGAAATACATAACATGGCTTAACCATTTCGGGTAAGTATTTTAAACTGACCTTGGAACAGTGTTGAAGGAATATGTGCTTACTTGACAGCCAGCTGGAGGGATCAACTCTAAATATATGTCACTTGTGTTTCAGTTTGATGATGCTGCAGGGCATTCCGAACTAATACATTGTTCACATATTTCAATATTGAATCACAGGTTGAAGTCAAGGTTTACTGATTATGAATGCAGACTGAAATAAAAAAACAAGACATAACAGATAACAACACAATTGGTGAAAAACATCCACATGCGGATACATTAATTATTACCAAAACATGTATTTCAGTGCTGGAATTAAATACCAATTCCACTGTTGTTGAGTATATTTTAGGTATTTTGGCAGTAGAGTCTTGGGGGATCACGTTGTTACTCTTCATTCCATATTTTAAAAGCCACTGTGGTCGAGGGCATTTGGCCCGCATCAGCATTTTGTAACATGATTAAACCAATAAAATGCCCCCACCGTAAAAATCTAATTTGGGACCTGAAATGTCACAAGCAGTGGCAGGGCTACATTTGGGATTGCTATTTGACCATCGGTCATAAAGATGACAATCAAGACAGATCTGTTTCCATTTGAGCTGTGCACCAGGGAATATGGCCATTTATGGATCAGCCCTTATACGGCAAATATGTGGCTAACTATATTTTTAGATTTTAGGGTGAAGACAGGACAAGTAAATTACAGACAACATGTTTAATACCAGAGGCCATGCCCCCCACAATCCCGAAGCTCAAAGCCAAGGCTTGGGGTTTGTTGGAGCTGCAGCTGTTGGGGTACGGGGTCTTGGGAGTACAGGAAAAATGTCCAGTCCAACCCCTTCCACTTAACAGGTTTGACCTAGCACACTTGGAATATTATAAATCATGTAAATCAATAGAAACATATCCAGTGTCCCTTCTTGCCTATCCATGAATGTCTTAAATACAGTATGAGGTTGTTCATTAGTTTAATAGCTTCATGATTATGTAGGTAACCTCTATGAAGCAGCTGTTGTCTCTAGTTTAACACTGTGGATACCACAGGTTTCATTAAAGACGTCATGAAAGGAGCCTCAACTATTTAGTCTTGCAATCCAGCCCACCAACATTACCATGTCTTGAGGGACTAGAACCCCTACCTGTCATAATAACAGTAAACTTTATTTAGAGATCATATCAAAAGCGTAGTATGTAATAGGCTGTGAATCTGAAGTGATGATGGCTTGTTGGATCCAAATTAAATTCTGCTGCAAAGCATTGCCTTGGCTTCTCTGTAAGTTGTCTAGTAAAACCTGGCTGGCCACCTGGCACCGCCTGGCACGGCCACCTCTACGAGGATTCAGTGGTCGCGCTGTTCAGTCATGGCTTTTCACTGTCTTGGCACCCTAGTTGTGGAACAAGCTTCCCACTACTGTCAGGACTGCAGAGGTCCGCTGTAGACTGAAGACCCATCTCTCTGAAGACTGTCCCTCCTAAAGACCGCTTCACCCCCCACTACCCCTCTGTACAGTTCATCTAGTGTTAATAATAATTTAAAAAAAATAAGAATAATCCTTCCTTCTTCAAGCATTGTGACTGCCAATGGCACTTGGTCCTAGCATAGATTTTTGCTGATGATGACTGGATGTATAGATGATTCACTTACTTTAGACAAATGTACTTGTTGTAAGTCGTTTGGATAAAAGCCTCTGCTAAATGTCAGAAATGTAAATTAATGAATAATGCCTCACCTGCTCCCATACCAAACATGTTGCCATGAGGAACGCATCCTATACCCAGCATGCCACACCTGAATAGACCCACCCCCACCCACCTGTAACTCTCACCAGAATGGACCCACCCCCACCCACCTGTAACTCTCACCTGAATGGACCCATCCCCACCCACCTGTAACTCTCACCTGAATGGACCCACCCCCACCCACCTGTAACTCTCACCTGAATGGACCCATCCCCACCCACCTGTTGTCCTCACCTGAATGGACCCACCCCCACATTATATTGTATTGCATTGTTGATTGTTTGATTGTTGTTTACTGCATTGTTGAGGAGCAGCGGATGTAGACTTGAGTGTTGTCTGCATAGACGTGGTAGCTAAGACCATGACTACCGAGAATGTGGCCAAGTATTTACAAGCATGTAAATACTAACCTTGTCCCTAGGCCAGTGTTTTTCAACCTTTTTTGAGCCACGGCACATTTTTTACATTGGAAGAATCTTGCGGCACACCACCAACCAAAAATGTTACAAAATGACATTCTGTAGCCTGATACAGTATATATAATTACAATATTAGTCTCTAATGGCATCTCCATCCACAAAACGCACATTGGCCAAGAGCTGAGAATGTCCACTAATATCCGTAGACTCATCAAGTTGCAACGCAGATTTCCTACTGATGCGTATCTTTCCCAAAACATGACTTTCGATGTCTGTAGACATGTCATCAATACGCCTGGCAATTGTGTTATCTGAGAGCGGGACTTTAGCTATGTCTTTAACCGCGTCAGGGCCGAGCATCTCGTTGACAATGGCTTTGCAGGCAGGTAGTATTAATGTCTCTGCCACAGAGTGGGACTTTTTTGATTTAGCTACGAGTTCAGCAACTAGGTAACTAGCTTTGAGGGCTTTCTCATTTACCTTTGTGGTTTTTATCATAAAAGTTGCCTGTTTCTCTGTGTTTTCACGCAGGCGAACAAAATAGTCCATCGGCTTGTTTTGAAGCGACGGGTGTTTCGTTTGGAGATGGCGTTTAAGCTTGCTTGGCACCATGGCGCTGTTGGACAGCTTCTCGCCACACACCAAGCATAATGGAGTCGGTGTCGTCTCATCCCCGGTGAAAGTAAATCCGAACGAAAGATAGCTTTCGCTGTATTGCCTCGAGCTCACCGTCTTTGCTTTCTTTTTACCACCACTCACACTAGGGCCTTCACCTGGGTCAGAATCTTGTCCAGGGCCCAGTTCGGAGTTTGCATTTTTCCTTTTTCTAAGAAGGAACGAGGCAATTAGCTACCTGCTGCCACCCAGACGAATATTACATTACTCTGCCAGTCACTATATTACAGCACAGACACTAGACAATGGCATATTATTTACAGATAATAATTAATAAATGTTAATTTAAAAAAATGTGAAATTGGATAATTTCTCACGGCACACCCAACGATCTCTCACGGCACACTAGTGTGCCGCGGCACAGCGGTTGGGAAATGCTGCCCTAGGCTATTGTGCATATAATCCTGGAATAACCTGTCCTTAATGGGGGTGAATTTACTGAGGAAAGAATATGTCATTATTTGATTTTAAGCAAATCACACAACTGTTTGGCGTGGCTCCGAATCAGAAATGTGGGGAACTTGGGGGAGACAGACAGTTTGTCCCGGCCATTCTATTGGGTAAACTAAGGCCAGGTTTGATGCATGGGTCCAAGAAACCTTCCCTGGCATTTGGGAAGAACTATCTGGGGACAAGATTATGTAAATACAGAACAGCAGAGGATGAAGGACAGAGCCTTGTGGGACACCATAGAGAACAGTGGATGGGGCCAACTGAACACTGTTGATGGTGACAAACTGTTTGACGGTTGATGAGGTATGATTTGAACCAGAACAGGGCCAGGCCAGAGAGACCAGCGAGGCTCTCCAGCCGTTCCAGCAGGATGGTGTGAAGGGGAGTTTAGTTATGGGCCTGTAGCTGGTCAGAGCATCTGTGTCTAGGCCTGGTTAGACAGGAGTGAGGGAGCCCAGGCATCCCTTCCCGCCATGGTGGATTCTATTCATAGCTGGCCCATAATGTCTGAAGCCTCCGCTATGTGTGTTGCATGGTGGACATACATATGGCTGTTTAATGGTTGATGACTAAATACATGCTGACAAAGTGCTAAAGCCTTAAGTCAGTGCAATTTGAACTGGATGACATGAACTTATGGAATGTTTAAGGTTTCCACTCCAGGGATTAGTCAGGGCTATATTAACAATCCGAAACTTGCTGTCTATGCATTTAAAAAGAAGCAATGGAAATAGATTGATGCTTTAGCAGGAGACGGTGTCACAGGATTCATAGAAATTGATAGCTAACAATCCTCTTCAATGGTCGATTTGAGGAGAGAAGCATTGTTTTTGCCTAAAATGATTGTATTTCTCTAATGTCTGAAATATAGTTATAATATACGTTAATGTATGGGATGTGTCCGACTGGTCGCTAGCTAACATTGACACGCCTGTACACACAATTATAATAATAATAAATGAAATTAAGTATTTTTTACCATTAACATGGGCCTCTGCTGCTAGAGAGCTGCTGTAACTGAGCAAGTCGCCCGCATAGTAGTGGACAAACGACTCAATCAGAAGGAGTGGTGGTGGTTATTTCAGTGCTATGTGTTGTCTAGGCTAAGACGACCATGCTACAGTAGGTCAGTGGTAAATCAATTAAACTGTCAGCTTTTATTTGAGGGTATTTGTATCATTTATTACCAGAACATGTCGATACCCTTAACTGCATGGTAGAATTATAGACATGTTATTATGGCAGTTAACAACATATCTATAATTCTAACATGCAGTTAAAGGTGTCAAGATGTTTTGCTATGATACAAATACCCTGCAAAAATATGAGTGAACAAATGAAACTGTCATTGAGTATATTTGAAGTATTTTTGCAGTCTAGATATTTTTAAGGGTGCTTTAAAAGCCAAGAGTTATCACCAACAGCATGAGTTTGTTGGAGAGACGTCATGCTGTATCTTGGCTAACAAACTTTTTTTGTAACATGATTTAATCCTCTAAATGTCTCCACAGGAAAGAGTCTAATTTGGGATGGTGAAATGTCACATGCAGTGGCAGGGCTCCACCACGCAAATGTCTTTGAAAGACCTTGGAGAGGCTCAGTATTATTTTCTGAGGCACATAACAGGACCAACTAATATGGTCAAACTTATGTGCTGCCTAATACCTGACCTTTCTCACTCTGCAGCACAGTACAGTATATGTTTTCAGCTGATGGCCATTTAGGGCCCAGCCCTGAAGCAAATAGTGTCTCCTTTTTTATCAACGACACCACAGACTGTGGAACGGAGAGAAAGTCTGCTGTTTGCAACAACTTGACGTCTCGTTCATTGGTGCCATTACCAAGATATGCAGTTGGACTCAGCTCAACGGCTGGGTTTGCTGTGGTGGAGTGAGTGTAACCGAGTTGAGATGGTAAAACTCCAAATACCCCCACTGAACGTCTGGAGCCTCTGCTGTTCTTTTCATCAACCGCGATGTTCAAATTGCTAGATTTTTGGTAGTGTAGCTGGTTTACATCGGGGATTTGAGGAGACGGTCCTGTGTGTTGGCAAGCCAGAGGTCACAAATCAACTGAAACATTTAAAGTGTCCCTTCTTGTCTATCCATAAATGTCTTAAATACAGTACAAGTTTGTTCATTAGTTTAATTGCTTCATGATTATGTACATGATCTCTATGAAGCAGCTGTTGTCTCTGGTTTGACACTGTGAATACCACAAGTTTCATTAAAGACGTCATGAAAGGAGCCTCAGCTATTTAGTCTTGTAATCCAGCCCACCAACAGGACCATATGTTGACCATATGTTTAGAGATCAAAAGTGCAGTATGTAATAGGCTGTGAAATTGAAGTGATGATGAGTTGTTGTATCTAAATTATACTGCAAACCATTCTTTGTGAGCTGTCTAGAAGTAGCTTCTAATACTGAGTGCCATGTGGTTTTGACTGGGACTGTCTGCCTTCTCCCCAGGCACCCCTTCCTGCCACTGTGGATTCTATTTATAGCCGGCTCATAAATGTCTAGAGCCTCTGCTGTTTTGCATGGTGGGCATACTAGAAATCTGAGATCAGACATTTTTTTCATCTTTTAATGGTTATTTACAAGGCTTATGAATAAATACATACTGACATAAGGCACAAGTGCCTAAAGTCAGTGCAACTTGAAGCCACTGGTAACTGTGGGTAAGTGTAACATTGCTGAATATATGAATATAAATTGTTTATATATGAGCTTGAACATCTTTTACTTTTGATAGTGTGTAATGTTACAGTATATCAACAATAAACAGTACATGGCCCCACTAATTGGAACTTAGAAATGGTTGATGACTTTTTCATAAAAACCGTTATAAGGCCTACATAGATGCTTCACCAAAAATGTATGAGCAAATTCATATTATAGACATAGTGTTATTACAGGTCCTTACATCTTAACTCTTCATATACTGTCGCATGATATTTGATTTGTGAAGCATAGGCCTTATTGTAGGTAATGAAGGTTTCTTAAAGCCTTTCAAGTTTATTAAACAGGACAGTATTTTAAAGACTGGTTAATTATAACAGTTTTCCCTGGTTAGGTCACATGGTCAAAACAAAGTCCTGCCCATCTGCCCAACTATGTTCCGACCCTGTGTCATTGTTTCCCTCGTATGATTATGTGGTGATAACAGTGTACTGGTCATGCTTGAGATGCATTAAACAACCAACAATGGGAATGTTCAACATTGCATGGGTTAGGGTTAGCAATATTATCATGCAATATTATCTGTCTTATATTTTTAATTGTAATGTTTTAATCTTGAGCACTGTGATGCCATTATTGCGCACCTAATCTATAGAAAAAAGACGACTGTATCACTGAAACCATCTCAACCCAGCAGTGCTAACCGGGATTTAGAATCTGATTTAACTGAGTGGCACAGGCAACATTGCGCGTACAGTATAGAGGCACCGACTTTTTGGAGTTTTGTCTTGTTCAAAAGTGACGGCACCACACAGTGTTGATAGGTATTTTGTTGTCGTAGTGTAGTGGTTATCACGTTCGCCTCACATGCGAAGGTCACTGGCCCGAAACCGGGCGGAAACATTTATATTCTCCTCTCACCAAGTACCGCGGTGGTTTCTCTCCGTAGCCGTAACATTATTGTACTGAGATCGTTGTGTAAAATAAAAACTCTGAATAATGAGTTCAGTACACAGAACATAGCAAGCTAGCGTTGAAGGCTGTTTTCAGAGTTTCCGTCCGAACACGTTCGGGCTGGTCGCGGGTAGTCGTTGGTTGGTTAGTAGAGATTTTGACCTTTTCTTGCCGTGCTTTCACACTGGGTTCCAATCCTACCTCAGGACACCACTCTCAAGACATATGTTCTTAATGAACTAAATGTTTAATGGAACACAACATTCTGATGATGTTTCATTTAATTAAAGAAAACATGAGATTTTATGTCACTATTGGTTTCATTTGACATTTAACAGTGTCCAATTTTACCTTGCGATTGTACCTTGGGAAGACTGTAGTGGTCTTTCTCACACCCAAATCTTACCAGACAACAACATTTGCTAAGACATCGCTTTAGACTCAAACTGATCTGATCCATTTTCTAGAAGTGTTGCCAAGTAGAGTGGTACCAGAGATGAATTGAAATCTTTGAACAGTATTTCTGTACAGTCCAGTTTCTACAAATATAATAGGCATGTGTACGATTGCATGTAATTGCACCAATATGTACATTTGAAAGATCAAAAATACTTTTTAAAAATGACATATACTTTCTGTTGGGTAATTTGTACTTATTTCAGCAAAAATAAGAGAAAATATTGTGATCCCATCACTTTCCATTCATGTTTTAACTCGCTAAAGAAATTCAGACAGGCGACACAGTCAAAGACCGTTGAATGCATTGATTATACATTGATGATTGATTACATATGGTTCGCAAATCCCTCGGACAGTCCAAAGATATATCAAGGAGGGGAGTGAACTACTTTTTGTGACATTATAGATAATGAATGAATTAAAGACAAACAGTTAAAAGAAGAAACTTTAAGTCTGAGTCATCCGATGGCAATTAAAGTTAGGAAACATTTTATGAGTCATGGTCCTAGGTGGAAGAGCATCCACAGTAACACAGTTATGAGAACACTTCAACTGTCAACACACATAATAACAGAGTTCAGTTCTGGAGGACAGAGATCTGAAGGACAGAGTTCTGGAGGATAGTTCTGGGGGACAGAGTTCTGGAGGACAGTTATGACTCCAGAGTTCTGGAGGACAGAGTTCTGGAGAACAGGGTCCTGAAGGACAGAGTTCTGGAGGACATAGTTCTGGAGGACAGGGTTCTGGAGGACAGGGTTCTGGAGGACATTTCTGGAGGACATACTTCTGGAGGACAGAGTTCTGGAGGACAGGGTTCTGGAGGACATTTCTGGAGGACATACTTCTGGAGGACAGAGTTCTGGAGGACAGGGTTCTGGAGGACAGTTATGGGTCCAGAGTTCTGGAGGGCAGAGTTCTGGAGGACAGGGTTCTAATGGACAGGGTTTTGGAGGACAGGGTTATGGAGGACAGGGTTCTAGAGGACATGGTTCTAAAGGACAGGGTTCTGACAGACAGTTATGAGTCCAGGGTCCTGAAGGACAGAGTTCTGGAGGACAGGATTCTAAAGGACAGGGTTCTGGAGGACAGGGTTCTAGAGGACATGGTTCTAAAGGACAGGGTTCTGGAGGACAGTTATGAGTTCAGGGTTCTGGGGGACAGTTATGAGTCCAAGGTCCTGAAGGACAGAGTTCTGGAGGGCAGAGTTCTGAAGGACAGGCCCAGCGCTCTGGCAGCAACAGCAGCAGGTAGCCTACCCCGATCACACCTGCAGCCGGCACCCGGACCTGGCTCACCTGGGGGGCCGCCGAGAAA
The DNA here is from genome assembly GCF_951799395.1 of Argentina silus. Taxonomy (NCBI): domain Eukaryota; kingdom Metazoa; phylum Chordata; class Actinopteri; order Argentiniformes; family Argentinidae; genus Argentina; species Argentina silus. Next base: position 30,435,714 of record NC_139656.1, on the reverse strand, counting down.
CACGCGTCCACAGCTTGAAGGTGTGGGGGGGGGGCACATAGGGAGGCTGTTTGATATGCTTACAATGACTCTAACAATGTACCTGTGCTGGCTGGTATGTCCAGTAACATTCTAATGTACCTGTGCTGGCTGGTATGTTCAGTAACATTCTAATGTACCTGTGCTGGCTGGTATGTTCAGTAACATTCTAATGTACCTGTGCTGGCTGGTATGCTCAGTAACATTCCCAGAGACAGGAGGCTAGGGTAGGCCAGAGCACTGCCAAGGTTCACCAACACGTTGAACGCTGAGAGGGATAGAGACACCGGGGAAGGATTGGTTAGAGACAGGGTTAGGGTTGGTTGGTTAGGGTTAGGGTTGGTTGGTTAGAGACAGACCTGACATGACAGAGGGTTAGGGTTGGTTGGTTAGGGTTAGGGTTGGTTGGTTAGAGACAGACTTGACATGACAGGGCTAGGAAGTAGGAGCTAGGGGGTAGGAGGCAGGAGGTAGGACATAGGGGCTAGGAGATATAAGCTTGGGACTAGGAGGTAGGAGCGAGGGACTAAGGACCAGGAGGTAGGAGCTCAGGGCTAGGAGGTACGAGATAGCGACTACGAGGAAGGAGATAGGGGCTAGGATGTACGAAATAGCGACTAGGAGGTAGGAGATAGGGACCAGGAGGTAGGAGCTCAGGGCTAGGAGGTACGAGATAGCGACTACGAGGAAGGAGATAGGGGCTAGGATGTACGAGATAGCGACTAGGAGGTAGGAGATAGGGACCAGGAGGTAGGAGATAGGGACTAGGAGGTTGGAGCTAGGGGCTAAGAGGTAGGAGATAGGGACTAGGAGGTTGGAGCTAGGGGCTAGGAGGTAGGAGATAGGGACTAGGAGGTAGGAGATAGGGACTAGGAAGTAGGTGTTGGTGTTACCCAGGAGCAGGGCGGCCATCACACACAGCGTGTCCCAGGGCATGACCTGATTGGCTGGCCAGTACTCCAGGTGTGTGAGGTAGAGCAGCAGACACACCCAGGAGTGGAGGACGAAGCTGCACAGCCCCACACAGGACATCAACACACTGGACGCACCCGGACACACCTCCCCCACACGCCTCCTAAACAACACCTGCACACACACACACACACACACACACACACACACACACACACATACACACACACACACACACTCACTGTATGGCCTGTATGTGTGTGTGAGTGTGTGTGGATGTGTGTGTGTGTGTGTGTGTGTGTGTGTGTGTGTGTGTGTGTGTGTTGTGTGTGTGTGTGTGTGTGTGTGTGTGTGTGTGTGTGTTGTGAGGACCTTGTAGAGGGCAGAGGTTGAAGCAGAGCCTACTGCCAGTGCCACTCCTGTGATGGAGTCGCTATGGAAACCATCAGCGTAGGCCATCATGACGATCCCAGTGATGGAGAGAATAACTGCTACTATCTGGAGAGACAGACAGGCAGGCAAAGAGACAGACAGGCAGGCAGAGAGACAGACAGACAGATAGGCAGACAGACAGACAGGCAGGCAGACAGACAAGCAGGCAGACAGGCAGGCATTGAGACAGACAGACAGACAGACAGACAGACAGACAGACAGACAAGCAGGCAGAAAGAACAGCCCAAACATAAACACTCAATCAGAAGTCTATTAACACTTTTGACAGCTCTCCACTGCCACCATGTGGTAGAGAGATGAAAGGCAGTCTTGGCTCATCTGTGTTGATCAGCTTAATGGATTTGTTGCCCTTTTAAACCTTTCAAATGTTCTCCCCCCTCTCCTCCTCACCCATACTCTCCCCCTCCCTCCTCTCCCCCTCCCTCATCTCCCCCTCTCCTCCTCACCCATACTCTCCCCCTCCCTCCTCTCTCTCCTCTCCTCACCCATACTCCCATGAAGCAGACTTTGAGGCTGATCCAGGATAGCAGGAAGATGAACCCTAACCCTAACACCCCCTCATCTCCCCCCCACCCCCCTAGACCCACCTCCACCCATCTCCCCCTCCTCCCCTCCCCCTGACCCGTACTCTCCACTCCCCCTCATCCTTACCCCCATCCTCAACCCCTTCCCACCCCCATCCTCACCCCATCCCCACCCCCATCCTCACCCCATCCCCACCCCCATCCTCACTCCCATCCCCACCCCCATCCTTACCCCATCCCCACCCCCATCCTTACCAACCACACTCCCACCCACTCCCTCACCTCCCCCCTCCCTTCTCCCCCTGCTCTCCCCTCCCTCCTCTCTCTCCTCTCCTCACCCGTACTCCCATGAAGCGGTCTTTGAGGCCGATCCAGGAGAGCAGGAAGATGAAGGCTTGGCTGCAGCAGAGGATGGCGCTGGCGTTGCCGGGGGCGATGCGTCGCAGGGCCAGTAGGTACAGGTAACCAGAGAGACTCCATAGCAAAGAGAAAGGAGCCGCACTCCGCACCAGCCCTCGAACCGTCATGGTGTCCTCTACCAGGAAGTCACCGCACTGCCTGGGACCACAACCACAGGTGTTACTGACCTGCCTGTTTCTACTGACCTGCCTGTTTCTACTGTTGTTACTGACCTGCCTGTTTCTACTGGCCTGCCTGTTTCTACTGTTGTTACTGACCTGCCTGTTTCTACTGACCTGCCTGTTTTGCTGACCAGCCTGTTTCTTCCGACCTGCTTGTTTCTGCTGACCTGACTGTTTCTACCGACCTACCTGTTTCTACTGACATGACTGTTTCCACTGACCTGCCTATTTCTACTGACCTGCCTGTTTCAACTGACCTGACTGTTTCTACTGACCTGTCTGTTTCTGCTTATCTGACTGTTTCTGCTGACCTGTATTTTTCTACTGATCTGCCTGTTTCTACTGGCCTGCCTGTTTCTACTGCTGTTACTAACCTGCCTGTTTCTACCGACCCGGTTGTTTCTACTGACCTGCCTGTTTCTACTGATCTGATTGTTTCTACTGACCTGCCTGTTTCTACTGCTATTACTGACCTGCCTGTTTCTACTGAACTGCCTGTTTCTACTGATCTGCCTGTTTCTACCGACCTGGCTGTTTCTACTGACCTGCCTGTTTCTACTGATGTGACTGTTTCTGACTGTTTCTACCGACCTGTGGACACAGCAGGGTGTTACTAAGACAGACAGACCAGGGTTAGAGTTAAGATGATTAAACCAGAAGATTAAGGAACAAAGTGTCCTAAACAGCAGGTTTGATTCATTAGGTGTTCATAATGCTCTTAAAAGACAAAAACAACATTTCAGTCACGTCATGAAAAGACAGTTGGTTTGAATCAACATGAAGATGCAAGGTCCAGGTCTGCCTGCCTGGCAAGCGATACCAACCTGAATAAAGGTTCAATACAATAAAAACAGGTGATTTCCCGTAGTCTCACCTGAAGCAGGAGGCAGGCCAGAGGCGGGTCTCCGCCCCCAGCAGATGCCCCAGGTAGAAGAGAGGGAACAGGAGGAGGTTCCAGAGCGAACAGAACCAGGTGATGAAGAAGGGAGCGGGGAGCTTCTCCAGCACCTGCCTAGCGCTGTGTGTGCCCCCCGCCCACGCCAGCGCCACGCCGCCCCCCAGGACCAGCCCCCAGCCGGCCCGGCGGACCGCCCGCAGCGGGCAGCGCCCACAACAGCCCCTCCTGCCCTGCTCCCTCTCCTCCTCCTCTGCCTCTCCTCCACTCTGTCCATCCTCAGCCTCCATCTGGCCATCCCTCACTCTCTGTTCACTCTCTGCAGACAAGAAGAGAGAAAATGTTGCGTCTGATCAAAAAAAAAATCCTTTTGGTCAAATGTGTCTAATGTCTCATTGTGTATCATGTATAAAACAGACCCCTTACACATGTTGATACAAACTGATAAAAAAATATGTTCAGAATTAAGATAGTGTTTGTGAATACTAGAGGTGCTGGTAAAAAAAAAAAAATTCATACAAAACAGCAGCTACTTTTTGTACTTTGGGGAATGTATAAGATGTGTAGCATCCAGACTGACACTGGTTTTCTCTCATCTTGTCATTGTGGGTCTGTCCCCCCTGACCCATACAGGTGTATGACAGAGTTAAGGTGACTCACCTGGTGTTGTGAGCAGAAACACAGGACTGGGAGAGATGGCAGGACTGGGAGAAACTTTGGACGTTAGTTTGTTCATGTTCACTCCCTGTGCTGCTGTTTGGTCCTGGGGAAGGCTGTTTGGTCCTGGGGAGGGCTGTTTGGTCCTGGGGAGGGCTGTTTGGTCCTGGGGAGGGCTGTTTGTGGTTGCTTGGTTGTGTGATTGAGCAGTCCTAGTCGTGTGGTCAAGTGGTCCAGCGGAGGGCTGTCAGGCAATGATGTGTGTATGGAGCTTAGAGGTGTTAAAGCAGAGGATCTACCCAGCTAGCCTAGAGATTACTATCATCACCAGCTCTGTGTCCATGGACAGGCCATCTAATACCACTAGCACTCTCCATGGATAGCCTATCTAATACCACCAGCTTAACGCTGTGAGCACAACTAACCTGCATTATCCAACTCCCCTGCTTCTCACCTGCATCATCCAACTCCCCTCCTTCTCACCTGCATCATCCAACTCCCCTCCTTCTCACCTGCATCATCCAGCTCCCCTCCTTCTCACCTGCAGCATCAGGTCCCACCTCCAAAGACAGAAATGATTCTCTCCTTCTAGCTCTACTCAATCTGATGCCGGTATGTGTTGAAGCGTGTAGGATGTGTACATTGGCTTGGATGCTAACTGGTTGAGGGTATCATAATGGGTTGATCATAATGTAGATATACACTCACCGGCCACTTTATTAGGTACACCTGTTCAACTGCTCTTTAACGCAAATATCTAATCAGCCAATCACATGGGAGCAACTCAATGCATTTAGGCATGTAGACATGGTCAAGACGACCTGCTGAAGTTCAAACCGAGCATCAGAATGAAGAAGAAAGGTGATTTAAGTGACTTTGAACGTGGCATGGTTGTTGGTGCCAGACGGGCTGGTCTGAGTATTTCAGAAACTGCTGATCTACTGGGATTTTCATGCACAACCATCTCTTAGGGTTTACAGAGAATGGTCCGAAAAAGAGAAAATATCCGGTGAGCGGCAGTTCTCTGGGCGAAAATGCCAGAGGTCAGAGGAGAATGGACAGACTGGTTCGAGATGATAGAAAGACAACAGTAACTAAAATAACCTCGTTACAACCAAGGTATGCAGAAGACCATCTCTGAATGCACAACACGTCAAACCTTGAAGCAGATGGGCTACAAAAAGGGGTCCAACTCAGTACTAGCAAGGTGTACCTAATAAAGTGGCCTGTGAGTGTACTCTCTGTTGTGATCATTGACCAAAGCTGCACTTCCATATCAAACAATGTCCTAGGATAACACATGAAAGCAATTCTAACATGTTTCTGTTTTTTGTCATCAAAGTTATAAACGTGAAATGCAGGAAGCACGTGAACCAGCACACAGTCAAAACAGAGTCTGTTGCCATGGTATCAGTGTTCCCATATCTCTGTTGCCATGGTATCCGTGTCCCCATGTCTCTGTTGCCATGGTATCTGTGTCCCCATGTCTCTGAGAGGTTGAGTACTACTGTACATCTCTCTCATCCTAACAGTGACACCTTCAAACAAGACAATAACTTATCTAACTTTATGGGCTCCATTTTCAGCTGGTGCAAATCAGACACAAGTCCAACCGCAGGCGTTTTGGCAATTTGTGTCGGCGGTAACAGGTAAAAATACCACAGTGTTGGAATGCTGTCTCGTCTGCGCTCAGGTGGGTGGAGTAGCGGTACTAGAGGCGTGTTCACGACAATGAGCAGGCCAAGTGCTATAATTAATAGAGCCTCATCATTTTTGGATGATGTGAAAAGTCTTGTGCTCCTTTTAGAGATGGTGTGAGTTGAGATGTTTAAATGAGACCTTCAGTCTCACCCACAAGGGAAGTGGTCTGAGACATCACAGCAACCTCTGAGAGAAGTATGAATTTCAGCTTATACTTACGTTGCAGCTTAATTAGCCGCTGTAACATCTGAAATAGGTCTATTATGGAAGCTTCAACCGTTCAGAGGAAATGCTTTGAGAAATAGGCTGGCACGAAACTGACTTGACCATGATATTATACAGAGCTTATAAGGCTAAAATCAGATATTTTACTAATGATAGTAGACCACTTTGTTTTCAGGCCAAGTCCTAGGGGTAGAGAGAGGGAGGAGGGAGGGCTTGGTGTAACAGATCAGGTGTAGGCCTATAGTCTCCCAAAGGCATATTGCATATGCTCCTGGCTCAAGACAAGTAGGCCTACTACCATTCTAGAGTGTAAGAGGTGTACAGATAAGTCTACAACCATTCTAGAATGTAACAGGTGTACAGGTGTACAGGTAGGCTTACTATCATTCTAGAGTGAGGACTGTTACAGGTACTGACCAGTGAGGAAGACTACTTCTTCACAAGACTATAGCAGTCACTATGCTCAGCAGTAGACTACAGATATGGTCCACTCTTTAACCCTTCTACATACGACAATATGCTATACAGTAGCTATATGCTATGCTAACTGGACTATGCTATACAGTAGCTGTATGCTATGCTGACTAGACTGTAGATATGGTCAACTCTCTAGTGCGTTGTATCTAATCAGGCAGCTGATGATGAGAGGATTTTGTGCCAACTGTAATCTGGTGAGAATTAACCTCCTGCCTGTCCGGATGTGGGTGGGATTATCACTCTCATAGGGTGCACTTCCACTCTCACCCAGCGGGGGGAGCTGTCAGGCTGACGGAGGTTCAGAGAGGAAGGCTGAGATGGAGACATCATAATGAAGTCTGAATACTGTGGTGATCAGCAGGCCATCTGTGACCCCCTGGAGGAGTCCATGAAGGCAGTATGCTCACAGAGTCTCTGGTTTTAAACCTCCATCACAGGAAGGAAATAATACTCGCAACGTCCAACCTCACAAGCTGTGTGTGAACATTTAATGGTAACACGTTTTTATCTTTGTTTTACAGGTGAACCCCACAACACTGCTGACAATACAATAATACTGTATTAGGAGTCAGCAGACACACACATTGAAATGCTGCATGTTTGTCATGTCCACGACTCAGGAGACTGGAACATGAGCAGGATGAATGATTCTAAATGTGTTACCATGCCTACGAGCCAAACTGTTTGATGAGCAATATGTACTAACTGTCATATTGCAGGTGATAATGACAATGATAAATACACATATTTCACACATACATTCTTGCACTCCTGGGTAGTCCATGTTTATGTTGGAGCACAGGAGGTGTTACCCACTTGTTGAGATGTGTCTGTCTGTCCCTCTGTCTGTCTGTCTGTCTGTCTGTCTGTCCCTCTGTCTGTCTGTCTGTCCCTCTGTCTGTCTGTCTGTCTGTTGTCTATCTGTCCCTCTGTCTGTCTGTTTGTCTGTCTGTCTGTCCCTCTGTCTGTCTGTCTGTCTGTCTGTTTGTTTGTTGTCTATCTGTCCCTCTGTCTGTCTGTTTGTCTGTCTGTCTGTCTGTTGTCTGTCTGTCTGTCAGTCCCTCTGTCTGTCTGTCTGTCTGTTTGTTTGTTGTCTATCTGTCCCTTTGTCTGTCTGTCCGTCTGTCTGTTGTCTGTCTGTCTGTCTGTCTGTCTGTCTGTTGTCTGTCTATTTGTCTGTATGCTTGTCTGTCCCTCTGTCTGTCTGTCTGTCTGTCTGTCCCTCTGTCTGTCTGTCTGTCTGCCTGTCAGTCCCTCTGTCTGTCTGTCCCTCTGTCTGTGTGTGTGTCTGTCTGTCTATCCCTCTGTCTGTCTGTCCCTCTGTCTGTCTGTCCCTCTGTCTGTCTGTCTGTCTGTCCCTCTGTCTGTGTGTGTGTCTGTCTGTCTATCCCTCTGTCTGTCTGTCCCTCTGTCTGTGTGTCTGTCTGTCTGTCTGTCCATCTGTTTGGATTGAGAGCCAGGTGAATCCAGGCTATTTATAGAGAGACAGAGTCCTCTAAGTATCCCTCCTCCCCTCCTACCATCCCTCCTCCCTCCTCCCTCCTCCCATCCCTCCTCCCATCTCTCCATCTATTCTCAATCTTTCAGGCTCTATCTCCAGACAGTCCTCTTAGTGTCGTCTCTTATCCAGACAGCAGTGTCATCTCAGTGATGTCATCTCTCCCAGAGTGTTCTAGAATGTCCCTGATTGACTGATCAGTATCCACGTCCACGGAACAAATATCCAGCCAAGATATGAAAAAACCCAGATCCAAGCTAAGTCTTTGAGGGACCTGGAGGTGGAGAGAAGGTCTGTCTGTTTTGAGGGGTTCTTCTTCATGTGTTCCTCCTCATGTATGCTTCAGTGATGGCGTATCAGGACATTGCCCTCCTCCCCGGCTCCTGACTCCCCCCCCTCCCCTTCCCCCACCCCTGTCACCCGCATCAGAGAGAAGGAGGCCTGGACGGTGGAGAGACGTCTCACCGCTCGCTTCAGAAGCTGCTTAAAGTCCTTTGTCACCTTTGGCCTGAAACACAGCAAGAAGCATGGAGGCATCAGCTCAGACAGACTGCTTCTGTTCCTCATTCCCTTGAGCTCTCAGACGATATCTCTCTCTCTCAGAGCTGTGTGTGTGTGTGTGTGTGTGTGTGTGTGTGTGTGTGTGTGTGTGTGTGTGTGTGTGTGTGTGTGTGTGTGTGTGTATCTCAACCTGGCTATGTGTGGCTTTTATCTTGAGCTCTCAGACTCTCTCACAGTGCAGCATCCTGAAGCACAACTGCAGAGACGCAGGCAGACAGACAGACAGACAGGCAGGCAGGCAGACAGACAGACAGACAGACAGACAGACAGACAGACAGACAGACAGACAGACAGACAGGCAGGCAGGCAGACAGACAGACAGACAGACAGACAGACAGACAAACAGGCAGACAAACAGGCAGACAGACAGACAGACAGACAGGCAGGCAGGCAAGCAGGCAGACAGACAGACAGACAGACAGACAGACAGACAGACAGACAGACAGACAGACAGACAGACAGGCAGGCCTGGTGTGTCCACCATTTTGGGTTAGTGGAGGGGGGGAAGATAAACGTTATATCCAGCCACTAGGAGAGACCACCGCATTTCTTTGAATAAAAAAAAAGCCCATTAAGTTTGTCCATCTCTGCCTCATGTAGGCTCCAGTGTACTCTGTAAGAGATACTGGTGTCCAGTCAGAGGGTGAAAGAACCAATCATAAGACAGTTGTTATTAACGTTGATTAATTCCTCCTGGCCATCTACTCTACCATCTTCTTCTTGTAGTGAGCTATCTCCTCCATCTGGAGCGATTGGGCCATTTGTCTGAAATATACATGACAGATGTACATGTATGACATACACCAGTTCATGATCCATAGTTGTGATCAGAGCCATGTATGGTGATACAGTGCCTCAATAAGTATTGTGTAACAGGTGTACAGGTGTACAGGTAGGCCTACTACCATTCTAGAGTGTAACAGGTGTACAGGTAGGCCTACTACCATTCTCGGGTGTAACAGGTGTACAGGTAGGCCTTCTACCATTCTAGGCTGAGGACTGTTACAGGTTCAGACCAGTGAGGAAGACTACGATACCAAGATGATACAGCACAGAGGAAGAGCAGTCACTATGCTCAGCAGTAGACTACAGATATGGTCCACTCTAACTTTTCTACATACAACACTATGCTATAAAGTAGCTGTATGCTATGCTAACTAGACTATGCTATACAGTAGATATGTGCTATGCTAACTAGACTATGCTATACAGTAGATATGTGCTATGCTAACTAGACTATGCTATACAGTAGATATGTGCTATGCTAACTGGACTATCCTATACAGTAGATATTTAGACGCTGGGTATACTCTCTGGTGATGCTCTGCCAGGCCTATACTACGACACCTTGTCGTCACCCCCGTCCCCCGTCCCCCGTCCCCCGTCCCCCGTCCTCCCCATCTCACCCATCTCACCCCCCCTCCCCCTGTCCCCCCCGTTCCCTCGTCCCCCGTCCTCCCCGTCTCACCCATCTCATCCCCTGTCCCCCCCGTTCCCCGTTCCCCCATCCCCCCCTCCCCCTCCCCCTCCCCATGACACCCCCACCCTCTCCTCTTCTTACCCTGGCTTGAGTTCTGGTGGAACAGGAAGTGGTTTGTAGAAGCCGTCTCTCCCAACCAGCCAAAAGGTCTCCTCCATCTGTTTACCCTGTAGACAGGCAGACAGACAGGCAGACAGACAGACGGACGGACGGACAGACAGACAGACAGACAGACAGACAGACAGACAGACAGACAGACAGACAGACAGGCAGGCAGGCAGGCAGGCAGGCAGGAAGACAGACAGACAGACAGGCAGGCAGGCAGGCAGACAGACAGACAGACAGACAGACAAGATGATTATGCGTCACAGTTAATACGACAGTAGTAGGACCCATTTCAATCCATTACAGATAACAGGCTTCCTGTGACGGTCTGACCTTGATCTCTGTGACTCCGCGGGGTTTAACCTGGTAGCCCTCCTCCAGGGCCAGCAGGATCTTCACTGTGCTCTGGCTCGTATGGATGCGGTACGCTGATGACATAGAACACATGGATACAGTACATAGAACACATGGATTGATGCTGATGACATAGAACACATGGATTGATGCTGATGACAATGTGAAAACATATCAGATTCTGTTTCAGTAAAGTTATTAGAACAGGTAGGGGGGCACGGTGGGGGTTGAGGACAGGGTAGAGGGTAGAGGACAGGGTAGAGGGTAGAGGGTAGAGAACAGGGTAGAGGGCAGGGACAGGGTAGAGGACAGGGTAGAGGGTAGAGGACAGGGTAGAGGGTAGAGGACAGGGACAGGGACAGGGTAGAGGGTAGAGGACTTACGCATGCCTGTGGCCTCCATTCTGGAGGCAATGTTGACGGTGTCACCAAACAGACAGTACCTGGGCATGGTCAGACCCACAACGCCGGCCACACACGGACCTACACACACACACACACACACACACACACACCACAGACAGCATTACAGACAGACCTACAGACACACACAGACACATATACACACACAGACAGACCACAGACACACAAAGACCACAGACAGCATTACACACAGGCCTACAGACACGCAGACCACAGACAGCATTACAGACACACACAGACCAGGTCTAGCATG
>NC_139656.1:30402098-30419598 GCF_951799395.1 Argentina silus | reverse complement strand
ATGGTATCAAACACACATGTTGTTACAATAGCTGGCTTTACGGGGCTTACGCTGTGTGTGCCAAGGCCAATTGCTTTTCCACAGTCGCTCCCGGGCTTCAACAGGACTTACTCCAGGCCTCTTCTGTCTAAAACTCAGGTTGTTAGCCGCCATCTCTACCCGTTGTTAACCCCCCCTGGTCCTTATGAGGCCAAACGGGGCTAAGGGGCACGGTTTAGAGCACGGGCGGCATATTCTTATCATCCAAGTGCTTTAGTTGGCTAGCGAACTTGATGGGCGGCAGGTATAACCCAAGTTAAGTCGCTGTAACTACGCAATTGAATGGATTTGAATGGCGCTCTTTACAAATATAATTGTCATAAAGTGCTTAAGTTACCGGAACCTGTTGGGAGAATTTGATTGCTTGTTGCTAGAGTCTCCATAGTTTGCCACCTTATGAAGAACGTAAACAAACTGGAGATCACACGGGGCGGGGCTAGAAAGCCCAACTGTGGAAATTCAATCAATCTTGTTCACTCACCTCTGTCGAACAGCGCCTAATGAGGTTGAACATCACACAGTGATGCAAGAGTCTCTGTTATATTCTGGAAGACAGTATGGAAGGATGCGTCGCACCTGACACTACTGTTGACATAAAGCAGTACTTTAAAATGAAATGTTTACAATTTCTTATTAAATTTGACCAAAACTTGATATCATTTTTGCTCACTGTCATAACTAGATACATAAACCCAGGCTTGTTCGCTAGGCTGGAAGCTTGGCACACACAAGCCTTGGCACACACAGGCACCACTGTGGAAAGGCTAATCAGTCCCTCCTTCTGCCTCCATCAGCCTCTACTGGTATGTATGTAGATGACCTCCGACGGAGAGAACATCAGAACTCACATAGTGACTGAGGTGTGTGTGTGTGTGTGTGTGTGTGTGTGTGTGTGTGTGTGTGTGTGTGTGTGTGTGTGTGTGTGTGTGTGTGTGTATGAATGAGCTCACGTAGTGACTGAGGGAGGGGTTGATGAAGGTGACGTCAGCCAGAGTCAGCATGATCTTGTCTGGTCCCCGTAACAGTCTGATCTGGTTGATATGCCTCCTGGAGAGAGAGAGAGAGAGAGAGAGAGAGAGAGAGAGAGAGAGAGAGAGAGAGGAAGAAGAGAGAAGTGAAGAGGGGAGACTAGTATAAGGCCCTGTATATTCTCTAAATAAACAATACAATCAGAAGATACAGGATGTGTACGTAGTTGTTGTATAGCTGTACCTGATACAGTAATTGTTTGTGTGTTGTTTATGTGTGTGTTGTTTGTGTGTATGTGTGCGTGTGTGTGTGTGTGTGTGTGTGTGTGTGTGTGTGTGTGTGAGTGTGTGTGTGTGTGTGTGGTGTGTATGCATGCATGTGTGTGTGTGTGTGTGTGTGTGTGTGTGTGTGTGTGTGTGTGTGTGTGTGTGTGTGTGTGTGTGTGTTTTTTTGTGTGTGTATGCATGCATGTGTGTGTGTGTGTGTGTGTGTGTGTGTGTGTGTTTTTTTTGTGTGTGTATGCATGCATGTGTGTGTGTGTGTGTGTGTATGCAGGTGTGCATGCGTGTCTACCTGACACAGTAGTGCAGTCCAGCAGAGAGGAGGATCATCAGCAGGATACACAGGAAGACGACACCCAGGTGGACAGGATCTACACCTGACACCAAGACAAGAAACACCTGCATTGTGAGTGTGTGTGTGTGTGTGTGTGTGTGTGTGTGTGTGTGTGTGTGTGTGTGCGTGCGTGCGTGCGTGCGTGCGTGAGTGTGTGTGTGTGTGTGTGTGTGTGTGTGTGTGTGTGTGAGTGTGTGTGTGTGCGTGCGTGCGTGCGTGTGTGCTTGTGCGTGTGCGTGTGCGTGTGCGTGTGCGTGTGCGTGTGCGTGTGTGTACGTGTGCATGTGCATGTGCATGTGCATGTCTCTGTGTGTATATGTCTCCTCCCCCCTCACCTCTAGTACACAGGCTGTCGGGGCTGAACCAATAACTGGAGTCAGGGCACAGCAGGCCCCACCCAGGGAAGTGGATGGTACGGCCCAGTGACCTCACCGTGCCCCCCTCCAAGTCCACGTGGTGGGTGGGGTGCAGCGGCCAGGTCAGCCCATCTGAGTCCAGAACCACATACCGTAGTAGTGGGGTCCCAGACCCATTGGTCCGCACATGCTGGCTGGAAAACATCAACATTACAGAGACCATGATATTCATTAATTGATCAATTATTGAAAAAAGGGTTAATTATTAAAAGGGTTCTCCTAAAGGTTCTTCACAGGGACAAAAGAGAAACTTAGAACCCTTTGTGGTTCTAAGTTTCTAAAAGTGTATCATTATTGACTTGTTCTCCCTTCAGAACCTGTATCGTGCCCCTCTTCTCTACCTGCAGTAGGCCATGCTGCACCTGCTACCTGCCTACCTGAAGCCATGGAATGCCATGTTCCTGAGACCTGCCTACCTGAAGCCCTGGAAGACCATGTTCCTGAGACCTCTCTACCTGAAGTCTTGAAGGTCATGTCCCTGCTACATCTCTACCTGAAGCCTTGGAAGACCATTCTTCCTGAGAGATCTCTAACTGAAGCCCTAGAAGGCAATGTTCCTGACACCTTTCTACCTTAGAATGCCATGCACCTGAGACATCTCTACCTGAAGCCCTAGAAGACCATGTTCCTGGTCCTGCTACATCTCTACCTGAAGTCCTGGAAGACCATGCTCCTGAGACATCTCTACCTGAAGCCATGGAAGATCATGTTCCTGAGACATCTCTACTTGAAGCCACAGAAGACTATGTTCCTGGTCCTGCTAAATCTCTACCAGAAGCCATGGAAGACCATGTCCCTGCTACTTCTCTACCTGAAGCCATGGAAGACCATGTCCCTGCTACTTCTCTACCTGAAGCCATGAGACATCTCTACCTGAAGCCCTGGAAGGCCATGTTGTTGGTGCTGTGGACCAGGTTGGCCCCAGAGAGCCACTCCCCAGAGTCCCTCAGCCGCTGCATGGCATTGGCAAGAAGCAGGATGGAGCTGTAGATGGTCCCGAACAGAGGAGACACCTGGGTGTGGGGGGGGGGGGGGGGGGGGGGGAACACAAACACAGACCCGGTTTGGCTAGGGTAATCATGTATCATTTTCATGGTTGAGGTTGAATAGAGGATCAATATCCTAAACATGAATTAACTCATGGCACCTAATGACAACTAATTTCACGAAGCTAAATTTCACAAACAGCGTGCAAGTCTTGATCTTAATGTGATTGACATTCGTTTTGTTCAAACAATATGTGGTATTTCTAGGCGTCGCTAACCTGGTGCGGTGTGGTGTGTGGTGGGATCTCTCCCACATTCACAGCGTGTTGGTAAGCCTTATGGAAGGAGTTCTCCTCAGAGTCCATGGTTACCGTCAACACAGAGTCATACGCCCTCCTCAACTTACTGTAGAGAGGGGTAGGGTTAGGGTTAGGGTTAGGTATAGAGCATATTAGGGTTAGGCTTAGGGTTAGGTACAGACCATATTAGAGTTAGGGTTAGATATAGAGCTTATTAGGGTTAGGGTTAGGGGTAGGTAGGTACCTGTTGTTAGCCGGGGCGGGGTAGCGTACATCCCTGCAGGGTTAGGGTTAGGGTTAGGGGTAGGGTTAAGGTTAGGGTTAGGGTTAGGGTTAGGGTTAGGGTTAGGGGTAGGGTTAGGGTTAGGGTTACGTAGGTACCTGTTGTTAGCCAGGGCGGGGTAGTGTACGTCCCGGTAGGGGAGACTGTAGAGCAGTGTGTCGTAGGGGACGAACACCAACGACCCATCAGCCAGGTGCATGTCCAGGGCCGTCTCCAATAGCAACCGCTGGGTCTCTCCACCAATCAGCACAGAATGCATGCAGAGGACCACGACTGATAACACACACACACACACACACACACACACACACACACACACACACACACACACACACACAAAACAAACAATGAGCCTGAGTTGTTAGTAGTTCTCATGGTCATTCTATTTACTCTAGTGAATGTGGAAGTTACGAACATATAGTAGTTTTAATCCCTCATGTAGCACCTACTCACAGATGAACCCCGCAAGCGCTAACCCCACAATTCAAGTTGCTCTGACCAAGTCTCAAGCTTGCACGTAAACACACCGTGACCGTCATCTCAAATACCCGATGTAAACCAGCTATGCTATCGAAAAGCTAGCAATTGCACAGCGCGGGTGGTGGCCTTATTTGAATCTCAACTCGGTTATGCAGGTTTAATCCCTGACGAAGCAGTTACTCACACCGCAGGTTTTCTGTCTTCTTAATCCGGGCCAGGGCGTGGTGAACGCTGGCGGGGTCCTTGTCTGTGGTAACCATGGTGATGACGGGCAGGCCGTACCTCCGCAGGGCGTTGGCCACCTCATTGGCCGTGTCGACCCAGACATCGTCCAGTGACGACACGATGCCGACGTGTGTCCAGCGGAAGTGTCTCGCCACGGCAACCAGCACCCAGGCGGGCGAGGGCGCCGTGCGGGCGAAGTTAAGGTGTCTCCGCCGCTCGTCCAGCTCATAGTTCACACACGCCCACGAGAACAGCGCCTTGTTCCAGCTCTTAGCCAATAGGGACGCAGCGTCGCAGTAGCCCGGGTTGAGCAGGCCCAGGAAGACGTTGGCCCGTGTGTGGTGGCCCAGGAAACCCTGTAGCGCCAGAGAGGTCTGACAGTCCTCCTCCAGGATAGCGTACTGCAGGGTGACGCCCAGGGAGAGAGCGGAGTCTCTGTTGACCCTCTCCACCGCCAACATGGCTGCCGTGTGGGGGAGGGCCTTGGCGAAGAGAGGGTCACATGACCAGGGCCCCACCACCCCGACTCTGAACACTGCAGCCTGGGACAGGCAGGGGAGGGAGAGGAGGGGGAGGAGGGAGAAGAGGAACCACAGCAGGGAGGGAGGGGAGGAGGGCCTAGGTCTGGACTGGGACAGGCAGGGGCCCTCATGGGTTCGAGATGGGGGTGTATTTTTTCTTTGGGTGGGAGGTGTCAGGCAGGTGGAGGGGGCTGGGGGTAGGAGGCAGGTGGAGGCCCACTCATACAGTGACCAATAGAACAGGTGCATTCCCGGAGCATACCCCCCCAGGGTTAGGGTTCTGGCCCCACCACGCCCAGCGTCCTGCCTCCACTACGCCCAGAATCCTGTTGATCACAGATGAGGGAAAAGGGTCAGGTGTGAGAGGGATATGAGTCTCTAACCCTAACCCCTTGTCCCCTTGATCCTGTGTGTGTGTGTGTGTGTGTGTGTGTGTGAGAGAGAGAGAGAGAGAGAGATAAAGAGAGAGAGAGAGAGAGAGAGAGAGAGAGAGAAAGAGAGAGAGAGCGAGAGAGAGAGACAGAGTGGAGTGTATTCCCAGCAGGATGAGTGATCATCTGTAGTGATAATCCAATCAACTCAGACACGGCCAGAGATATAAATAACCCCTGCATCTATATCAGTCATACAATCAGTAGGACAATGTCCCTAATGTCTCTGTCACAATCAATATCTCTCTAATGAAACTCTCTCTCGCCAATACCAGAATGTCTCTGGTTTCATGATTCCATATCTTGATTAGGGAGAGATACTAATGACAGTTTATTCACTTTGAAAACCTCATTCTGACAATCATGAAATCCTCCCTAGGATATTTAGTGTGGCATGAAAATAACCCCTCATAAGTCAGTCTGACATTATTAAATTCACCTCAGACGTTATGTTGGTGAGAAGCAGCATGTGGGCACAGGCATGAGGCTGATTCCTGAGTAGATAGTTGGTTGTGATTATTTTGCTTTAAATCAATTCCCCAAACACTCCAGTTTATACGATCAATACATTTGATAAAGAATCTCCCAAATGGAGGAATCTCTCTGCATGAAATGTACAGTACACATCCTAATGGACAACAGCAGCTTCTTCACTACCAGTCTGACCAATCAAAGACCTTACCACGTCAGCCTGTAGTCTTCCCGCCAGCAGCATCAGAAGCTCCAGCCGTGGTCCCCCGCTAACACGCTAACACGCCAACACGCTAACACACCTCCCTGGTACTGAGCAGGACCGCCATGGTACTGAGGCCCTAGGCCACCATGGTTAAGCTGGTCCTTCGACCCATATCCAGACCCAGACGACGGTGGTACCGAAGGCTCCTGTTCCTCATGTGATGAGGAACGTAATCCATACTAAGTCACACAGTCTCAGGGGTGACGCATCACAGAGAGAGAGAGAGAGAGAGAGAGAGAGAGAGAGAGAGAGAGAGAAGGAGAGAGAGAGAGAGGGAGAGAGAGAGAGAGAGAGAAGTGATGATCCTTTGGATTATATTAATCCTGTCGAGACTAACACCCTCTCTGTGACACTCTGTAGGCCCATAGTTTCCATGTCTATGTGGGGAGCTTGAACCAACAACCCTAGGGAAGGGAGCTAACACCCTCTCTGTAGGCCCATATGTACATACTGTACATGTCTGTCTGAGGAGGGAGAGAAGCAGCAACCCACGGAGACCTGTCTCATAAAGGCCTGGACCTCTTGGCTGAAGCAGAGGCTGCAAGGGGAGGCTGGTGGAGGTAGAAATTAGAGGATGTGTTTGATACCATTCCTCATTCCATTCCATGCATTACTATGAGCCCATCCTCCGATTTCTACCTCCACCAGCTACCCTCCTGGAGCCGAGGGGGAATCACCAGCTAGCCTCTCAACATGGATCAACAGTTTCATATCTAAATCAGAGACAAACTGTGTATTATGGTCTATCACACACACACACACACACACACACACACTGTACACACACACACACACACACTGTACACACACATAGGCACACAGTAGTATCTTTGTTTTTTTATTTGGCAGGGGCTCATAAGCCAAGCACAACGGTTAGCAGCAGAGAGAGACCAGGGGTACAGAAGGCATGAGGATGTCAGACATTTATAGATAGCTTTAGCTCATCAGCAAAACACTTCTGGCATATAGGATGTGTACACAGTATTAACAGTTACAGTTTGAACAGTTAGACATGGTCTTTATGAGCTGTGTTTAAAGCAGTAATGTACAGCAACCTTTCCCTCCTCCGCTCCTCTATATTCAAGTCCCGTATTGAGAAAACAGTCGACCTTTGACCCTCCCGACATGTCAGGAAAGAGAACTGCTGGGGTTGTTGTGGAGTTCTATGGCTGGTAAAGCTCTGGCAGGGGATTGGTCAGTGGTTTGGTGCTCTTGGTGCTGGTGGGCAGTTCAGTGATTGTGATTGGCCAGTGGTTTGGAACTCTTCAGTAGTTCGGCGGCTGACACTCTCTCTCTGGTGCTGGACTTGTTGCTCCGCCTCCTCTGCAGGAACGCCATGAAGTGGTCAGTCTTAGAGCTGGACCTCTGTCCCACCCCCAAGGTCTGGCTCCTCCAATCAGAGCTGCCTCCCCTGACAGGGGAGCCAATCGCCTGCCTGCTGTCAGATGTGGCTGCACGACCCAGCAGCTTCCTCTTAGACCTGGGGGAGGAGACACACACACACACACACACACACACACACACACACAGGAGGACAGTGAGTTATTCTACCCCTGGATCTGGTATCTGGTTGAATTGCTAGTTAAGATGTGATTAGCTTGGATAGTGACTTCCATGTCTGTTGATGTGATTGGTTGAATCAGGCCATTGCTATAGTGGTGAGTCAAGGGCTGTGATTGGTTGAATCAGACCACTGCTACAGTGGTGAGCATGAACAGGTGTTCTTCTCTCTGTTTTTCTGTGATAGTTGATACCGGTGGTTAACTGGATCCATCCCAAGACATGTTAGTGTTCATGGTGTCTACCTGTGTGGAGGTAGGGAACAGTACCTGTGGATGATGGTGAACAGGTGGAGGGAGAGAACAGTACCTGTGGATGATAGTGAACAGGTCTTCTGTAGTGGGGGGTGAGGAGTCTTGGGTGAACTCCTCCTGCGCCTCCACCCCCTCCTCCCCCTCCTCCTCCCCCTCCTCCTCCTCCTCCTCCTCCTCCTCCTCCTCCTCTCTCTGCTCATCCAAACACAGTCGTCTCATCTGAGCCTCTGAGCTCCTCTCAGTATCATTGTCCATCCAGAACCCTGCCAGTCAAACAGAAACATCTCCAATCACATCAATCACTAACACACAGCAACATCTCCTATCATATCAATATTTTATTCCTGCAGGGATGAATACATATTTCCAAAATGGTTTAACTATTTATTGTATCAACATTTAGAAATATCTTACTACTTTTAGAGATCTTTTTATGATTTATGGATTACACATTTTCACCAGATTTAATTTATAAATCTGAGCCAAAAGTCAAGGTTAATAAATATTTGAATTAAATCATAAACTTGTTTTCAACTAAATATTTTGCCAAACATGACATATTTAAATATTCTAATCTAAATATTTGGTTCAAAAATAAATATTTAGTGACAAAATTATATTTTTTATTTATATATCTTATATATGCAGGGCTAAAAACATATTTAAGAAGAATTTTAAAATTTAATTTAAATCTTAAATCTGTTGACCAAATTAATTGTTTAGTTTAAAGACAAATATTTCGATTAAATCTTAAATCTGGGGTTTTGAAATTAAATATTAAACTTAAATCTAAATCTGAGATTTACACTTTTTTGCTATGGAACTCTACCATCAGTTTTATTTATTCCGGAAAAGTGAAATTCTCAGATTTAGATTTAGGTTACATTTTTACATTTCAAATCTACAGATTTAATCGAAATATTTGTATTTCAACATATACATCGGTCATTCAGATTTAAGATTGAAATTAAATATATATTCTGCCCTTAAATATTAATTTTTCAGTACAGATAATATATAAACTGAACATTAATTAAAATGTTTGGTTTAGATAAATAAATCAAATCTACTAAAAAGGGAACATATTTATATGAACCAGATTTATAAATCTAGTCAGATTTATAAATATTGGTCAACTTAACAAACGGCATCCCATACAGATGAAGCTGAAAGCAGAATTATTCATTTTAGAACTGACAACAGCACTGTAAAATGAAATGTCTACAATAGAATAGAATAGAATAGAATAGAATAGAATAGAATAGAATAGAATAGAATAGAATGGAATAGAATGCTACCCTCTGCTGTCCTGTGATGGCGGTGGTCTCCTCCAGTAATAGTCATCACGTCTCTGTGTGTGTGAGCGATAGTGGGCTGAAACGCCCCCCCACTGCTGGGAGACTGGAACGCCGAACCCCCTGCCCCCCCACCAACCCCCCCTCTGCTGGGAGAGTGGAAGGCTGACACCCCTGACCCCCCCCCAACCCCCCCTCTGCTAGGAGAGTGGAACGCCGACCCCCCTGCCCCCCCACCAACCCCCCTGCTAGGAGACTGGAACGCGGACCCCCCTGCCCCCCCTGCCCCCCCTGCTTCCCCTGCCCCCCCTCCAACCCCTCTGCTAGGAGAGTGGAACGCAGAACCCCCTGCCCCCCCACCAACCCCCCTTCTGCTAGGAGACTGGAAGGCTGACGACTCCGCCCCGCCTCCAACCCCTCTGCTAGGAGAGTGGAACGCCGACCCCCCCGCCCCCCCACCAACCCCCCCTCTGGTAGGAGACTGGAAGGCTGACCCCCCCGCCCCCCCCCCAACCCCTCCTCTGGTAGGAGACTGGAAGGCTGACCCCGCCCCCCCTCTGGCAGGAGACTGGAAGGCTGACCCCCCCACCCCCCCACCAACCCCCCCTCTGGTCGGAGATTGGAAGGCTGACCCTCCCGCCCCCCCCCCTACCCCCCCTCTGGTAGGAGACTGGAAGGCTGACATCCCCGTCCCCCCACCGACCCCCCCGCCTGGCCCTACCCAGATCGTCCCACCAGGCCCCGCCCAGACATGGCCCCCCGTGCTGAGGGGCGGGACCAAGACCATGTCAGGCTTCTTGGCAACTGGAGGCGGAGCCATCCTTCTCTTCCTGTCCAGCTCAGTCTGGAGACCAGCCGGCTTTCTGATTGGTGACGTCCCGATTCCATCTCTAGTCGCTGATTGGTTGGAAGAGGGAGGCTGAGTGTTTGTGCCAATCACATGATGTTGCTGCCAGTCTAGAACGGGTTGCTCTTGTGGCACATCCCAATTCGTACCATGAGACTGGGCAGACTGGGCAGGCTGGGCAGACTGGGCAGGCTGGGCAGACTGGGAAGACTGGTGAGGCTGATGAGGCTGGTTAGACCTCCTTGGCTTGGGTCGCCTCACTGTTGTATACACGTCCGTGTGTCCTTCTGTCTGCCTGTCTGTCCCCTTGTCTGTCTGTGAGGCGGACAGGGAGGGCTGGGTGGAGGTAGACAGGGAGGGCTGGGTGGAGGTAGACAGGGAGGGCTGGGTGGAGGTAGACTGGGAGGGCTGGGTGGAGGTAGACAGGGAGGGCTGGGTGGAGGTAGACTGGGAGGGCTGGGTGGAGGCAGACCTGGTCATGTGACAGGGCAGCCATCTTGGCACAGGGGGTTTGGCAGCGACAGGAGGAGGAGGAGCCTTCGGACCCTGGGAGGCCTGCGGCAGCGGCAGCGGGGGACACACCTCCCGTTCTAGCTCCTCCTCCCTGATGACATCAGCGATGAGGTCAGCGGCGCCGTCCAGGCCCTTGTCAGAGTCAGAGCTGCTGACGGAGCGCAGACGCACACTGCTCAGGTCCTCCTGTGTCACCACGGGCATCACCATGACTACGGACGCCAGACGGGGGCGTGGCCTGGACACGGCCGAGGTGTCGGAGTGGCGGCGGACGGCCCGGGGTCTGCTCCCCCCCCCGGGGGTGGAGTCAGGGGAGGGGGCGAGGGTAGACACGCCCGCAGGCAGCTCCAAGGAGAGTCTCAGTCTGCTGGTCCGAGCCCTGGGGGAGGTGGGGGAGGTGGGGGAGGTGGGGGAGGGCTTAGGACGCATCCTGCACCCCAGGGGGGAGGGACCTGTGATGACGGAGGTGGGGACATGA
This sequence comes from Argentina silus, assembly GCF_951799395.1. NCBI lineage: Eukaryota > Metazoa > Chordata > Actinopteri > Argentiniformes > Argentinidae > Argentina > Argentina silus. The sequence continues at coordinate 30,408,651 of NC_139656.1, read as the reverse complement.
GGGGGAGGGGTGGGGGGCTCACCCCGGGCAATGGAGTTGGTACTGGTAGAGCAGAAGGGGGCAGGGGGTTTGGAGGGGGGGCAGAAGGGGGCAGGGTGTTTGGAGGGGGCGCAGGGGGGGACAGGGGGTTTGAAGGGGGGGCAGAGATGGGCAGGGGGTTTAGAAGGGGGGCAAAGGGGTGCAGGGGGTTTGGAGGGGAGGCAGAGGGGGGCAGGGGGTTTGGATTGGGGCTGGGTACCTGTTTGAGAGGGGGGGCCGCGTAAGGGGGGTGGAGGGGGTTTGATAAGCTCCACTCTCTGGGGAGCTTTATTCTTCTCCTCGCTCCTTGCAGGAGCTGATAACATCACACAGTAGGGGTCAACTGGTTCCTGTTTGTGGTTGTGGTTGTTGATTGACAGCTGTAGCGGGGCCGTGGTTGGTTTAGCAGGAGATAGCTCCGCCTCCTCCACCCTGGGCTTGGAGATCAGGATGAGGTCAGGCAGGAACAGGTCCTGGGGGGTCTTCCTGGGGGGGGCTATGTCCTGGGGTGGCTCTGTAGGCAGATACAGACTTTTGCTCCTGGTCTTCATGGTCTCGTAGACACTCTGGTCCATGTCCTTGGGGGTCTCTGAGGGGGTGGCCTCCTGGGGGGTGTCATCGCTGGGCAGATACAGACTCCTGGTCCGGTCCCCCCGGGGCTGGCCAGTGGCCGTGTCCCTGCGTAGTGAGGCGCTGCGTAGCGGGGGCGGCGGCCTGCGTTTGTTCCTCCGCAGGATGATGCTGCGAGACCGTGCCCGGCTGGCACCGCCTCCGCCTGGGGAGGAGTCTGGGCTGGTCCTTGACATGTTGCCATGGCCACTGTCCTCGGAGCCGCCGTCGTTAGGATGCAGCTGAGCGTGGCTGTCATGCCGGCGTCTGGGTGTGGCCGGGTTAGAGGCGGAGAAGGAACTCCCTCCGAACTCCTGGAGGGTGGAGCCGCCCTCTACACTGACCTGCCACTCGCCTCTCTGGCTACCCTGCCACTCTCCCCTCTGGCTGCCCTCTGCACTGCCCTGCCACTTGCCTCTCTGGCTGCCGGTGTTAGTGTTAGCCACGCCAGCTAACCCAGCGGACACAGACGAGGTCTGGGGACCGACCTGTGACCCTGAGGTCTTAGGGCCCTCTGGGTGGGGGCACATGCCCGTGGCGTGCTGGCAGGGAGTGTTGAGAACATCGGGGCGGGGGGACAGCATGAGGGGGGGCTGATAGGAGGGGTCCCAGGTGGAGGTGGGGTCGAAGGTGGAGGAGCGTTTGGGGCGGTCCCACACCTGACTGGTGCACAGCAGAGCTCTGGGGTCCATGGTGGTGGAACAGAGACCCAGAGACCAGAGACCAGAGTCCAGAGACCAGAGACCAGAGACCAGAGACCAGAGTCCAGAGACCAGAGACCAGACCCAGAGTCCAGAGACCAGAGACCAGAGTCCAGAGTCCAGAGTCCAGAGACCAGACCCAGAGTCCAGAGACCAGAGACCAGAGACCAGAGACCTAGAGACCAGAGTCCAGAGGCCAGAGACCCAGAGTCCAGAGACCAGAGTCCAGAGACCAGAGACCAGAGAACCGAGGCCAGAGACCAGAGACCAGAGACCAGAGACCAGAGACCAGAGAACAGGGTCAGAGACAGCAGGCTGAGCACTGGCTGTAGGTCTGAACCCAGGTCAGTCTTTAATGCAGGTCAGTCCCTGCTGGTTCACTATCTGTGGGTCTCTGGGTCTCTAGGACTGTAGGTATGTAGGTATGTAGGTCTGTAGGTCTGAACCCAGGTTATCCTGTGCAGGCTTCAGAGAGGGGGGTTCCTGTGGTCATGCAGCCTGAGGGAAGAGAGAGGAGGGAGGCAGAGCTGGGTGAGAATACATATAGGTGTTTATTTTGGTTTAAGATATCAAACTGATGTGCCGTTCTGTCTTTAGTGTGTGAGGAGGATAGATAGGAAGAGAGAGAGAGAGTGAGTGAGAGAGAGAGAGAGAGAGAGAGAATATCTCTGCCCATCTTGAACTGCACTTGAGGAAGAGTGGGAGTTTTCCATGGCAACGGCTAGCTACCTGTTCATCCACAGTCAGAGCACAACAACACCTCCTTTAACCATGAGACCTACATCATACAACAACACCTCCTCTAACCATGAGACCTACATCATACAACACCTCCTCTAACCATGAGACCTACATCATACAACACCTCCTCTAACCATGAGACCTACATCATACAACACCTCCTCTAACCATGAGACCTACATCATACAACACTTCCTCTAACCATGAGACCTACATCATACACCTCCTCCTTCAACACCATACCACGCCTGTTCCCCGGGCTCCAGGCTTCCTCTAAACAGTGGCAGGCAGCGCTATAACCAGGTGCAAAGTTTTGATAATTTGGTGTTTGATCAATACAAACTTTTCACCAATATAGGTGGAGCAGTAAATGGGAGTGTTTGGAGGACGTGCCAAAGGGAGTGGGCACATTAGCCATTCCAGGTTTAATAATTAACGATCGGCGAAAACAGACACGTATTTGATCACAACAGGCATAACAGTATATCTTCTACATGTGGAAGCAGGCCTCAGTAAGGCTCATGTTTCTCACATCAACCTACTAAATTCTGTAGCCTATATTCCCAAAAATATTGGATTAATACCAATTTTCTCAGTACACATCGATCGCCTCTACTCTCTTTGCCAATTACTACCTCAGAATGATGAAATCATGCAACCGTGAATGTCTTTGATACGGTATAAAACCAAACAGGAGTATATCTTCATCATTGTACTGTAGATTATAGGAAAATATGCATACCTACTTTATAGATCTATTTGAAAAGCCGTTATGCAGAAAAACAAACAAATATATTTTAAAAGGTTTAGAATCATCCTAAAAGTTGCCAAAATCCAATGAATGTATGTTAATATTGGGAGGGGAGAATAACATAAACCTAGCATTCTATAGTCTGTTTGGCCAGGATGATGGACATCTCCATCTCATATTGCATTATTTCCACCCACTCATTGCTGGAGATCTTCCCTCCGCCTTCTGCTGAAACTGAAACTTTGCATTATGAAATCACCAACGTATCGCCATGTCAACTAAGTTAGTGGTGCACAGTGACACTTTTAGAATGTTGGAGCCCTCATCGATTTACACCGTACGCTGCCTGTTCATTACCCTGTACCTACGCCTCATACATCTGTTCATTAACCCTAGAGACTGACACCTCATTACGGCTGTTCATTAACCTGTAGGGACCTACACCTCATTACGGCTGTTCATAACCCTGTAGAGACCTACACCTCATTACGGCTGTTCATAACCCTGTAGAGACCTACACCTCATTATGGCTGTTCATAACCCTGTAGAGACCTACACCTCATTATGGCTGTTCACTACCCTGTAGAGACCTACACCTCATTATGGCTGTTCATTACCCTGTAGAGACCTACACCTCATTATGGCTGTTCATTACCCTGTAGAGACCTACACCTCATTATGGCTGTTCATTACCCTGTAGGGACATATACCTCATTATGGCTGTTCATTACCCTGTAGAGACCTACACCTCATTATGGCTGTTCATTACCCTGTAGGGACATATACCTCATTATGGCTGTTCATTACCCTGTAGAGACCTACACCTCATTATGGCTGTTCATTACCCTGTAGAGACCTACACCTCATTATGGCTGTTCACTACCCTGTAGAGACCTACACCTCATTATGGCTGTTCATTACCCTGTAGGGACATATACCTCATTATGGCTGTTCATTACCCTGTAGAGACCTACACCTCATTACGGCTGTTCATAACCCTGTAGAGACCTACACCTCATTATGGCTGTTCACTACCCTGTAGAGACCTACACCTCATTATGGCTGTTCATTACCCTGTAGAGACCTACACCTCATTATGGCTGTTCATTACCCTGTAGGGACATATACCGTGCTGCACAACTCCTGGTTTACCACCAACTGTACTGCACTAGCTACTGTGTGGAGGGGAACATGACCGATTGGAAAGCTATTTGTGTGATTCTGCCAGAGAGAGATGTGACCATTCTTAAAAGGCAAAGTTGTGCCTAGACAGAACAGAGTGTTGGAATGCCTGTAGAAGGAATCATCTAAGGTCTCCTGGGTTACAACTGAGGGACAGACGGTTGTGTTGTTGCATACAGATGTCTATAGAAGCCTCATTCATCTATAGAAGCCTCATTCATTGAGAAGCCTCAACCATCTATAGAAGCCTCAACCATCTATGGAAGTCTATGGAAGCCTCAACCATCTATAGAAGCCTCAACTGTCTATGGAATCCTATGGAACCTCAACCGTCTATTGAAGCCTATGGAACCTCAACCGTCTATGGAAGCCTATGAAACCTCAACCATCTATAGAAGTCTATGTAAGCCTCAACCATCTATAGAAGTCTATGTAAGCCTCAACCATCTATGGAAGCCTATTGAAGCCTCAACCTTCTATAGAAGCCTCAATCATCTATGAAAGCCAATAGAAGCCTCAATCATCTATGGAAGCCTATGGAACCTCAAACGTATATGGAAGCCTATGGAACTTCAACCATCTATGGAAGCCTATGAAACCTCAAGCATCTATGAAAGCCTATGGAAGCCTCAATCATCTATGGAACCTCAACGTTCTATGGAAGCCTCAAATGTCTGTGGAAGCTCATCCTTCTATGGGACCTCAAACGTCTGTGGAAGCCATCAACCAAGTAATTTTTCTCATTTCAAAACATCTTTAATTCCCTGCATATGAAGGCTTCTACTGCCTTTCTCTCTCAAGCATAACAGGACTGTGTCTGGAACAGGAGCATGTAACACGTCCTTGTCTTCAATGGTGTGTGGGTTATATAAGAGTGTGTTCTACGTGGTCAAGTTGCTGCTTAGATACGCTGCCCACTAGTTTACCCTCTTCACTCCCGTCTATGGAGAGCTACAGTATACAGTCTATGCTTTATCTGCATAACAACAACATTGCCTGGGGAATAAGACAGCAAAAACAGAATACATACCTGTGCACATATATACACACACGCACACACACATAAATGCACGCACACACAAACACGCACACGGACTTGCATGCACACACACACACACACACACACACACACACACAAATTCACACACACACACACACACACACACACACACACACACACACACACACACACACACATGCCTCACATGCAGGCACGCATACACACAAGGCACACACACACACAGCATAATATTCCAATGAATATCTACCTACCAAGCCAATGAATAAATAATCAAATACTTGCTATCATTTTTATCACATTGAGTATGAGGCAGAGACCTGTCTGCTCTCACATCCAGTCAACATGAATAAATGACAGGATGAACAGAGTGACGACAGTGAACCACTGTTCTTTAAACCTTCTTGCAGAACCCAGCCTAGTTAACATAAACCCCCCCAGTACTACAACCCCCCCCCCCTCCCCCAACCTCACCCCCCCCCCCACCCCCCACTCCCACCCCCCCCCCCCCCCCCCCTCTCCCACCCCCCCCCCCCCCACTTCCACCCCCCCCCCCCTCCTACCTTGCCGCTGGCTGAGGAGATGGAGACATGGATAGAGGATAGGGAGAGAGAGAGATGGATAGAGGATAGCGAGAGAGAGAGAAATAGATAGAGGTTAGAGACAGAGGAGAGAGATGGAGCGCTGTCTTCCGATGCAATCCTCTCCTCTCTCCATCTACTCTACAGTCTACACTCCTCTCTCCTACCACCCAACGCATTCACAGACTGTTGCCATGACGATTAGAAGTGGGCTGCTGCTGCTGCTGCTGCTCTAAGTTCGTTGGATACAGAGAGAGAGAGAGAGAGAGAGAGAGAGAGGGAGAGAGAGAGAAGGACAGGGTGAGAGAGAGAGAGAATGTCTCTGCCCATCATGAACTGCACCAGAGAGAGAGAGAGAGAGAGAGAGAGAGAGGGAGAGAGAGAGGGAGAGGGAGAGAGAGAGAAGGACAGGAAGAGAGAGAGAGAAGGACAGGGTGAGAGAGAGAGAGAATGTCTCTGCCCATCATGAACTGCACCAGAGAGAGAGAGAGAGAGAGAGAGAGAGGGAAGAGAGAGAGAGAGAGAGAGAGGGAAGAGAGAGAGAGAGAGAGAGAGAGAGAGAGAGAGAGAGAGAGAGACGAATAGAGGAAAGGACAGAATAATGTTTTCTGATGTCATGTGGAGATGTGGCTCTGAGGGACAGTATGGTGTTGAATAGTTGAGAGGAGGCAGAGAACCGTCGTTGGGCTGCCTGTAGACAGCTGCAGCGTGTCAGGAACACACAGCTAGGAGAAACAGCACAGCCAGGCTTAGTAGTCCTGGCACGCCTTAGACGGTTAGGCTGAGGGGTGGAGGTAGTTAGGTGGTTAAACTGAGGGTTGGAGGTAGTTAGAGATAGTTAAGTCGTTAAACTGAGGGTTAGAGGTAGTTAGAGATAGTTAGATGGTTAAACTAAGAGGTGGAGGTAGTTAAGTGGTTAAACTGAGGGTGGAGGGAGTTAGATGATTAAACT
>NC_139656.1:30392098-30397098 GCF_951799395.1 Argentina silus | reverse complement strand
TCCTCCCCGGAGCTCGAGCTGCAGCCGGCACTCGCCGCCGTCAACCCCTGGGACGTTGTCCTGTGCGTGACCGGCACCCTGATGTCCTGCGAGAACGCCATCGTCATCGCCCTGATCGTCTACACGCCCAACCTGCGCGCGCCCATGTTCGTCCTGATCGGCAGCCTGGCGTTCGCCGACCTCCTGGCGGGCCTCGGCCTGATCGTGAACTTCACCATCACGTACCTGGTGGACACGCAGCTGGTGACCCTGCTCTCCGCCGGCCTGCTCATCGCCGCCTTCTCGGCCTCCGTCCTGAGCATCCTGGCGATCACCGTGGACCGGTACCTGTCCCTGTACAACGCCCTGACCTACCACACAGACCGGACGTTGGTCTGCACCTACATCATTCTGGTGCTCATCTGGCTCACCAGCCTCCTGCTGGGCGCGCTGCCCGTCATGGGCTGGAACTGCCTGGAGGACGAGAGCACGTGCAGCATCTGCCGCCCCGTGGACAAGAACAACGCCGCGGCGCTCGCCGTGTCCTTCCTGCTGGTGTTCGCGCTCATCCTGCAGCTCTACCTGCAGATCTGCCGGATCGCCTTCAGGCACGCGCAGCAGATCGCCGTGCAGCACCAGTTCATGACCGCCTCCCACGCCTCCTCCACCACCAAGGGGGTGTCCACGCTCTCGGCCATCCTGGGGACCTTCGCCCTCTGCTGGATCCCCTTCGCCATGTACTCCCTGGTGGCCGACACGCGGTACCCGGTCGTCTACACCTACGTCACCGCCCTGCCCGCCATCTGCCACTCCATCATCAACCCCGTCATCTACGCCTTCAGAAACCCGGACATCCAGAAGTCTCTCAGACTGGCGTGCTGCGGGTGCTGCGCCTCCAGCTTCTCCCTGCGGCCCAGGACGCCCAGCGACGTCTAGTGTCCCACGTAGTTAGCAAGCACATCACAATCATGCAGACTATGCTGAAGGACTCTGTAGGCGTGCTGTATACGTGTGTGGGGTTTGCGTTTGGTGTTTCTAACAGTGCATTTCAACAGTCGCGGTGTCTGATGTGTGTGTTTTTGTGTCGCGTTTATACTTCATGAGCAGAGAATGGCGTGTTCTCGTCATGTAGCCTTAGAACCTTCTCCAGTAGAGGTGGGTTGTGTCAGAGCTCCCGAGCTGCCCCGTGGGGTCGCGTCTGAACTCTGACCTCGCCGTAGACGATAAGGCTAATGAAGTGACTACAGAACACTCATATCGCCCTACTGGGTCAACTATCAACCTCTAGAATAACTCCTGTTCAGTGTCGGACGCTGTAGTGTCGAGGAAACGGCTCCCAACGTCGGCTTATTGATTTAATTAATTGAGACAAACAGTTTATCAAAGGTAAATCGGAGATCCTTAATGATGCCAAACTGGCGAGATCAGACTGATTTGCCGTGTCCTTCTAGAGCCGTGAGCGTGTCGTAACGGCTCTCTGGGCCTGTCAGAGGATCGTCAAAGTGAGAGCAGAATGTTTCCCTGTTGAGCTAAATGGATGAACCGGTTGACAGCGTCTGCGCTTGCGCCAACGGTTTCCGCACCACGGACAGCGACGCGTGAGTTTCCTGCTCCGCGCCCGACCATACGGCTGTTCCTCGCTGGCGTTCTGACTGTAATCAGTCATGAATTATGTACCGAGAGGGGAGACGGGCTGATTGTGTGCATATTGAAACTCTTGAGTCCTGATTAAAATAGAGAGAACAGTGGCAGCCAAAGACGTTTTCCGAATGAACGCGCTCAGAATGTATCACAGGCTCCCAGTGCGACAGTGAGTGCGAAATATTTTAAGCGGGAAACTTGTGACATAATTTGGCGTCGCATCACACGCAATATCTCTATTTGCCAACACACCCTCGATGTTACACATCAAAATCGTATCTGATATGAACACTGATATGGACACAACATGGATTTTATTGGCCCTTAAATGCCCATGTTTTAATTCCCCACGTTGACCATGTGTAGTGTTAGGTAGTTGACCATGTAGTGTTAGGTAGTTGTATGGTACAGTGCGTCATATGAGGAAACAGCTAACTGCTCTTATGCAAACAACCTCCCACAGTCATAGAGCTCACTCACCCCAACACCACTCTTCTGCAGAATGTCTTACTCTAATTGTCTTGCCTTATCAAGTCGCACAGGCAATAACCTATACCGTGTGTGTGTGTGTGTGTGTGTGTGTGTGTGTGTGTGTGTGTGTGTGTGTGTGTGTGTGTGTGTGTGTGTGTTGATAACATGAAATACATTAAATGTTGATTCTCAATGGAAAATGAACAATACACATCTATAATCAATAGCCACTTGTCAGGTAACTACTGTTCGGTATTAACAACTATGGTTCCATTAACACAGTGTACAATACTTGAATGATAATGTCTGTCTGGTGATGACGATAATGTCTGATAATGATAATGATAATGTCTGTTCGATAATGATAATAATGTTTGTTTTGAGTGTGAGGGGTTTCCTGCTGTGGCTTCCTGAACTGCAGCCTCTGTAAGTTCAAAGGTCAGCCTGTCAGCTGTGGTAAGCCATCCGTACGACACTATGATTTTCTCTAAAGTTGGAGGGTATGAAGGAACAGATCCTAATCCTGTCTGGGAGTCCCTCCTGAGGGAGATGTGTAATACAGGGGAGGCTGGTGGAGGTAGAAATCGGAGGATGGGCTCATTGTAACTCATGGAATGGAATGAGGAATGGTATCAAACACACGTGACCTCATTCCATTCCATGTATTCCAATGAGGCCGTCCTCCGATGTCTACCTCCGCCAGCCTCCCCAGGCATGATATCTGACCCTGCTCCTCCGTCCCCTCCTCCTCTCACCGTCAGCATGCTTGGTTTGGCTATGCCAGGTTGTCACAGGGTCTAGATGCTCGTAAGGTCTTATCATATTGATATAAAGATATATTTTTCTATTGAGATAACAAATTCTACATGTGTATGTAGTTTGTACAGTATTTCCTGTTTGTTTTAGTCATGTCAACAACTCATTTTGTCTTAAAGGAAACTTCAACTGTGTCTTGTTCAAAAGATTTAGAAATGTATTCAAGGAATGATTGTTTTCATAAATGACACTAAAAGATCACAAACCGATTGGGGCGTCTGTTTGCTTTATCAACATGGGTCAGTCTGCTGAGGTGTTCTACATGGGTCACATGGGTCAGTCTGCTGAGGTGTTCTACATAAGGGACATGGGTCAATTAGGGGGTAGGAGGTAGGGATTAGGGGCTAGGAGGTAGGGACTAGGGGATAGGAGGTAGGGACTAGGGGATAGGAGGTAGGGACTAGGGGATAAGAGGTAGGGACTAGGGAGTAGGAGGTAGGGACTAGGGGGTAGGAGGTAGGGACTAGGGGAAACGAGGTAGGGACTAGGGGATAGGAGGTAGGAACTAGGGGGTAGGAGGTAGGGACTAGGAGATAGGGACCAGGGGTTAGGAGGTAGGGACTAGGGGGTAGGAGGTAGGGACCAGGGGATAGGAGGTAGGGACCAGGGGGTAGGAGGTAGGGACTAGGTGGTAGGAGGTAGGGACCAGGAGGTAGGGACCAGGAGGTAGGAGGTAGGGACCAGGGGGTAGGAGGTAGGGGCTAGGAGGTAGGGACTAGGAGGTAGGAGGTAGGGACTAGGAGATAGGGACCAGGGGTTAGGAGGTAGGGACTAGGGGGTAGGAGGTAGGGACCAGGAGGTAGGGACCAGGGGGTAGGAGGTAGGGACTAGGGGATAGGAGGTAGGGACTAGGAGGTAGGGTCTAGGGGGTACTAGGTAGGGACTAGGAGGTAGGAGGTAGGGACTAGGAGTTATAGGGTGATTGGAGCTCAGTCCTCTGTTGGTCAGTTGCTCCATCACATGATCACATGGGTCCTGGCACAGTGCATGATGGGACAGATGGAGGCTCAGTGGGAGGAGCTGAGAGAGCTGCCTTGGAGGGGATGATATTTATCTTTCTGCTGAATATTTACCTATCAAATCAAAGCTCAGATTACGACATTCAGCCCACTAACATAGATACAACATATCTATTTTGACGCACGTGTAAATCTAGTTAGTAATACAAGGTTCCATTACCATCTGGGGAGCAGAAGTCTGTAAAAACAACCATTCAACATTACAACCACACTACTGATACACATAGTTGGAGAGAGAGAAGGGAGGGAGGAGAGAGAGGAAAGAGAATGAGATGAACAGATGGCTTCACAGGGTAGGTAGTGGTCAAACACTCCTCACTAAACACACTCACACACACACACACACACACACACACACACATACCTATACCCACACACACACACACTATTCCACACTGAGAGCCATTGTACAATTGGCTATTCATCATCATATCCCAATGTCACAGTATCACAGTGTTACCAGGTCAGATAACATACTGTACAATAAACATGACATGTGATGTAACCACGGCAACACACAGTTTTAGTTCATTTTATTAGTTTGTCACACATGCATATTGTCCTACGTCTGATAGAATAGACAGTCATTTCATATCTACACACCCACATCTTCATTTGACAAACAGTGTTACAAAATTCTATACAACAATGGATATTAAAACACTGCAGTAGTAGTGATACAGATGAGCAGAAGAACCCTGGGTCAACGTTCAGCATCAGTGCCACCGGACTGGGGACACACACCGTGCATTTTCCCTTTAAAAGAACCAGTCTGTCAGGAATGAGAAATCATAAACAGCAAGGCGTTGAGAAAGATAGTCCTCTCTTTCCCTGGCGCACACACACAGGCGCGCGCACACGCACACACACACACACACACACACACACGCACGCACACACGCACACGCACGCACACACACACAGGCACGCGCACACACGCACACAATATGAGTAAAACAAGTTAAAAAAAATACCAAAAATAATTGACAGATGAGTCTGTCTTTCACAGTAGTCAACCACCTAATGTTACATATTATGTAAATCAAAAACAAGCACTTGTGTCACACACTGTCA
>NC_139656.1:30384598-30387098 GCF_951799395.1 Argentina silus | reverse complement strand
AGGGAGAGAGAGATGGAGGGAGGGAGGGAGAGAGATGGAGGGAGGGAGAGATGGAGGGAGGGAGAGAGAGATGGAGGGAGGGAGAGAGATGGAGGGAGGGAGGGACAGATGGAGGGAGGGAGAGAGATGGAGGGAGAGAGAGAGAGAGGGAGGGAGGGAGGGAGGGAGAGATGGAGGGAGGGAGAAAGAGGTGGAGGGAGAGAGAGATGGAGGGAGGGAGAGAGATGGAGGGAGGGAGGGAGAGAGAGATAAAGGGAGGGAGAGAGAGATAGAGTGGGAGGAAAGGAGTGAGAGATGGAAGGAGGTAGACAGTCCGAGAGCCAATACACACACACACACACGCACACACACACACACACACACACACACACACACACACACACGCACACACACACACACACACACACCTTTTGTCTGCGTTTCTCCTTCCTCTTGTTCTCGGTGGCCTGCAGCATCTTCTCCTTCCACAGGATGAAGAAGTAGGAGGGGTCCGTGTAGAACTTCAGTCCATCCTTCTTATCATCCCTGCAACACACACACACACACACACACCATATCAGACACTGTGTGTGTGTGTGTGTGTGTGTGTGTGTGTGTGTGTGTGTGTGTGTGTGTGTGTGTGTGTGTGTGTGTGTGTGTGTGTGTAGGAGCTGAGGATATTGGATATAGGATAGGATATAGGAGACTGACCAATAGGGAATGAGGATGTTAGAGACTGACCTATAGGGACTGAGGATGTTAGAGACTGACCAATAGGGAATGAGGATGTTAGAGACTGACCAATAGGGACTGAGGATGTTAGAAACTGACCAATAGGGACTGAGGATGTTGAGGGACTGACCTATAGGGACTGAGGATGTTGAGGGACTGACCTATAGGGACTGAGGATGTTGAGGGACTGACCTATAGGGACTGAGGATGTTGAGGGACTGACCTATAGGGACTGAGGATGTTGAGGGGTGGAGGTTTGTCACAGCGGTGGTACATCTCCATGACAGGGTTGAGGATGGAGTTGCGGGACACCACCTGCTGGTCCTGGATGGTACTGCTCTTAAACGCCTTCCTCATGTTGATGTCCTGCAGGGAGACTGGAGGCAGAGGGGACACAGTCAACACTACACCCTACACACCAGCCCCTACACACTAGCCCCTACACCCTACACACCAGCCCCTACACACTAGCCCCTACACCCTACACACTAGCCCCTACACCCTACACACCAGCCCCTACACACGACACACTTAACCCCCCCCCCCCTACCCTCCTCCACAGTAGAGTCCAGCCCCCTCCCCACCCTCCTCCACAGTAGAGTCCAGCCCCCTCCCCACCCTCCTCCACAGTAGAGTCCAGCCCCCCCTCCACCCACCCTCCTCCACAGTAGAGTCCAGCCCCCCCTCCACCTACCCTCCTCCACAGTAGAGTCCAGCCCCCCCTCCACCTACCCTCCTCCACAGTAGAGTCCAGCCCCCCTCCACCTACCCTCCTCCACAGTAGAGTCCAGCCCCCCCCCCCCTCCACCTACCCTCCTCCACAGTAGAGACCAGCCCCTCCCCCTTCACCTACCCTCCTCCACAGTAGAGTCCAGCCCCCCCCCCCTCCACCTACCCTCCTCCACAGTAGAGACCAGCCCCTCCCCCTTCACCTACCCTCCTCCACAGTAGAGTCCAGCCCCCCCCCTCCACCTACCCTCCTCCACAGTAGAGACCAGCCCCTCCCCCTTCACCTACCCTCCTCCACAGTAGAGTCCAGCCCCCCCCCTCCACCTACCCTCCTCCACAGTAGAGTCCAGCCCCCCCCCCTCCACATACCCTCCTCCACAGTAGAGTCCAGCCCCCCCCCCTCCACCTACCCTCCTCCACAGTAGAGACCAGCCCCTCCCCCTTCACCTACCCTCCTCCACAGTAGAGTCCAGCCCCCCCCCTCCACCTACCCTCCTCCACAGTAGAGTCCAGCCCCCCCCCTCCACCTACCCTCCTCCACAGTAGAGTCCAGCCCCCCCCCCCCCCCCCCCCTTCACCTACCCTCCTCCACAGTAGAGTCCAGCCCCCCCCCCCCCCCCCCCCTTCACCTACCCTCCTCCACAGTAGAGTCCAGGCCCCCCCCCCCCCCTCCACCTACCCTCCTCCACAGTAGAGTCCAGCTGGGTGACTTTAACAGCCAGCAGGTCCACTCTCTCCTGCAGACCGTTCATGCGGAGATAGAAGCTGTTGGCCTCGTTGAACAGCTCCCCAAAGATGTCCTCCGCATGGCGACCTGCAACACAACCAAATACAATCAAATACAATCAAATACAATAGAACAGAACAGAACAGAACAATAGAATAGAATAATACAGGACAGGACAGAACCCAACACAACCCAGACGACCAGAACAATAGAACAGAACAGACCAAAACAATAGAACAGACCAGACCAGACCAGACCAGACCAGAACAGAACAGAACAGAACAGAACAGAACAGAACAGAATAGACCAGACCAGACCAGACCAGAATAGACC
>NC_139656.1:30377098-30379598 GCF_951799395.1 Argentina silus | reverse complement strand
ACGCATGCACACGCACACACACACACACACTCACACACACACACCACCCACACCACCACCACAGACACACATACACACACACACCAACCTCCACAGTCATGGGAAGAAGGCTGATTTATGAGTGGAAACCATAGCAACGCCTCCGCTGTGGAGCTAGCTAACATGACTGTGACTCCAGGCTCATCTCAGACCTCTTTACATAATATCTGTCTTCACAACTACAGACAGACAGACAGACACGGACAGACACAGACAGACAGACAGACAGACAGACAGACAGACAGACAGACAGACAGACAGACAGACAGACAGACAGACAGACATCTAAGCATATTGTGGTTAAGTCGACGATCCATATTCTTGTGGTCAATCTCCCAGGGTCAGTAAGGCTAACCCCTAGTGCGTCAGCGCCTCTAGTGGTATGTATGTACTGTATGACCTATAGCAGCTAGTCTACAGTAGGTCTGTATGGCCTATAGCAGCTAGTCTACAGTAGGTCTGTATGACCTATAGCATCTAGTCTGCAGTAGGTCTGTATGGCCTATAGCAGCTAGTCTACAGTAGGTCTGTATGACCTATAGCAGCTAGTCTACAGTAGGTCTGTATGGCCTATAGCAGCTAGTCTGTAGTAGGTCTGTATGACCTATAGCAGCTAGTCTACAGTAGGTCTGTATGACCTATAGCAGCTAGTCTACAGTGGGTCTGTATGGCCTATAGCAGCTCGTCTGCAGTAGGTCTGTATGACCTATAGCAGCTCGTCTACAGTAGGTCTGTATGACCTATAGCAGCTAGTCTGCAGTAGGTCTGTATGGCCTATAGCAGCTAGTCTGCAGTAGGTCTGTATGGCCTATAGCAGCTAGTCTACAGTAGGTCTGTATGGCCTATAGCAGCTAGTCTGCAGTAGGTCTGTATGGCCTATAGCAGCTAGTCTACAGTAGGTCTGTATGACCTATAGCATCTAGTCTGCAGTAGGTCTGTATGGCCTATAGCAGCTAGTCTACAGTAGGTCTGTATGACCTATAGCAGCTAGTCTACAGTAGGTCTGTATGGCCTATAGCAGCTAGTCTGTAGTAGGTCTGTATGACCTATAGCAGCTAGTCTACAGTAGGTCTGTATGACCTATAGCAGCTAGTCTACAGTGGGTCTGTATGGCCTATAGCAGCTAGTCTGCAGTAGGTCTGTATGACCTATAGCAGCTCGTCTACAGTAGGTCTGTATGACCTATAGCAGCTAGTCTGCAGTAGGTCTGTATGGCCTATAGCAGCTAGTCTGCAGTAGGTCTGTATGGCCTATAGCAGCTAGTCTACAGTAGGTCTGTATGGCCTATAGCAGCTAGTCTGCAGTAGGTCTGTATGGCCTATAGCAGCTAGTCAATAGGTAATCTATGAAGTCAGAAGGGATATGTGTTGCAGAGACGTCCTCGCTACCTCTGACTACAGTAAAATAGGAACCCATGACGTCAGCGGAGCCGGGCTGAGGATTACGTCATAGCTGGAGCAGCGCAGGCATGTGACAGAAGCGGAGTGAACAGGTGTTCCTACTACACAGGCGCACACTGTCTACTCACCCGTTAACGTGAAGGGGAAATCAATACATCGATTGGCTAGTATGGACGCGTTTAAAATAGGTTGTTTGGTAGTACAGCTCCACGCTTTGTCTGTGATTAGTGGCGAACATGTCCGTTTATGACACAGGGGGAATATCTGTCTCCGATACTTTTCTTCATTTCTCTTTCTTATTCAGACGTTTCTCGTGATAAAGATGAAATGAAATGCAATAATAAGTCACCTCGGCCAATTTTCTGTATTTTTCGATCAACAATGATTGCATGTTGCAAAGGCTGTTATCATGCAATATAATAATGCATTCATTCATATCAGACAGCAATAAATCGAGGAAGCTTAGAATGATACCGATAAACCCACTTACCACTTATATGTTGTTATATGTTGTCTCTCAATAAAGACTTGATTTTTATCTCCTGTCGTTGTCTGTATCGGCAGCTATTGAGTCATCACGCATGGAGCGGGTCGAATGCGTAGTAGCGTGCGACCGTCATTACCGATGCATTACCGATGCATTACCGGAGTGCCACGGAGAATGGAGGACGAGGCTGAGTCCCGAATTCATGTCTCCGTCTGCATGTGTGTTTCCTTGGCAGCGTCGGCTGTCCTCGGAGGACGCTCTGCAGCAGCGGAACCACGGCGCATGCGTGCACGGGGCGCACAGGGACCTCCACCCTGCGCCCCAAAGATCCTCGGAATCAGAACCGGGTCCAGTTCGGGGACATGTGTGACACGTATGACAGTCGTGGGCCGTGGCTAACCTGTCTAATAGCCTCGTGGACGGCGGGATGTGTAATTAGAACGGCCTAAGACATCTAGCACCCAACAGGCTGACACCATGTGTACTGATGGTGTTCAGGGAGGGGGGGTGGTGCTGTGGAATCTGTGGGAACCGGGTCTTGAATAGAGGGGGGGGGGTGGGTTGAGAACGTGTG
>NC_139656.1:30349598-30374598 GCF_951799395.1 Argentina silus | reverse complement strand
AGGGTTAGGACTACGGTTATTCTAAAGTTTAGGGTTAGGACTAGGGTTAGTCTAAGGTTTGGGGTTAGGGTAAAGGTTAGGGCAAGGGTTAGGTTTACGACTAGGGTTAGTATAAAGTTTAGGGTTAGGGCTAAGGATGGCTTGGCTTGTAGAGCGAAGCACTAAAACTTCTGCCTTCTCTGGCTCCCAACGACAGAGTGGTTGATGTAATGGCGGTTTCTAACAGCAGGGGGCACTCTGTGCTTTTGAATCTTGAATCCAGGGTAAATCAAGGTCTGTGTAAACGGTGATGAGAAGATAAATACTGGGAAATGTTTTCTGGCATTTGACCGTCATCTCTGTGGGAATGAGGCCTACATGGTAGCAGCTTTAGCATTAATGCAGTATTAGCATCAGAGTACAGGGTGGAGGAATGGGAACTATTAATCTCTGTGTCTGATGCACAGCTGCGGGCGTCCAGTTTGGCAGTTCTTTAAATTAAAGTCATGTGGAACAGTGCTGTGTCACCCTCTTACCAATCTGACCATAATATCTGGAGATCATTAGAAGGGAATGTATCATATCTAACATGAGAAACGGCACATTCATACATTTGATAAGAAGTTGAGTTGTTGGGAGTCTGTTTGGAATCAATCAATCTTTCTTGTAAAATGTCACAACGTTTTGCCCATACGTAATTGTCGTTTGTTGTATGAGGGCTGCGGTCTCTGCCCTCCTCCCACGCTATCATAGCATGGGAACGTGTGGTTGTGGTTGCCTCCCCCGGTCTCTCTCCCGGGTCCCCCGGTCTCCCCCTTCCTCCTCCTTCCACGAGTTAAATGAGAATTATACAACAATTCAGATCAGTGGAGAAACGAAGGCATATAGATCATGGCTCCTCCAAACACAAGGGACGCACCGTTCAAATTATCAGTAACGATGATGGTTGCCGTTGTGCTCGTACAACAGGCGGCGTCGGCTACGGGACTCCTCGTCTTCTTGAACGTGTCGTTAGCGCAGGTAAGGCGGGTCGGTCTCATTACGACAGCCGTTGACCTGACGATCACAAAACCTTCTCTCCGTTTTTCTACAAGTGAAGACAATAGTCTATCTTTCTTTCTAGAAGTGAAGACAATAGTCTATGCTTCTTTCTAGAAGTGAAGACAATAGTCTATGCTTCTTTCTAGAAGTGAAGACAATAGGCTATCCTTCTTTCTAGATATGAAGACAATAGGCTATCCTCTTGTTGCATGATGCATTCTGTTCTATGCTAAAGTAGGTGACAGGAACGTGCTGTTTCAGAGAAATATTTATAATATCGAATACATATATAGAGAGAGGGGGGGGAGACAACTAAATACATTTGGACTGAGTGGTGAAGTCTGTCTCCAGACTGAGTAAATTAATTTAATCTTGTTCAATTTAGTGTGTTGCTGGTAGTATTGCTGTGGCTATCCTGCCTGAAGCCCTGGGACCTAGTTTTTGTTGAAAACAATCTGCTTGAAACCAATTGCTGTGAATCTCCAGTGGGAGGGGCTGAAACTTCTCTGCAATGTATTAAAGTCCCTACTCAGCTTTGACTAGAACTAAATACATTTGGAGTGAGTGGTGAAGTTTGTCTGGTCCTGATCGATAGGTGGGAGGGGCTGCAACCCTGCTTGTCATCAGAAATCACAGAATCTGCATTTCTATCCTGACGGTCAAAGAGCGACAGCCTCTGCGACAATCTCCTGACACGAAGACGAAGTAGCAGCTCACCGGTAGCAGCTCACATCAGATTCAAGTCCCTGGTGCTCGCCTACCGGGCAGCAAAGAGAACAGCCCCTCCCCACTTGCAAGCAATGATCAGCTCCCAAACCCCCCCTGCCCAATCACTCTTCCACCTCGGCTGGCCTCCTGGCACCGCTGCCTCTACATGGATGCAGCAGTCACGTTATTCGGTCACGCCTTTGTACTGTCCTGGCGCCCTGCTGGTGGAACAAGCTTCCCACTGCAGTCAGGACTGCAGAGACACTACCCATCTTCCAGCGTATACTGAAGACCCATCTCTTCAGGCTACATCTTGACTGTCCCTCCTAAAGACCTCTTCATCCCCACTACCCCCCTGTACAGTTTCTGTACTGTACATAAACATAAAAAAAAGTAATTCTTCCTTCTTCTAGCATTGTGACTGCCAATGGCCCCTGGTCCTAGCATAGATTTGTTTTTCTGATGACTGATGTATAGATGATTCACTTACTTGTATAAATGTACTTGTTGTAAGTTGCTTTGGATAAAGGCATCTGCTAAATGTGTAAAAAGTAAAAAAGGGAGGGAGGGAGAGAGAATTTATTATTATTATTATTATTATAAACTGAGCAGTGTCATATTGTGCCATGCCATCAGTCTCAAAAGTCAGCTAAATTATCTGTGTCTTCTCAATGTTATCAAACTGTTGTACTGAGTTTTCAATGTTTGTTGATGAAAAGTGAAACGATTCTCCTGCATGGTCTTTATCTACATGATAACAGAAGCTGTACTGTGAAAGAGACTGTGCACACTAAAGCTGTCAGGGTTGATCAGTGTACTCATTATAATGGTCATGTAATCTCTCTCTCTCTCTCTCTCTCTCTCTCTCTCTCGTCATAGCCTGTTGGCAGCAGAAACAAAGGCCCAGTCAGAACTATAGGCCTCCTGTAGCCTATACAGCTCAGGGACGTGATGGTGAGGGACAGGGACATAATAATAATATATAATATGCCATTTAGCTGACGCTTTTATCCAAAGCGTCTTACATTGCAGTGAGTGCATACATTTCAGTATATATGGTCCCAGCAGGAATCAAACCCACAACCTTAGCGTTGTTAGCGCCATGCTCTACCAACTGAGCCACAGAGGACCACGGGACAGTTGAGGAGGTGGTGGAGAGGGACATGGATAGTTGAGGACGTTCTGATGAGGGACAGGGACAGTTGGGGTATGCTTTAGAGGGACAGGGATAGTTGAGGACGTGGACAGGGACAGTTGAGGACGTTCTGATGAGGGACAGGGACAGTTGAGAACGTGAGGGACAGGGACAGTTGGGGTATGCTTTAGAGGGATAGGGATAGTTGAGGACGTGGACAGGGACAGGGACAGTTGTGTTATCTTTCTGCCACCCAAGGAGAGCTGTGTGTTGGAGCCTGTCTGATAGCAGTGTTCTGGGATCACAGACAGACATGGTTCTGGGATGTCGGCCATTATTGTCTTCTCTCAGCTTGTCATGTAGGAAGACATGCAGCTCCAGCTGTCTGACTCACAACACACATGGCAGTGGGTATAGAAAACAGCAGGAATCTCTCTCTTTCTCTCTGTTAATGTGTGTGTGTGTGTGTGTGTGTGTGTGTGTGTGTGTGTGTGTGTGTGTGTGTGTGTGTGCGTGTGCGTGTGTGTGTTGGTCAGGTAAGGAGTCTGGAGCTAGCAGAGGAGCTGAAGTGTCTGAGTCTCCTCAACACCATGGAGACAGACCAGGAAGTCCCTGACGCCATGGCAACAGAACAGGATGTCCCTGATGCTCTGGTCCAGAAGTTAGGAGAACCCTGCGTCCGACTGGCCAAGGGAATCACAGCCTACATCACCAAGGTAACTACAGCTAGCCTGCCCTACATCACCAAGGTAACTACAGCTAGCCTCTCAGCCTATATCACCAAGGTAGCTACAGCTAGCCTGCCCTATATCACCAAGGTAACTACAGCTAGCCTGCCCTATATCACCAAGGTAACTACAGCTAGCCTGCCCTATATCACCAAGGTAACTACAGCTAGCCTGCCCTACATCACCAAGGTAACTACAGCTAGCCTGCCCTACATTACCAAGCTGTAGAGAGAGATCAGAGATCAGGGCTAAATTACAAACACATTCAGAGTGTTGCCCTGCCGTGTGACTCTTGGTTCAGAACCTCAGATAAATATATATACATCAACTTCCTCTCTGACGCGTCATCACCCTCGTCATCATCATCTTCTTCATGTTGTTGTTTATCGAGAGATAATCTCTCCGGATGTGAGCTCCTCTCACCAAACAAACTCTGCTCTTCATACCAGCAGACCTCAGCAGTGCCTCTGATGGCGCCTGGAGCTTTTGGAGTGGGGCTGTGGTACTAATGGAGTCAAGCTGTTAGAGGTGTCCTGCCAGGAAAGATAGAGTCACTCTGGTCCCCTTCCCTGAGACCAGAGTGAAGGGAAGGGAAGGAGGAGGAGGAGGAGGAGGAGGAGGAGGAGAGGGGGGGGGGGCGCGGGTTGAGAACCAGCATGAGTACTGTATACCACTCTGACAGGGTGTTTGTTTGTATTTGTATTTCAGGTGACTGAGAGGATAATCTCCAAACACACCTTTAAAGGTAATCATCCTTCCACCATCATCAGATATTTCGTCCTTTAATCTCTCAAATCCCAAAATGTGTGTGTCTGTGTGTCGTGTGCAGCCAACTCATAGCCTGTGAGTGAAGGAGAATGCAATACTGTTTCTTAGTATCATGTCCTGACCTGACCCCCCCCCCCAACCCCCCCAGAGCCGAGGGTCCAGCCTCGTCTGAAGGCTGAAGGAGCTGGGAACCACAAGCCCTCTGCTCACCTCACACTACGAGACAACGGCTTACAAGGTATGTACACTGCCGTGTGTGTGTGTGTGTGTGTGTGTGTGTGTGTGTATAAAAACACACTGCCAATATCAAACATGTGGAAATGTTTTAGGTGGGGCAGGTTCAGGCCCCATCTCCCAACCCTCAGGCCCCATCTCTCACTCTCACACACACACACTGCCCGGCCCCTCAGCCCCCCCCCCAAGCCCCATCTCCCTGGCCCGTCACGCCCCATCCCCCCCCCCCCCCCCCCCCATCAGCCCCCATCTCCCGGGCCCCTCAGGTAGTTATCAAGCCTCTCGGAATGTCAGAATGACTCATAGTTATGACTATGACTAACCCTAACAAACTTACAGCTCAGAGCAGGCAGTGGGAGTGTGTTATCAAGCTTGCCCAAACTCTGAGCCACGAGTAGGACCAATTCTTATGAATTTATTTCTTCTCGATTTGACAACATTTTGATGACGTTCATTATAGTTTGCTCCCATCTCGGGTTTGCTTCAAACATTGAATATCCAATGCAGTCGTAGTGGCACACTATGAATTAAAACAATAATAATAATGACAATGATAACAACAACAGCAAGTAAATGAACATAATGCATGATTGATACCTTTTGTTCAACTTGAGGGTAAATCATGTTTCTGGTTTATTTTTTTTATTTTTTATCATCACAATAACATAGTTGTACTACAATACCCTATCATGTTTTTTCATGACGGCTAAGGTTGTTACGTTACGCCGACATGCATGAAGACAGATGGTTGACGGATAATTTGAAGTTGAGTGGCGGGGAAATCAATCAAATCTTCGTGAGATGTGGTGCTGTAACGAATGACTGTTGGAGTTATTGTGCTGTTAACGGTTGTCTGTGATGGACCCAAATCGTCGCTCATGCACTGGCTGCATGTTCCCTGTTGCCAGAAAAGCACAGGGATGATTTTCATTTCTCCAGGGAGCGCAAAAGACCTTCCCGTAAGTGGGAAAGACAACGCTGCCATCCCTATCCAACCGGAGCTGTGCGTTTGTAAAACGTCTGTCCTATCCCGAAATGGGTGTGCATTGTGCATGCAGCCATCTGTCGGTAACTCATGGCCTACTCATAACGAGTGAGAACACCTCGAGGACTACTACATACTTGCTGAGTTATGACTGTTACGTCTATATTAATATGCAGAAAAGTAGAAGCGTAGATGCGTCACTCTCTGAATGTTTGAGAACTTACGAGCTGTTTCCTACTCTGAGAGGCTTGATGACTAATTGTCCTGTTAGTTATCCCCCCACTAGGACAGACATGTCTAACCCCCTCCTCTCCTCCACCAGTCCTGTTCTAACACCCTCCCTCCTCCCCCAGGCCCCATCTCCCCGGCCCCCCAGAGAGACCTCCACCAGTCCTGTTCTAACCCTGTCCCCCCCCCCCCCCCCCCCCCTCCCTCCTCCCCCAGGCCCCATCTCCCCGGCCCCCCAGGGAGACCTCCACCAGTCCTGCCGCCACCCGGTCCATTCCTGGGGCAACCAGAGCTTCAACGCCCACCTCCACAACATGACGCTGTCCAACGGGCGTATCCGCGTCCCCCGCCCCGGCCGCTACTTCCTGTATGCCCAGATGTACTTCCGCTACGCCACCCCGGGCCAGGAGAGGGCATCCCCCCACCACCACCACCACCACCACCACAGAGCCAGCGTCAGCCACCAGCTGGTCTCGTGTGTGTACAAGAAGACGTCGTACGCCAGGCCTATACAGCTGCTAAAGGGGGTGGCGACGCGGGGCTGGTCGCCGGACTCGGACCACGCCCTCCTGTCCGTCTACCAGGGGGGGCTGTTCCACCTGCGGGGGGGCGACGAGATCTTCGTCTCCGTGTCGACAGCGACCGCCGTGCACGTCGAGGACTCGTCCAGCTACTTCGGAGCGTTCAGGTTTGACCCCTGACGACGACCCCTGACCCTCTCACACAGGAGCCTCAGAGAGGACACGACACAGTATACCACAGGGGAGGCTGGCGGAGGTAGAAATCGGAGGTTTGAATCCGTTCCATGCATTACAATGAGGCCTACCTCCACTGGTACATCTTAGAGGGGCCTGGACTATAACAAGGAGAGAGTCCATAGACCACACATGTACAGTGCATTCAGAAAGTATTCAGACCCCTTCACTTTTTACACATTTGTTACGTTACAGCCTTATATTAAAATGGATCCTATTCATTTTTTCCCCTCATCAATCTACACACAATACCCCATAATGACAAAGCGAAAACAGTTTTTCAGAAATGTTTGCTGATTTATTAAAAATAAAAAACTGATATCACATTTACAGTATTCAGCCCCTTTGCTATCACACTCGAAATTGAGCTCAGGTGCATCCTGTTTCCATTGATCATCCTTGAGATGTTTCTACAATTTGATAGGAATCCACCTGTGATAAATTCAATTGATTGGACATGATTTGGAACGGCACACACCTGTCTATGTAAGGTCCCACAGTTGACAGTGCATGTCAGAGCAAAAACCAGGCCATGAGGTCGAAGGAATTGTCCGTAGACCTCCAAGACAGGATTGTGTCAAGGCACAGATCAGGGGAACGGTAGAAAAACATTTCTGCAGTATTGAAGGTCCCCAAGAACACAGTAGCCTCCTTCATTCTTAAATGGAAGAAGTTTGGAACCACCAATACTCTTCCTAGAGCTGGCTGCCCGGCCAAACTGAGCATTAGGGGGAGAAGGGCCATCGTCAGGGAGGTGACCAAGAACCCAATGGTCACTGTGACAGAGCTCCAGAGTTCCTCTGTGGAGATGGGAGAACCATCTCTGCAGCACTCCACCAATCAGGCCTTTATGGTAGAGCCAGACGGAAGCCACTCCTCAGTAAAAAAGCACATGACAGCCTGCTTGGAGTTTGCCAAAAGGCACCTAAAGGACTCTGACCATGAGAAACAAGATTCTCTGGTCTGATGAAACCAAGATTGAACTCTTTGGCCCGAATGGCAAGTGTCACGTCTGGAGAAAACCAGGCACTGCTCATCACCTGGGCAATACCATCCCTACGGTGAAGCATGGTGGTGGCAGCATCATGCTGTGGGGATGTTTTTCAGCGGCAGGGACTGGGAGACTATTCAGGATCGAGGGAAAGATGAGCGGAGCAAAGTACAGAGAGATCATTCATGAAAACCTGCTCCAGAGCACTCAGGACCTCAGACTGGGGCGAAGGTTCACCTTCCAACAGGACAATGACCCAAAGCACACAGCCAAGACAACGCAGGAGTGGCTTCGGGACAAGTCTCTGAATGTCCTTGAGTGGCCCAGCCAGAGCCCGGACTTGAACACGATCAAACATCTCTGGAGAGACCTGAAAATAGCTGTGCAACAATGCTCCCCATCCAACCTGACAGAGCTTGAGAGGATCTGCAGAGAAGAATGGGAGAAACTCCCCAAATACAGGTGTACCAAGCTTGTAGCATCATACCCAAGAAGACTTGGGGCTGTAATCACTGCCAATGGTGCTTCCACAAAGTACCGAGTAAAGGGTCTGAATACTTATGTAAATGTGATATTTCAGTTTTTTATTTTTAATAAATTAGCAAACATTTCTAAAAACCTGTTTTCGCTTTGTCATTATGGGGTATTGTGTGTAGATTGATGAGGGGAAAAAATGTAATCCATTTTAGAGTAAGGCTGTAACATAACAAAATGTGGGGGGGTCTGAATACTTTCCAAATGCACTGTATGTTATATATATGATTACTCTACTCCGCTATATTGACTTTCAGGATGAACTCTGACTGCAGCAGAGAGTCTGTACTGTCTACTACTGCTGCAACACAAGTCTGTGGTGAGAGCAGCTGACTTCATTGATTGTTCAGCCCCATGTTGGCTTCCTTGACTTTCACTAGCAGTCTTCCCACAGCAGGGCTTACGCCGTGTGTAACGCCATTTCTGCTTTATTGGGATAGAGCAGCCTTGGCACACACTGGCAGTGCTGTGGAAAAGTGGCTGTTGACACCTCAGTGGTCCTCATGTTGACAGACACCAGTAGCAGACCTCTTCAAAGGCGAATGCGAAGCCTAGAATCAAGACTAGACATTGACAGCTATCTTGTGTCTGCACAAATAATGCGTCAGAACGCAGCTGACTAATCAGAAACACCCATCAAGCAAGTCTGAAATAGGGGGACTATGTAAACAAAGTGTTGTTTTTAAAACGGTGAAACCAATATTTATACAAATACCCTCAAATAAAAACTGACAACCTGTACGCTAACCTCATAGTCAAAACTGTTGGGAGTATAGAGCCAAAAGAAGAAGAAAATGCTTCACTGTCCAAATACTTGCACTGTAGAATGGAGAGAATGTGAAGTACAGAGCCCCCTTGTGGTGGAAGAAACCAACTGCAGGAAGACTAGTGAATGTGCTGAGAACATGTTCAACCATTGTTTCCTTTCGACCATTGTGCGTGAAACAGAATGACAACAAAAACTGCCTAGTTAGTATTTATTCTGTCACTGCAAAATAGTACCAACAGGGTTAGTATAAAATACACTAATGGCTGTACACAACAAAAACACTGTACACACTTCACTTATAAACAGCATGTTGTGTGCTACCCATGCCTTACATGTCATACACAAATTGCACACTACCCTTCCACATGCACTAACAACGCTCATCTTTTACAGAAACACTTTTCTAAACATACAGACGAACATGTCCATGGTCCTCTGTGGCTCAGTTGTGGCCCATGAACGTGAAAGAAGAATGGTTAGACTAATAGTGTGCAACAACATGGCAAAAGAATGGAAACAATAAATTCAACACAGCATTTCATTACTCAATAGTGATACGGTTAAAGTTGACTTAGTTTCCAAAGGGAAGCAAGAAATACAGAAACCCATTAATCATTGCAATAAAAACCTATCTTACTTCATAAAGTGACGTTTTACTGAAGGCTACATACACCAACATGGGTTGGTGTATGTAGCCTTACACTTAGACTTACACTTAGAGTTATCCCAAGACTAGATTTACAGCTTGACTTTCATTCAACAGCCATAGGAACTTTGATTACAAGACTATAAGCTAAATTGCGCCCGGAAAAATCCATTAAATACAGATGCACTCATAATTCTGATTATTGCGCAATATCAAAACCCAGACATGACAAGACGCGCTGAGCATCTGAGCACCCCGAACGCTGTCCGAGCCATCCGTGCCCCAGAGTCGGATATATCCTGACACCGGACCACCGTAAACCCAGACTAGTGGTAACGTGGCTCGTCTGTATGAGAACTCAGCTCTAAATGTTTGGTCAGATGTCTAGGCTTCATTTCGTGGTATTATGTCTCGATAGAGATTGTTTGTGATGGTTTATTGTCTCAAATAACAGACAAATACACAAAGTTATAAGAGTAAGAGCCGCTGTCCATGACACTGTCATTATTGAGCCAATGTATCCAGAAACGCTAGAAACTCCCACGTCGATACAGCAGCGTTGATCAGACACGCAACAAACACTAACTCAGGAGAAGGTTCAACGTTGTTTTATTTCATAGCAAACTTGAAATGACAGGGGAATAAATTACTGATATTTCACATTACTGAATCTCCGTCTTCTCCTATACATAAAATGGTAGTGTTACAAAACCATCGCAGTTGGAATAAATCCATACAAACATATAATGACTGGATAATGCTACAATGTTACATCTTTAAAAACAAATAAACGGTGAGGAACGCTCTACATGTGGGGTGTTGTCAGGGTGAAATGGTTGTTGCTACGTGACCCGTCGAGTTGAGCCTTGGATAATAAACAAGAACAATACTACAGGACATATAAATAGTTCTGACTTGGTTTGAGAGTTCACACCTGTCCTTAAGAGGATAAGACATGTTATAGAGGATTCTAGCTTCATCATCATCATCATCACATCAGCCAACAGGTATCTGTTACAGGGTTTGAGAGAAGTGTCCATTTCTATACAACCTCTCTCTGAGGTGACGGTGGAGTGTAGTGATGTTTTCAGGTTTAAAACGAGTTCCGCTGCTGTCATGTTCTACAGCATAGTTGGTTATGTCCTGGAGTAATGAGATACAGGCATACAGGCTGTCTGTCAGGGGAGGCTGGTGGAGTGTGTTTCATACCATTCCATGCATAACAATGAGCCTGTCCTCCGATTTCTACCTCCACCAGCCTCTCCTGGAGTATGTACCACTGATCTACAGTATACATGTTATTAGTGTATATAGTCATGGCATGCACTTTGACTGTAGTAGAGCTGGGCGGCGCCCCATGGTGGTCATACAGGAGAACAACAGCATGCTTGTCTTAGTGGGGTGGTGGTGGTCTTGTGGGTGAACATGTGTCAGAGGTAAACCAGTAAAACATGCTCTAGACCACTGACTGGATCTCACATGTCTTTCCTCCATGCCTCGTCTACCCTCTCCTTGTCTCCTCACCTCCTCTCTCCTTGTCTCCTCACCTCCTCTCTCCTCCTCTCGGACTTTCACCTCCAATATGTTGTGAGGAGGCGACGCAAGGAGACAAGGAGGTAGGAGAGAGGACACGAGGAGAGAGGAGAGAGGACACGAGGAAAGGAGGAAAGACTGAGACTCAGCCGGTGTGTGTCTCTGGGAAGCCATCAAGCCACAAGACATCACCTTCAGGCCCGTGTTAGTAGCACACCTGTACTTGGTCAGGAGATTCAGAACCAGTTCATATGGAACGGTAGGTAAGACTTCACACCTGGGTTTAACCCAAACCTCTAGAAACAAACCTCTGTAGACAATAAAAGCATAGTGTAAAACACGTAGTGTAAAACAGCAGGGGGAAAGATCTCAACAGGTGAGTCTGACAGCCAGGTACAGGATCTCATTCATGATAGGAAGGTTGCAGGCAAACAGAGCGATCTCCATGGTGATATGTTTGATCTCATCAGGTTGAAGACGAGCAGATTGTCTGGGTGAGGAAGACCTGGCAGTGGTGTCTCTTTACATTCCAGATCTCGTCTCCTCCTCTCCTCCTGTCCTCCTCCCCTCTCCTCCAGTGCTACAGTTTGGATGGAGACATGGTCTCCCGGAATACTTCAACAGTGGCACCGCACCACCAGCTGGAGATGTAAATAGTGCAATGCAGTTGGCCTGGGTTAGGCCTGGGTTAGATCTGGGTCAGGCCGTGGTTAGATCTGGGGTCCACAGTGATGTCTGGATTAGATCTGTGTTCCACAGTCATGTCTGGGTCAGACCTGTGGCTCTGTGCTCCACAGTGCTGCCTGGCGCCAGCGTCAGTTGAAGAGGATGGAGTCGGGGTCTCGGTTAGCCATCTGGGCCATGTGCTTCAGGATGTCCTTCTTAGTGATGATGCCCAGCAAACGCCTACAAGAGGGACACACATCAGCACGGGTTAAGAATGATGACGAGGTATTTTCTAATGTGCCAAATACACCTGCCATTGCTGTTGTTGATTAAAGCCAAGGAGAGGTGACCACATTAGGAGTAGGCTGCTCATTCCATCTTTACATGGAGGAAGCCTTTTCTACAAAACTGTTACAATACCAGCCCCATGTTACACTCATTAGTGGCCTTGGCTTCAGGCGTCAGCTGGTAGTACTGGTATTTGGCAGCCTTGGACATGTGCACTACCTAACAGTACGTGGCCTGTGAATTGCCGGCCTCCCAAAGAAAAAAGCCAAGCAGCTTTCAAGATACAGTTCTGTGTCAGCTTAGCTGTGTGGTAAGGATGGTGCTACCTGTATCCATGATTATCTGTATGACCTTTGTTATATTTTGGGTTCTTTGATGTAATGCTTTACTGTGAACCCAAATAAAGTATTCAAATGCGTGTGTGCAAATGTGTGTGTGCGTGCGTGCATGCATGCATGTGTATGCATGCCTGTGCCTACCTGACTGCGTACGTGTGTGTGTGTGTGTGTGTGTGTGTGTGTGTGTGTCCCGCATACCCGTTGTGTGTGATGAGACACTGCCTCAGCCCCAGCTTCCTGAAGATGTCCACCACGATGTCCATGGCGGTGTGGTCGGTGACGGTGAAGGGGCTGAGGTCCAGGATGCCCCTCAGCTTCAGGGGCGGGGGGCTGCTGGGGGGCTGGGGGGGCGTGTACTCCGTGAAGAAGATCCTCGACGTGCTGACCACGCCCTCCTGGCGCTGGCGAGCCGTATCTATGGCAACCAGATGGATGTGAGCAGGGGGGGTAAAGGGAGGAAACGAGTCATGACGTGAACAGTAGATTATGTATATAGATACACACACACACACACCCCCACGGCTTTGTTGAATACATCAAAAAACTAGTACTTCAGAACTGGCACACACACACACACACACACACACACACAGTCCTATGACACAAACACAGTCCTATAACACACACACACACACACACACACAGACACACACACAGTCCTATAACACACACCTAACACAAACACATACCTATGGAGATGAGCAGGTCCCTGCGCAGCACGAAGCCCACCAGCCGCTGAGACTCCTGGGATACCACCACGGGGTAGCCGCTGTAGGTCGTCTCGGCAACCAGCGTCTCCACGTCCTCCACCGTCATGGCGTCCTGCGTCAACACGCTGAGGGGTGGGTCGCTGCGGCGAGGACGCATCACGTCCATGGCCAGCGTCTTGTGGCTGAACTCCTCCTTCGCCTGCAGGAAGGGGAGGGGACAGAACACAGGCCTTAGCCAACCAGAAGCCAGGAGGGAGGGGACAGAACACAGGCCTTAGCCAACCAGAGACAAGGAGGGAGGGGACGGAACACAGGCCTTAACCAACCAGAGACCAGGAGGGAGGGGACGGAACACAGGCCTTAGCCAACCAGAAGCCAGGGTCTCACCTCCAGGAAGGGGTAGCCGTTGAGACGGATGTGCGCCTCGTAGATCCCCTCGCGGCCGATGGCGTCCGCCACCCACTTACTGGTCATGGCTGCAGCCATCAGAGGGACGATGTACTCCAGCCCCCCCGTTAGCTCAAACATGATCACCACCAGGGACACCGTCATACGGGTCACGCCGCCTGGAGGGGGGGGTGGGGGAGGGGGAGGGGAAGAAGAGAGGGGGGGGGGGGAATGAGTGTAGAGGTTAATGCTATGAAGGGGTCTGACACAGGCTAGCTAGTATAGAGGCTAGTATATACGATGTAGGGGTCTGTACTAGGTAGTATATAGTGTGTACCAGGTAGTGTGTACCAGCTAGTGTGTACTAGATAGTGTGTACTCGGTAGTATATGGTCTTACACAGACAGGTGGCGGCCCCCACCATGGTGTACATCCCCGGGGTGATGCAGTCTGTACTAGGTAGTGTGTACTAGGTAGTATAGACTATGTAGGGGTCTTACCCAGACAGGCAGCGGCCCCCACCATGGCGTACATCCACGGGGTGATGCAGTCTGTACTAGATAGTGTGTACTAGGTAGTATAGACTATGTAGGGGTCTTACCCAGACAGGCGGCGGCCCCCACCATGGCGTAGAGCCCCGGGGTGATGCAGTCGGCTCCAGGGGAGCACCAGCCTCTGAAGATGACCCAGTCGTGGTGGTAGTATGCCAGCTGCTCCATGCCCACACCCAGCAGCCTGCCAGCTATGGCCCCCACCGCCATGCTAGGGATGAACAGGCCTGAGGGGACCTACACACACACACACACACAGTCATCACACACACACACACACACACACACAGTCATCACACACACACACAATTATCACACACAGGTAAGCACACACGCACGTGCATACACACACACACACAGGAGAGAGGTATGGTTACACACAAAAATGTAACCACTTCCTCCGCTCTGAGAGCCAACATGACATCATCACACAGAGAGGCAGGAAGTCACCCTGTGGCCGGCGGCGGACGTACCTTCATGCCGAAGGTCACCACGGTGATGAGCATCTTGAAGACGAGCGCCAGCGCCAGCTGCCACATGGCGGTGTAGACGTCCCGCCCCGCCGGGCGGTCCGGCAGCTCGTTGCTGCTCTTGGTCACGTTGGCGTTGTCGTAGTTACACAGCTGAGACGAGTCCAGCAGGCTGCAGTCATTGAAGAGCTCCGAGATCAGCTCGGCCGTGCTGATGCGCGTGTACCCGTTGGGGAACGCCACCACGGCCGTCACCGCCGCCACCACCAGCACCTCCAGCACCGGGTAGCGGCCCAGCCGGGTGGTCTTACGCCGGCGGCACCAGGCGATGTTGGCCCGGATGAAGAAGGCGCCCCAGATGCCCCCAAAGATGCCCAGCAGGATGAAGGGGAGGAGCTCCAGCAGGTGCCAGGGGGCATGGAACTCCACGTAGAACAGCACCAGGCGGCTGTTCCCGAAGGGGTTGATGGAGCGCAGCGTGAAGGCCGCAACCAGGGCGGCGAAGAAGGAGCGCCAGAGCGTCTTCAGAGGGAAGTAGTAGCTCACCTGTGGGGGGAGGTTAGGACGTTAGGTCCCAAATCAGAGAGCCCTCTGGCCCTCACCAGCCTACCTCCTACCCCCAACCTCCCACCTCCTACCCCCAACCTCCCCCCTCCCATCTCCTACCTCCGACCCCCAATCTCCCCCCTCCCATCTCCTACCCCTAACCTCCCCCCTCCCATCTCCCACCTCCTAGCCCCAACATCCCCAACATCCCCCCTCCCATCTCCTACCTCCTACCCCCAACCTCCTACCTCCTACCCCCAACCTCCTACCTCCTAGCCCCCAGACCACACCAGCCAACTCCTACCCCCTCTCTTATCCCCTTCTAGATCCCAGTTCTAGATCAGTTCCAGATCCCAGTTCTAGATCTCAGTTCTAGATCCCAGCTCTAGATCCCAGTTCCAGATCCCAGCTCTAGATCCCAGTTCCAGATCTCAGCTCTAGATCCCAGTTCTAGATTAGTGTTCCAGATCACAGTTCTAGATCAGTCATGTAAACTTACCTCCTCCAGAGAGAACAGCACTCCTCCTATCGGAGCTCCAAACGCCACAGACACACCTACAGCAGCCGCAGCAGACAACACCTGAAACACACACACACACACGCATACATTCATATATATATACACACACACACACACACACACACAATTGCTTTTTAAAATAGATCTGGGGTATTAAGCCTTTAGTTATTTATTTACAACCTTCTCACAGCTCATCACCCCTCCCCCTCCTCTCGTCTTTGCCCCCCCCCCCTCCTCACCTCTCGTCGTTTGGCCTCGTTCTTGCGGTACTTGGTGAAGAGGTGGCAGAGGATGTTTCCGCAGCAGCAGGCTACGTGGACCAGAGGCCCCTCCTTGCCCAGGCTCAGCCCAGACGACACCGCCAGCACCAGGGTGATGGTCTTGATCACCAGGGTCCACTTCCCCAGGTAACCCCGGATGATGAACCCACTCAGGATGGTCTTGATCTGGGAGACAACCACCACGGCAATCCAGTCAATATGACATCACCTTTACTCTGGGGTCAATATGACATCACCTTTACCCTGGGGAAATAACTGTTACTGGCCCAGTATATTTATCCCCCTTCCTCTCAGGGTTAAGGGTCAGGGTTAGGATGAGGGTCAGGGTTATGGTAAGGGTTAGGGTTAGGGTCAGGGTTAGGGTGAGGGGTTAGGGTGAGGGTCAGGGGTCATACCTCAGGTATCCCGGAGCCACAGGCGTAGGGGGCGAAGGCTCTGACCAGGGTCACGGCCAGGAAGGAGAAGAGCAGCGCCCAGCACACATACATCAGATAGTTCACTATGTACGCAAACGGACCCTGCAGAGCACAGAGCACATCAGATGCTGTGTGTGTGTGTGTGTGTGTGTGTGTGTGTGTGTGTGCGTGCGTGCATGTGTCTGTGTGGGTGCGTACATGTGTGTGTATGTACGTGTGTATGTACATGGGTGTGTGTGTATGTACATGGGTGTGTATGTGTGTGTGTACATGTGTGTGTGTATGTACGTGTGTGTGTGTGTGTGTGTGTCCCACCTCTGCCGTGCCTATGATGAGCTCGGCCCAGCTCTTCCACTGGGGGCAGTTGTCCCGGTCCTGGAAGGTGGTCTCGTTGGAGGTCCAGCAGCAGTGCTCGTGGTTGAACCAGAAGCCGTTCAGACACACCCCCTCCTTCAGGTCCGTCATCCAGTGGGCGGAGATATCGATGCCCCCGGCCAGGGCGCCTGAGGGAGGAGGGGAGGGTGGGGGGGAGGGGAGGGTTAGTCTCATGACCATGATCATTATGGGCTGTCACATGAGACTGTTATGATCCGGCTGGGCAGGAAGGGACACAGGGACACACACACACACACACGCGCACGCACACACTTACATCACAGAAACTTCCTCAGAGAGAGGCGTGGGGGGAGGACACACACACACACACACGCACGCACGCACACACACGTACACACACACACACACACACGCACACACACACACACAGAGCGGCGTGGGGCAAGGCCCGTTGGACTGACCTGACATGAGTCCGATGAGCAGCATGAGCAGCCAGCCAGAGAAGGCATCACTGACGCTCTTCACCAGCGCCCACGTCGACTCCTTACTCTTACTGGTGATCTAACACACGCACGCACGCACGCACGCACACACACGCGCACACGCACGCACGCACGCACACGCACACACACACACACACGCACACACACACAACTAATGGTTATTAGTCATTAACAGCAAGCCACAGAGGACATCATATCAGCTTTAACAGAGGCAGGGCACAGAGAAAACAGCTGCCTAGCAGAGTGAGTCTGGGTCAGGGACTGGGTCAGAGTTCAGGGACTGGGTCAGGGGCCGGGTTAGGGACCGGGTCAGAGTTCAGGGACCGGGTCAGAGGTCCAGTGTGTCTGGCTCACCTCTCTGTGTCTGTCGCGGTCCTTGGACTTCTCCCTGACCCAGTCGATGGTGTTGAAGTCCTCGTAGGTGCCCACCCCCGGGACCGGCTCATCCAGGAGGTCCATCAGCTTAGGAACACCGTTCACACCGTCATCACCCACTCCATCACCCCCTCCATCAGCCCCCCCATCACCATCTCCTGGAGCAGACAGAGGGGAGCAGACAGAGGGGAGGGGGAGAGGGGGAGAGAGAGAAAGGAGAGATGGGGGACAGTAGGGGGAGAGAGGAGAGAGGGAGAGAGAGAGAGAGATAGGGGACAGTAGGGGGAGAGAGGGCGGGAGAGAGAGGGAGGGAGAGATAGAGGGGACAGTAGGGGGAGAGAGGAGAGAGGGAGGGAGAGAGAGATAGGGGACAGTAGGGAGAGAGAGGAGAGAGGGAGGGAGAGATAGAGGGGACAGTAGGGGGACAGAGAGAGAGCGAGAGAGAGAGATAGGGGACAGTAGGGGGAGAGAGGAGGGAGGGAGGGAGGGAGAGAGAGAGAGAGGGGGAGAGAGAGGGAGAGAGAGGGAGAGAGAGAGAGAGAGAGAGAGAGAGAGAGAGAGATAGGGGACAGTAGGGGGAAAGAGGTAAACATTGTGAAACAGTTTGAGTCTTAACCCTCCTATGACGGAGTGGCTTATCTGATCATCAGGGCTGGCAGAGAGCTGAGATCACCGATGTGTCATCAGATAAACATCCATCAAAAACACACAATGGTCAATCCATGACTGTCCGGATCGGAATGCTATCTGAAGCTATTCCCTGTGGAATAATCTTCTAAACAAAAAACAAACTTCCAGATATCACAACTAAGAGAAGAGAAAAGACAAGAAACAACTTGAGAGGACTTTGCCCTCGCTGACGTAAAGCCCTGGAATGTTCTCTGAGGAGGAGGAGGAGGAGGAGGAGGGTTAGGGTGAGATCACCGTTCAGCTTCACGTACAGTACAGTTGTGGTTCCATTATCTTGCTAATGTCGGACTACGTTCCTCCGAAGTCGACACGTTGCCAAGGAACAAGAGACGGTAACCACGTCTACATCGAACATACAATGGTGCAGGTCTACTGATTCAACATAAGGGATATAGCTAGAACAGTGTACCAGTGCCCCCCCCCTCCCTCTCTGAGCCCTGCTCCTACCAGTGCCCCCCCCCCCTCTCTGAGCCCTGCTCCTACCAGTGCCCACCTCCCTCTCTGAGCCCTGCTCCTACCAGTGACCCCCCCTCCCTCTCTGAGCCCAGCTCCTACCAGTGCCCCCCTCCCTCTCTGAGCCCTGCTCCTACCAGTGACCCCCCCTCCCTCTCTGAGCCCAGCTCCTACCAGTGCCCCCCTCCCTCTCTGAGCCCTGCTCCTACCAGTGCCCCCCCCCCGAGCCCTGCTCCTACCAGTGCCCCCCTCCCTCTCTGAGCCCCCTCCCTCTCTGTGAGCCCCCCTCCCTCTCTGTGACCACCCTCCTTTCCCTCTGTACCTGAGCCGTACTCCCGGTCCAGGGGGGCCACGTCCTCGGTGGTGGAGAAGTCCAGCGTCGCCCCGGCGACCTCCACCATGTCGTCGTCACTGGTGCTGCTGTGAGTGCTGTTGAAGCTGTCGTTGCTGTAGCCTCTGTTCTCCATGGACAGCCCTGGAGGAGCGCCACACGGCTGCAGTTAGGGCACGGTGCAAAGGCCACACCAGGCGAGGAGGAGGAAGAAGAGGAGGAACAGCAATAAAGGACGTGGCGTGTCACCTGTCAGAACTCAGAATGAGCACAGGCCGGCTCCTGTGTGCATCATAACACTCCCTCCACAGTGTGCAGAACTCCTACAGTATCACAATGACCACATTATCTACGGTACAGTACAACAGTTCACCCAGAGATGGTATAGTAATATGATTGTACATATATGCTGTATGGTACACCTGTCAACATATGCAGACAGTTACTTCTACACATCTAGCCACGATGTGGATACTAGCTACTTTTATTCATTGTAATTATGTAAACGAGGTCAGGTCCCTTTGGGTTAGGGTTTGGGTCCCATTGAGGTGAAAACAATCTGTTTGACGTCAGAGATCTATGAAGTGTAGCTGACAGAACGAGCGGAACGGTCATCCACCTGTCCAAACTAACTAGTAAACAAATGAGGTCACACGTTTAGCGAACCTTTACGTTAGCTAGCTGTCTAGTTGATCGGCTCGGCATGGATAACCTGAGACATGATCCTGGCTGTCTGCTTATCAGCGATAACAGTCTGGCCACATAGCTAACAATATAGAAACGAACATCAACACGTTAATGTCATCCGAATCAGATTTAGCTAGTCAGTTCATTACGCTAGCTGCAGGGTGCTAAGCTAAGTCTATGGTACTAAGCGGCTAGGCTAACCTAACCTAACTGCTTTGCTAGCTAGCTAGAACTATTATAGTGCATGCACTTATAATAGACACCGTATTAACATAATAACAATTTATTGTAATTACTTCGTTGGGTCGATTTCTTAAGATAACTGTGTCTGTTTTCCAGTCCGATCCGAATTCCAACAACTTCCTACCACGGCAGACAATGATAGTTGATCCCAGATAATCAGAAATCGATTCATCGGTTCTCTATTAGTTATTTCAATATCTATCTATCTATCTGTCTATATATATATATATATATATATATATATATATTCATTCTATAATAACAGCGACGTTGACACCCTAGATGTTGAACTTGTCATTCCAGACAATATTGAAAATATCAATATAAAACTGTTCCCCCCCAGCAGACCGACACTATCCAGCATTGACCGTCGGAGGTTAGATCGAGCTACCGACTTGACCAGGCTGATCTCTGGTGGTTATGGAAGGAAGTACATGTACAATGCTTAAATTATTATGCATAACTCCATTTAGGATAAAACCAAACTATTCTAAGAAGTAATGGAAAATTAAGGCTCAATGTTTTTTGACATTCAATGACTTCTGAAGCAACAGATTATTTTTAGAAACTTCCCTAGTGTTCCAGGTGAGAAACACTGACCAGAGAATCGCTGGAGAGTTTAAATCATAGAAGCCTAAAGCTCTCCTTCATCCCAGCTGAACAAACCAGACCGAGTGGGTGCATCTCAATAGTCTTACAGTAAGTTACGTCTTAAGTGAAGTGGCCTCCTATCCCTGTTTCCTCATCTCCTTGCCTCCTTGTCTCCTCACGTTAGACATCAAGGGAGTCGGTTTGAGATGAAGTCTCTCTGATATGGATGTCTCGTGTGTTGGCATGGAAACCTCATTGTTTTGATGTGCCTCTGAAGTAATAATAATATTATAATATTTAACTTACACTGCAGTGAGTGCATACATTTCAGTATACATGGTCCCAGCGGGAAGACCCTGCTGTAGGCCACACCCACATCTCTACCAGGCCTGTAGGCCTACAGTCTCTGTTGCAAGACTCTAATACCAGATCAGCTTAGACATGGTAGTAGTGACGGTTGAGCAGGGGCGAGGCGGGGGTCAATTGAGCAGTCTTATTGTTCCAGAGCCTGTTGGACCGGGTCTAGATGCTCTGGTACATTTTGTCAGAAGGCATCAGAGAGAACAGGGCGTGACCAGGGCATGTCCTGAGCCTGTGTCATGTCCTGATTTACTTTTCTGAGAACTGCCAGCCTTTCTAGACTCTGGCCTTATCTTGTCATTTGATGACAGGCAGCCAAGACTCACAAACACACAGTGAAAGTGGTAGCAAAGGTTGAGGGCTGTGGCTTGCAGGGACAGGAGCTACAGTACAGCTGGTGCCATCAAGGGATGACCCGGTCCTGGACTACTGGTCCTATATAGGGACCCAGACTACTGGTCCCATAGAGGGACCCAGACCCAGACCCAGACCCAGACCCAGACTACTGGTCCCATAGAGGGATGACCCGGTCCTGGACTACTGGTCCTATAGAGGGACCCAGACCCAGACTACTGGTCCCATAGAGGGATGACCCGGTCCTGGACTACTGGACCTATAGAGGGACCCAGACTATTGGTCCCATAGAGGGACCCAGACCCAGACTACTGGTCCCATAGAGGGATGACCCAGACTACTGGTCCCGTAGAGGGACCCAGACCCAGACTACTGGTCCCATAGAGGGATGACAGAGGAGAATGGTTCAACCTGTCCTGCAGATCTAGAGGCTACTGGGTCTTAAGCAACATATTGGCCTCTCCGTCCTGTTAATCCATGAGAACTGGGTTCCATAAGAACTTATTATAGACATTAACATCAAGAGGGATTCTAAACACATTATCTTTTTTTTGCTAATTCACCATTACAATTACATCCCATATGACTAGATGTTGACGTTGACCTGGCCTGACACCGTGTGTGTCTTGATGCAGTATACAGATGTTATGCTTTACCTTTACAATGTGATGCTGCCTCCCATTCCTGAATAACATGGTTCACCTTACCATTAATGGCGTCTGTTATCACATAGTCTTATTCAGTTAGATTCATAACAACACTCTCTGAATAACAGCCTCTGCCTCTGCTGAGAAATAGATCAATGCTGTTGATGGTTGTTACAATCAATACGAAATGCTAAATCCTGTGGGTAGAACTGTTGAGAGAGGAGCAAGTCTCTTTAGGTTTGTTAGATAAGAGACACATCTCTAAACTGCTGACCCCAGAGGTGTGCACACACAGCAGAGCCTCCGACCAAAGATCAGACATGATGAAAGATCGAGCACAGAGGGTAAACTTCACCCCCCAGGGGAGGCTGTTGCAGGTAGACATTGGACCCTAACCCTAACCCGTCCTCCGATTTCTACCTCCGCCAGCCTCCCCTGTCAAAGAGAGGGTCAACTTTACTCTCTGTTTGGGCTGAGGAGCTTTCTATGTTCTCTGACATCATCATAGAGAGGTGACAGCTGGAGGCGATCATGTGACCTGTGAGACTGGAGCAGTAGGGTCAACTGTATTGTGCTGTACATTTATATCAATATGATTGACTGAATATGATTGATTCAAAACAAACAGCAGATAACAGATTCGACAGACAGACAGATCAATGAGAGGGTAAATACATATTCTGAAGCAGAGAGCTAACAACTGCTGTCTATGCCTGGGTCTGGGTCTGGGTTTGATCTGGGTCTGTGTCTGGTCTGGGTCTGGTATGGTATGGTCTGGTCTGGGTCTGGTTTGGTTTGGTCTGGGCCTGGGCCTGGGCCTGGGTCTGGGTCCGGGTCTGGTCCGGGTCCGGGCTGGGTGTGGGTCTGGGTGTGGTCTGGTCTGGTCTGGGTCTGGGTCTGGGTCTGGGTCCGGGTCTGGTCTGGGTGGTCTGGTCTGGGTCTGGGCCTGGGCCTGGGTCTGGTCTGAGTCTGGGTCCGGGCTGGGTCCAGTCTGGGTGTGGGTCTGGGTGTGGTCTGGTCTGGGTCTGCTCTGGGCCTGGGTCTGGGTCCGGGTCTGGTCCGGGTCTGGGCCTGGGCCTGGGCCTGGGCCTGGGCCTGGGTCTGGGCCTGGGTCTGGGTCTGGGTCTGGGTCTGGGTCTGGGTCCGGGTCCGGGTCCGGGCCTGGGTCTGGGTCTGGGTCTGGGTCTGGGTCTGGGTCTGGGCCTGGGTCTGGTCTGAGTCCAGGTCTGGGCCTGGATCTATGTCTGGTCCAGGTCTGGTCTGGGTCCGTGCTGGGTGTGGGTCTGGATCTGGGTCTGGTCTGGTCTGGGCCTGGATCTGGGCCTGGGTCCAGGTCCGGGTCTGGTCTGGTCTGGGTGGTCTGGTCTGGGTCTGGTCCGGGTCCGGGTCTGATCTGTGTCTCCTGTTGTAGAGTATAGTGCCTGTGAGTCCCCTTGTAGAGCACCATTCCTCTCCTCTGACCGGCGGCTGGTTGGGACGGATGACAAACAGGAACGTTGTGTTCCGACACCCGGAACATTCCAACTAAACCCTGACCTTTGTGACCTTTTCATTTTTAGCACACCAAAATGAGTGGGGCTTGCACTTTAGGTCACTGAATGATGTAATTCGGTCAACAGCTCTATGAAAATCAACTACAGTATGCAAAAGTATTTTTTGACACAGGTGTGGCATAGTGTATTAGATTACAATGGTATTGAGTATTGCAACGTTCTACTAGTCAGACCCGAGCAATAACAGGTAATTACTGGTCCTCTGTCATCATCATCATCATCATCATCATCAACCAGGGAAGCAGCTGAGAGGGGGGGGGGGACATGGACCCAGCTCTCAGCTCTCTGCTCTTTGCTCTGTATTCCCAGGGCCAGGGAGAACCACTAGTCCCTGGCCACAGCAAACAGCTTATCTCTACCTACCATCCTCAAATATTTGACATGGCACAAGAGAGAGAGATCCAGGGAGAGAGACTGAGAGAGGGAGAGAGAGAGAGGAGGGGGAGAGAGAGGGGGGGGGGAAAGAGAGACTGAGAAAGGGGAGAGAGAGAGGAGGGGGAGAGAGAGAGGGCGGGGGGGAGAAAGAGAGGGAGAGAGACTGAGAAAGGGGAGAGAGAGAGAGAAGGGGGGATGAGACGGAGGGAGGAAGGGGGGAGAGAGGGGGGGGGGTAGAGAGAGAGAGGGTATATAAGGGCAGTTCTCCAACACTAACTCCTGCTACAATAGACAGGAGCAGACACGCTGTTAGCCTCCACTCCCTCCTCACCACCAGGATACCCCAGGATACACATCACCATGCTGGGTCTAGACTACCGCAGAGCAGCGCTGGGACTGTTGGCTCTGGTTCTGATGCATCAGGTAAAACAAACATTGTTGGTCCGGATTTGATCATTTTTGCAACAATGTCAGGTGTGTTGCTAGGCTACTGTACGTCAGCCCCCCCCCCTCACCTGGGCAGGTGTGTTGCTAGGCTACTGTACATCAGCCCCCCCTCACCTGGGCAGGTGTGTTGCTCGGCTGCTGTACGTTGTGTTGATGTGTTCTCTACCTCTACTCTCTACCTGGGCAGGTGTGTGCTGGGCCAGTCGGGGCCAGCGGTGCTGCGTTGAGGCCCCAGGAAGAGGCCAGGCTTCTGGGGGAGAGGAGGGCCCGCAGGACCCCGCTGTGGAGGGTCATGGGGGCCAAGCCCAACAGGGCCTACTGCCGGGACCACTACGAGTGCTCCACCAGAGTCTGCAGGTACAGTAACACATACAGCACTGTAGTAATACTGTAGTAATGCTGTAGTAATGATGTAGTAATACTGTAGTAATGATGTAGTAATATTGTAGTAATGATGTAGTAATACTGTAGTAATACTGTAGTAATGATGTAGTAATACTGTAGTAATGATGTAGTAATATTGTAGTAATGCTGTAGTAATACTGTAGTAATACTGTAGTAATACTGTAGTAATATTGTAGTAATGATGTAGTAATGCTGTAGTAATACTGTAGTAATGATGTAGTAATGCTGTAGTAATGATGTAGTAATACTGTAGTAATGATGTAGTAATGCTGTAGTAATACTGTAGTAATGATGTAGTAATGCTGTAGTAATGATGTAGTAATACTGTAGTAATGATGTAGTAATGATGTAATAATACTGTAGTAATGTTGTAGTAATGATGTAGTCATGATGTAGTCATGATGTAGTCATGATGTAGTCATGCTGTAGTCAGTAATGCTCTA
>NC_139656.1:30332728-30337728 GCF_951799395.1 Argentina silus | reverse complement strand
ATGTTTTCTATGACTATATGATTTCACACATTCTTCATCATGATGCTGTCTCTCCCCCTCCCTCCCTCCCCCCACCTCTCTCCTCTCCCCCTCTCTCCCCCTCCCTCCCTCCCCCCACCTCTCCCCCCCCCCTCCCTCCACCTCTCTCTTCCCTCCCCCTCTCCCTCTCCCCCTCCCCCTCTCCCTTCCAGGGGAGGAGGCCACTGAGAGCCTGATGAACATGAGTCCCTCAGAGCTGAAGAGTCTTCTGCATCACATCCTCAGTGGGAAGGAGTTTGGAGTGCAGTGCAGCGGTACGCCACGTTAGCACCCTCACATTAGCCATGTTAGCATCCTCACATTAGCCATGTTAGCATCCTCACATTAGCCACGTTAGCATCCTCACATTAGCCATGTTAGCATCCTCACATTAGCCATGTTAGCATCCTCACATTAGCCATGTTAGCATCCTCACATTAGCCATGTTAGCATTCTCACATTAGCCATGTTCCCACTGTCTGCTTGTGTGTCGTTTGTTTGTGTTGTTGTTTATTCTCCGTTAACGGTGGTTGGTCTCCCGGCAGTGCGTCCCACCGGCACCACCTCCGTAGCCATCCACAGTGGGAGCGCGGCTGCCACCACCAAGAGTGAGAGGACGGGCATCAGCAGACATACGAGTGACAAAAGACTGGTGAGAACCGACATAGGAGTGACCTAAGACATAGGAACAGACATAGGAGTGACATAAGACTGGTGAGAACAGACATAGGAGTGACCTAAGACATAGGAACAGACATAGGAGTGACATAAAACTGGTGAGAACAGGCATAGGAATGACATAAGACATAGGAACAGACATAGGAACAGACATAAGACATTGGAACAGACATAGGAGTGACATAAGACTGGTGAGAACAGACATAGGAATGACATAAGACATAGGAACAGACATAGGAGTGACATAAGACTGGTGAGAACAGACATAGGAGTGACATAAGACTGGTGAGAACAGACATAGGAGTGACATAAGACTGGTGAGAACAGTCATAGGAGTGACATAAGACTGGTGAGAACAGCCATAGGAATGACATAAGACTTAGGAACAGACATAAGGGTGACAAAAGACTTAAGAACAGACATAAGAGTGACACACAGGTAAAACCTCATGCTGTATTACTGCATCTTTACACCTATATTAATAAACATAATTTTTAAATTTAAAATAAATAATTTTAAATTAAAATAAATGTAAAATAAATACACTACAGTTACGGTACCACATATGTGGTGGTACTCACTGTGGTTTCACTGAGATTTAATCTCTAATCCTTATAGATGCAGATTTACAGTAGATTATGTTGAATCTACAGAAGGTCGTAATCTCAGTGATGATGTTTTTGGTAGAGTTGTAGAGTTGTTATGAACATTAATCTCTGTAAAGCTGGTTCCCTGTCCCTCAGGCTGTGGTCTGTTCTTGTCCTACAGTCTCTGTCAGTTCATTCTCTGGACATCATCAACATCGAGTCAGGGGTGAGTGGCGTGGCTGAGAATCATACTGTATATGGCCTCACACACACACACACACACACACACATGAAATGAATGATAGGACCTACCTACTGTATGATAGGACCTACCGTATAATAGGACCTACCTACCGTATAATAGGACCTACCGTATGATAGGACATACCGTATGATAGGACATACCTACCGTATAATAGGACCTACCTACCGTATAATAGGACCTACCGTATGATAGGACCTACCTACCGTATAATAGGACCTACCGTATGATAGGACATACCGTATGATAGGACCTACCGCATGATAGGACCTACCGCATGATAGGACCTACCGTATAATAGGACATACCGTATGATAGGACATACCGTATGATAGGACCTACCGTATGATAGGACCTACCTACCGTATAATAGGACCTACCGTATGATAGGACATACCGTATGATAGGACATACCGTATGATAGGACATACCTACCGTATAATAGGACCTACCTACCGTATAATAGGACCTACCGTATGATAGGACCTACCTACCGTATAATAGGACCTACCGTATGATAGGACCTACCGTATGATAGGACATACCGTATGATAGGACATACCGTATGATAGGACCTACCGTATGATAGGACATACCGTATGATAGGACATACCGTATGATAGGACCTACCGCATGATAGGACCTACCGCATGATAGGACCTACCGTATAATAGGACATACCTACCGTATGATAGGACATACCTACCGTATAATAGGACCTACCGTATGATAGGACCTACCTACCGTATAATAGGACCTACCGTATGATAGGACATACCGTATGATAGGACCTACCGTATGATAGGA
This sequence comes from Argentina silus, assembly GCF_951799395.1. Lineage (NCBI taxonomy): Eukaryota > Metazoa > Chordata > Actinopteri > Argentiniformes > Argentinidae > Argentina > Argentina silus. Next base: position 30,335,376 of record NC_139656.1, on the reverse strand, counting down.
CCTACCGCATGATAGGACCTACTGTATGATAGGACCTACCGTATGATAGGACATACCTACCGCATGATAGGACCTACCTACCGTATGATAGGACATACCTACCGCATGATAGGACCTACCTACCGTATGATAGGACATACCTACCGCATGATAGGACCTACCTACCGTATGATAGGACCTACCGTATGATAGGACCTACCGTATGATAGGACCTACCTACCGTATAATAGGACATACCTACCGTATGATAGGACATAACTACCATATGATTGGACCTACCGTATAATAGGACCTACCGTATGATAGGAGATAACGTATGTGTGTTTATTTATCCTCCAGAGGTACAGACTTCCGTCCATCGAGTCGTTCCACCGTTCCACGGGGATGCCCGTATGATAGGACATACCTACCGCATGATAGGACCTACCTACCGTATGATAGGACATACCTACCGCATGATAGGACCTACCTACCGTATAATAGGACATACCTACCGTATGATAGGACCTACCTACCGTATAATAGGACCTACCGTATGATAGGACCTACCGTATGATAGGACATACCGTATGATAGGACATACCGTATGATAGGACCTACCGTATGATAGGACATACCGTATGATAGGACATACCGTATGATAGGACCTACCGCATGATAGGACCTACCGCATGATAGGACCTACCGTATAATAGGACATACCTACCGTATGATAGGACATACCTACCGTATAATAGGACCTACCGTATGATAGGACCTACCTACCGTATAATAGGACCTACCGTATGATAGGACATACCGTATGATAGGACCTACCGTATGATAGGACCTACCGCATGATAGGACCTACTGTATGATAGGACCTACCGTATGATAGGACATACCTACCGCATGATAGGACCTACCGTATGATAGGACCTACCTACCGTATGATAGGACCTACCTACCGTATAATAGGACATACCTACCGTATGATAGGACATAACTACCATATGATTGGACCTACCGTATAATAGGACCTACCGTATGATAGGAGATAACGTATGTGTGTTTATTTATCCTCCAGAGGTACAGACTTCCGTCCATCGAGTCGTTCCACCGTTCCACGGGGATGCCCGTATGATAGGACATACCTACCGCATGATAGGACCTACCTACCGTATGATAGGACATACCTACCGCATGATAGGACCTACCTACCGTATAATAGGACATACCTACCGTATGATAGGACCTACCTACCGTATAATAGGACCTACCGTATGATAGGACCTACCGTATGATAGGACATACCGTATGATAGGACATACCGTATGATAGGACCTACCGTATGATAGGACATACCGTATGATAGGACATACCGTATGATAGGACCTACCGCATGATAGGACCTACCGCATGATAGGACCTACCGTATAATAGGACATACCTACCGTATGATAGGACATACCTACCGTATAATAGGACCTACCGTATGATAGGACCTACCTACCGTATAATAGGACCTACCGTATGATAGGACATACCGTATGATAGGACCTACCGTATGATAGGACCTACCGCATGATAGGACCTACTGTATGATAGGACCTACCGTATGATAGGACATACCTACCGCATGATAGGACCTACCTACCGTATGATAGGACATACCTACCGCATGATAGGACCTACCTACCGTATGATAGGACATACCTACCGCATGATAGGACCTACCTACCGTATGATAGGACCTACCGTATGATAGGACCTACCGTATGATAGGACCTACCTACCGTATAATAGGACATACCTACCGTATGATAGGACATAACTACCATATGATTGGACCTACCGTATAATAGGACCTACCGTATGATAGGAGATAACGTATGTGTGTTTATTTATCCTCCAGAGGTACAGACTTCCGTCCATCGAGTCGTTCCACCGTTCCACGGGGATGCCCGTGGTTAGAGACAGTCGTCAGGGACAGTGGCTGAGGCGCAGACGTCTAGACGGGGCTCTGAACAGAGTCCCGGTCAGGTTCTACCCCAAGGTCTGGAAGATTCTACAGAAGGTGAGAGACCTGTGGCCTGGGGTGGTCCAGTGGTCTAGCACCATGGCCTGGGGTGGTCCAGTGGTCTAGCACCATGGCCTGGGCTGGTCCAGTGGTCTACCACCATGGCCTGGGGTGGTCCAGTGGTCTACCACCATGGACTGGTGTGGTCCAGTGGTCTAGCACCATGGCCTGGGGTGGTCCAGTGGTCTAGCCCCATGGCCCATAGTGCACACATATGCCCGTGTCGGCATGGGTTTGAATCAACCCGTGCCCTGCTGACATACCCTTTCCTGTCTTTCCTCACTATCTCTATTCAATAAAAAGGAACATATAAGAGTGGGACTGCCCCACTCCAAAAAATAACCTTTAGAAGGTGAGAGACCTTAGACCAACCTCTGTTACTGGGCTGGTCAGATGAATATCAGTTCAGGAAGTAAAATAAAGTTCCTATTGAATGGTTGCAAAAAGGGCGTTTACTTACCCATGAATTGTTAATAAACTGAAAATGTGAAGCTTTTTACGTATTTCCATAGTGAAAGTAGTAAAAGGTTTCTGACCAGATCTCTATATACAGCATCACTCTGCTTCTAGGTACAGTATTGTTTAATAT
>NC_139656.1:30325228-30327728 GCF_951799395.1 Argentina silus | reverse complement strand
GGAGAAGCTGCGCTTGGTGACGTTCAGGGTTGGGGTCAGGTTCCAGGTTCTATCCCCTCACTACAGGAAGGGAATTTCAATCCAATTCATGATTGGAAATCAACCCGTTTTTTTCTAGGGGAGAATTTGTCAATTCAGGAATTGAACGTCAGTTGACTTCCTGTACTGAGCGAATCAGAAGGTTGGGCTGACCCCTGACCCCTGACCCCGACCCTGGTGCCTTTGGTGCAAAATGTTCCTGTAGGAGGACAGTGTCCACTGTCGCCGTCAAGACACTCTTGGTAGACCAGATGTGTAACTGTTACCCCTCCCCCCATCCCCCCGCCCCCCCCCCCCCCCCCATCCCCATCCCCCAGTCCCGCCTTGCAATGGACAATGGACATACACATCACAGACATGGACCCCATGACATCCCCACACACACACACACACACAACCCCCCCCCCCCCAACACAGAACAGAGAACACGGTTAAACCAGCCAGGTGGGACCGCAGGGCGAGCACAACAGAGACCACGGTTAAAACACGTTCATGAGTTTTATATACACAGGACAGCCATAACAGTCAGGATTGGTCGTCGTGACGATGGAACAGCATGACGTGATGTGACGTTGTATGGGAGCATCGTTGACAACAGAGAGAGGACACCGAGACACAACTACAGCCAACGCTTCAGGGGGGAAACATCTAGAAAAAGGTGGGCCCGGTCACAGTTCATGGTCGGACCGCGGTCGACGGTCAGCGGATGAGAGGTCCTACAGGAGTCGAACTGACAACAGAGATGTACGGAGACACGTTTACAACACTTGACGACTCATCTCTAGATACACACTACCACCCTTGATGACGTCACTGGCGACATCACAGACCTGGCAGAACACACGTGACAGAACAGGACCCTGTTTATCTCCTGGGGAACGAACGAACGAACGAGGGAGGGAGGGAGGGAAGGAGGGAGGGAATGAGGGAAGAAAGGAAACGGGAAGGCATGGACACACAGAAACACAGTAAATAGAAAACACTAACAACACCCCCCCACCCCACCCCCTCAGCTGTACATCCCAGCAATGCTTATAGTTTGTGCAGTAGCCAACACCACCCCACCCCCCCCCCATCCCCCAAGGTTTGTGCTATAAATACTGTCTGTATGTCTGTCCCTGGGGGTAGATTGGGGAGCTTCAGACAGACAGACAGACATTGATACCCCATCACATTTACACATCTTTCCCTCTCCTCCCATCTCCTCCCCTGCCCTCGCTGATGTAGGGGGGGTTCTCCAGGGTAGGGAGGGTTCTCCAGGGTAGGGAGGGTTCTCTCTTTAGGAGGGTTCTCCAGGGTAGGGAGGGTTCTCCAGGGTAGGGAGGGTTCTCCAGGGTAAGGAGGGTTCTCTCCAGGGTAGGGAGAGTTCTCCAGGGTAGGGAGGGTTCTCTTTTTAGGAGGGTTCTCCAGAGTAGGGAGGGTTCTCCAGGGTAGGGGGGGTTCTCTCTTTAGGAGGGTTCTCCAGGGTAGGGAGGGTTCTCCAGGGTAGGGAGGGTTCTCTCCAGGGTAGAGAGGGTTCTCCAGGGTAGGGAGGGTTCTCTAGGGTAGGGAGGGTTCTCCAGGGGGGTAGGGGGGGTTCTCTAGGGTAGGGAGGGTTCTCCAGGGGGGTAAGGAGGTAGGGGGGTAGGGGGGGTTCTCTAGGGTAGGAAGGGTTCTCTCTTTAGGAGGTTTCTCTAGGGTAGGGAGGGTTCTCCAGGGGGGTAGGGGGGTAGGGGGGGATCTCTAGGGTAGGGAGGATTCTCCAGGGTAGGGGGGTTTGAGGATAGGAAGTTCTTTCTGGGGGTCAGATAGCAACTGTGGGGGTATGATACTAGAGTAGTGTATTTGTGTGTGTGTGTGTGTGTGCGCGCATGTGTGTGTGTGTGTGTGTGTGTGTGTGTATGTGTTGTCAGTCCTGCTACACACAAACTTTGAAGCATATGACATCACACAAATGACGTCTGTGTATTTAGAATTCTTCTGAGTGCACGAACACACGCACGCACGCACGCACACACACACACACACACACACACACACACACACACACACACAGTGCAGCTCTGAAGGTAGAGGTGAAGAGAGGAGACAGACCAGACTGTAGTAGTGTAGTGTAGTGTAGTAATGTAGTAGTATAGTAGTGTAGTAGTAGTGTAGTAATGTAGTGTAGTAGTAGTAGTGTAGTTTAGTAGTATAGTAGTAGTGTAGTAATGTAGTGTAATGTAGTAGTAGTGTAGTGTAGTAGTGTAGTAGTGTAGTATTAGTAGTGTAGTAGTGTAGTAGTTTAGTAGTGTAGTAGTAGTGTAGTAGTTGTGTAGTAGTAGTGTAGTAGTGTAGTAGTATAGTAGTGTAGTGTAGTAGTGTAGTGTAGTAGTGTAGTAGTGTAGTTGTGTAGTAGTAGTGTAGTAGCAGTGTAGTAGTAGTGTAGTAGTATAGTAGTGTAGTAGTGTAGTGTAGTAGTGTAGTAGTAGTGTAGTAGTGT